>NC_137916.1:19768894-20263894 GCF_963457725.1 Sprattus sprattus
ATACACATACGCATACACATACGCATACGCATACGCATACACATACACATACGCATACACATACGCATACGCATACGCATACACATACGCATACGCATACGCATACACATGCACAAATGCACACACTACCTCTCCTTCTCACTCTCTCTCTTTTACAAACACACACACACTCACTCACAGACACACACACTACCAACAGAATGCAGGGCACATTCTTGAACCTGATCCAGAGCTCCTGCCCGGGGCCCATGAGCAGGACCAAAGGGAACATGCACGCTCCAGGTACAATGGAACTCAGTCAATTACAACATGCACCGTACTCCCGGCTCACTCCCAACTCCCACTCCAGGATCTCTCTCCTCGTGTCTGAGGATGTCACACCAGCGCAGGGAAGGTCTGGGGAAGGCTGGCCTACATACCATGGGCATCAACAACTGCAGCCCAGTTCTGTTCATGGAAATGAGCCTCCCTGAAACTGTCGTCAGAGACATTTTGAAGGTCAACAGTAAATGTCACGCATTCTTGTGCAGTCGTAGCATCAATGCATTCATCAGTGAATTCATCCGTGGATTCATCACTGCATTCATCACTGCATCGTGTGTTACCGGTCAGACCTTGATGCTAGTGCAATGACCTGCTTTTTTTAAATTTTATTTATGTTTTTTTATTTCACAGTGAACATTCATAGTTGGCCAGCACAAATGAACAAGCAAATAACTGTAACTCCCTCTCTCCCTCTCTCCCTCTCTCTCACTCTCCTAGTTGATCTGTGCTGGCACTGGATTTGGGTCTGTCCTCTCTGAACTCGGGCTAAGCGTGTCTTATTACAGTGGAGCTGGCCGCAGATAAAGCCCCGTATTGTGACAGCTAATCCACTGAAACAGTCAGGATTTCACATAACCGTGCGAGTTTATCGGCCGTCTTATAAATGCACAAACTGATAAACACACAACACTCACTCTAAAACACAAGCAGGCACATCAACATAATGGATAAATAAAGCACGCCCCACTCAATCTTCAAATATTTGGGGTTGCGTAGAACTGACCACATTCTGTAGAAATATAAATTACACTTGATTCCATTCCAATCCAATTAGATTTTATTTCCATGGCATTTTCCATGAATCAGGGAATGTTCTAAAAACTAAATCCTTCACAGAAACTTTACCTAAAAGCCACTCAGTAGCACGCTTTTGACAAAAAAAAATGTATTGTAATGAATAAAAGATGTATTGAATATGAAATGCAATGCACTTGTGTGTAATACATATTGGTGCCTAAATTCATTGATGGACAACATGGCTGGCAACACGAAAAGTCTGCAGCACAGGACCTAAAGACAATTTAATAGTCTGGCAAAATCATTTAGCTAATTTCATAACATGAGCAAGATTATAAGTTCAAACCTGGGTGAATCAGCGTAATGCTGGGCTGCGGGGCGCACAGACGTGGGAATTCATTGTACTAATGAGATCCTTCCGTGAAACGTTTACATGTTCACACAAAAATACTCTAGTGTGTAACGCTTCGTTCACAACCAAAAATGTGTTGTTTGCTCTATCGTTGAACAATTACTGAGGTCTGTGTGGACGTTAAATAGGTATGGTCAAATCATTGTTGTTGGCTGACAAAGAATGACACATCCACTAATTAGTCAACCCATTTATGCTTGATTGTGCCCTGCTTTGTGCCAAAGAAAATAGCAAGTATAGGTATTCCCACCTGTTCTCACTGCGCTGCGTTGCTTACGAGCAGAGCCCCTTCGCAGTGCATGTTGCCCTATGGGATTAGGCTCCGTCATGTCTCTGTTAATACATATGCCTCAGCTCAGAAGGAAAGGCAGCAGGGTCATGGGTAAGTTCAGGAGAAGGACAAGTGACTTTTCGATACTGTACTTTTTATACAGTTTATGAGAGAGTCCTAACTGAAAAACAGACATCTGTGACCTGGAGAATGGTAGTGGGACATCTCCTCAGCCAACACAGACAGAGAGAGAAAGAGAGAGAGAGAGAGAGAGAGAGAGAATTAAGAGAGGGCTCTGCAGTGACAGCTCCATCTTTCATCACTCTACATGTTTATTTAAGGCATTCTCCACACTGTGGTTTGGTTATCCACACAGTCGATAGCTGCATTGTTAAGTAAATGGAGGCTTTGTTTGGCTAAAGCCCCAGCATATCCCCTATATCCCCATTCTGTGTGTGAGAGAGGGGGAGAAAGAGAGGGAGTGTATGTGTCAAAGTGAAAGTGAGAGAGTAAGAGCGCATGTGTGTGTATGTATGTGCATGTGTGTGTGTGTGTGTTTGTGTGTGTGTGTGTGTGCACAAGGAAAGAAGGGGTTCTAGTAAACAGAGAGCAGTGCAGGTGAGCACACGTCGGGAGTAAGAGCCCAGGTGCTGTCTGGACAGGCTCTCCCCCTCAGGGCCTCCAGATGCCTGAGAGCTGCTATCACCACTGAGCTCCACTGAGCTCCACTCCACCACAAACACCCTCTCTGTTTCCACATCTGCCACTCCACCGAGAGAGACAGAGAGAATGAGAGAGAGTGTGTGTGTTAGAGAGAGTGTGCGTGTCTGTGTGTGTGTGTGTGTCTGTGTTAGAGAGAGGACGACAGGGAGAGAAGAGGCGTAATTACAGCCAGCACACCAGCAGGGCACTGTCATAACCCGCTCCTGTCCTGCCTCTGCTAACGCCCCCACACAGGTCTGCGGTATTGCCTAAATAACCAGGGGGCGTCCATTTTCCCATCTGCACTCGTCATTTATCACTGACTGCTAATGGTGACCTGCAAAGACGCCTGAAGAGGAGGTCTGTGGGACAAACTAGTCCATTAATTCTAATGGGAGGCTTGTGACACAAACACAAACAAGGCCAAACTGTTCGAGTGCAGCAACTTGGACACAACAACCGGGGAGGCAGTTACTGCCACTGCCACTGCCACTCTCACTCACTCTCACTCACATTCACACACACAGACATCGACTCATCACCCATAGACAACAAATGTGCAACCGAAAGCACATTTAGCTATAAACACACACACACACACACACACACACACACAGCACACGCACACGCACACGCACACGCACACGCACACGCACACGCACACGCACACGCACACGCACACGCACACGCACACGCACACACAAACACGCACACACACACAAACAGACAGACACACACACACACACACACACACACACACACACACACACACACACACACACACACACACACACACACACACAAAAACACACACACACATCCACACCCACACACACCATAAACACACTTATATACACACAGTGCCCAGGAGGGCAGAGTGCTAATAAATGTAACCACACGCCCCACAGGTCTTGCATGTCTGTCTGTTATTCCAGCTGTTTTTAAAGGAGGGCTGCAATTACCAGACTATAAATCAGAGCATCCTGCCCTGCACCCACAGTCTCCTCCTCTCTTTGTCTCTTTCTCTCTCTCTCTCTCTCTTTGTCACACACACACACACACACACACACACACACACACACACACACACACACACACATTCACACACACACACACACACACACACACACACACACACACACACATACACCCAGACATTCACACACACACACACACACACACACACACACACACACACACACACACACACATACACACCCCGACCTCCACACACACCTCCAGACCTCCACACACACACACACACACACACACACACACACACACACACACACACACACACACATACACACACATACACACCAAGACATCCACACACATCCACACATGCATATACAGACACTCCTGATGGATCCTCTGCCATCTCTCCCACATCCATCTGTGCCAGGGGAGCAAACAGAGCCACGCCACTGACACTGTGCACACCCTTGCAGCCGCTCCAGATGTGAGGAGACCCCAGACTCCTTCCCTCCCTCCCTCCCTCTGTGTTTAGGCCCATCCATCCATTCAACTTTTGTCACGAGAAACTAAATCAACAAATAACGGGCAAATGTCACACAAGTCCTCATGTTGCTTGTCCGAATAAAGAGCAAATAAAGTCTGACAATTATACAATTATAATTATACATTTATAATTATTATTATTATATTATTATAGTTTCGCATCACAGTTTAAGCACGTACCATACAATTTACAAACTTCCAGTGCAGTACATGGCTTCAGGCTTATTTGCGGGCATTGTGAGCTGAACTAACACGATTACTATGGTCTGATATTAAATATTGCTATACATATTTGTATTGTATTATTGTGCATTTTACTGTATTTTTGGTTGATGTTAATATTCAATTTTTACAAATATGTTTTAAAGTTGCTTTAGACAAACCCAGGCTGCTGTTTCTAGCACCATACTCTACTAGCAGAGTAACAGGAAACGTATCCTTATCCTTACACTGTCATGATGTGTAGTTGTGTGAAAACTGTGTTTAATGATTCTGAGAAAGTGGTGATTCACATCTTTCTCCCTCTTCCCTCTTTCTTTCTCCCTTTCTTTTTCTTTTTCTTTCTCTGTCTCACTCTCTCATCCTCCTCCTGTAAGCCCAATTAAGCCCACAGTACATGATCATGTTTACAGTGTTTACAGTGTCTGGCTTTATGGACTTTATGGACCATTGAGCTGTATTTATTGCAAACACACACACACACACATACACACACACACACACACACACACACACACATACACACACATACACACACACACACACACACACACACACACACACACACACACACACACACATACACACACACACACACACATACACACACACACACACACACACACATACACACACACACACACACACACAGAGAGACAGAAAGAGAGAGTGAGAGAGAAAAAAGAGAGAGCGGGAGCGAGAGAGAGAGTGATACCATCATACAAACACACACATACACACACACACCAAACAGGGTCACCCTAATGACACCATGACAACTCTGACAGCATGAGCACACAGCATGAGAACATTATCTTTATTGACATGCTGTCTTCTCTCTTGTCCAACTGATAAGGCCTATTTTTACTTCCTTGCGCCCTTTTTTTGTGTGTATGTGTGTGTGTCTGTGTGTGTGTCATGTGTGTGTGCCATATGTGTGTGTGTGTGTGTGTGTGTGTGTGCGTGTGTGTGTGTGTGTTTGTGTGTGTGTGAAAGGCAGTCTTAACATTCCTACCCTTTGGTCATTATCTGCTAAGGTGTGGTTTGACTACACGTATCTGCATTGGGTCCAAAGGTCTTCCCCTGCCCCCGTGACCTTGAAACTGTTGTGCCAGGCACCCATGGTAATGGGTCGGATCTCCACCCTGCCACGCTCCGTGTGTGCCCGGCATTATGTTTAACATGGACACACTAGAATACACCAACATCCCGTGATGGCGCCAGTCTTATCAGATAACCTTCAAGCGTCATAATTGCACAACACAGCAGCTCTCAGGGCATACAGCATCATCGTGTTTACAACCGGATGATTTTCCAGGAAGGGGGAAAAGGATTTTGCATCCCTGGGAAGAGCCCCAACAGAATGGGTACTGGAAGGAGAGAAACCTGAGGTTGCTCTTGTATATGGCTGCAGTGCATCACCTAGCAGGATTTCACTCCATCTAAAGCACCTCCACAACCCCTTTTTAGTACTTTCCAACGGGTAACAATCAACATGAATTACACACTAAAGTGTTGCGCAATGATGACACACTTTGATGGTGATGCTATTCCCCTCTGACCTGTATTCCATTCTCAAGCACGCCCATCTGGCGTCGTGGGCCAACTGAGGAGTGATATGATCCATCGGTATGTTTCATCTGCAGACATCTGTGGAGCGCCCATCCGGGTCTGCAGGTGGGCAGCACTGTGCTACGTGTGCAGGGAGCACACTCACCCCTCCAGAATGCAGTGCACGGCATTGATTCTGATCACAGTCCTTGGCTTCCGCTGTGGGACCGGTCGGGGGGGGGGGGGGGGGGGGGATGGGGGGGGTGGATGCGAAGCTATTTTTGGCCATATTTTTTTTTCCGTGTGCGTGTTCTATGCATATGAAATGAGCTGACCCGGCTCAATCCCTTTGGTGATTTTTTTTTATAGAATGGGGAGACATTTGGAGATTGATTTAACTTTGTGCTCAAGCTAGCTAATGTGTTTCACAGGCTAGTGCAGTGTAGGGACATATTGTTCTGGCTCTAAATGGTAATGGCTGCAGGGGCCAAAGCGTTGGCTTTCTTCTTTAGCTGGCACGAAAAAAGAGAGGGGATATGCACCTCACGAGAGCCAAGCACAAGGCTGGAACTCAAGCATATAAACAGGCAATTAATCCTCGGCTAATTCTATTAAGCACTGAGCCGGCTTCACATAGCGTTCCAGTGTGTGTCCAGCCTTACGTCCGCTCAGCAATGAGGCTTTACTCACACTTTCGTTTTTGACCCCCTAAAAAAAAACTTTAAAAGAATTTAAGTGAGATTTATCCTTTTTGTTGTGTCCAAATCAGATTAAATTCCTGCGGGTTGAGCTGCAAGAGAGTGGGGTGCAGCACTACCCTTCATGACTGTTGTTTTAAGAGGCACAGTGTTATTACACATAATTGGTTAATTGGTGTTCTTTGCCTTTTGGCAATGTAACTATCAGATAACAGTCAGGTATGCGAGAGGTGATCCCTGACAGGTATGCGCTAGGCGATCCCTGGCCATCAGGTATGCGCCAGACAGGTAAGCACGCATGCAGGTAAGTAGAAGACTACGTGTCTGGGGGGAACACACACACTCTCTCCAGCGTCATACTGATCCTATCAGCTGACAGCCTCGGCGGGGGATACCTACAGGGCTATTTCTGGGACTTACCTTTCCTTTAATTTTATCATTCATCTCTGAACACTTATCAAATGCATTCCCCAGAATGACTGTGTGTGGAGTAAGCGAGCGAGCGAGACAGAGAGGAAATGCACATTTTATTTTCTTTCACAATGAAGTGTGTAGCCTCAATGTGTTAGAGCTTAATCAGACAGATCTCGGCGACCACAGGGCTGACCGCTACTGTTTTCTTGCTTATGGAGTTGGCAAGGGCTTTGAGGACATGCCGACTTTATACAGTGGCGCAGCCAGGCCCTGTGCTCTCAGGAGAGAGGGCTGTTTTTATGCCTGTGTTAAAGATTAACTGAACACGTTTTTTTTTGCAATGTGCAGTCAGGGTACAAAGGTATAGGAAGACACCTTGAACAGAAACTTTTTTGTCATCTATAGGCCTACTCATTTTCACAAACATGCTGAAGGTACACCCTCATCAACATGGCTATGCGTATTGGTGCATATACAGTGGTGGCCAAAATTATTAGAACACTAGGCATATTTAAGAGGTTTCAGTTGTTTTTGTTGAATTGGCCATTAAAATACCCTTAAAACTAATGAAATACCTACAAAGTCATTATTATGCTCTATAAACCATAGAATAGAGCTATCATAAGTAGATTTAGGCCAATTTCCGTACAAAAACAAACTAGGCCTATTTCACTGTCAATGTCACACAATCATGTCCCTTCACAGAAGAAGCCAAATTACTTGTTTAATCATTGTCAGGTGTGGTCGTGGTTAAATTGATGGGGATGCAAGAGTCTCAGGACACAGCACGGTGATTCTTTTGAATGTACAAGGCCTATCTTCCGCATTAAGTGATTGGTAACATAAGGGTTTTGTCACTGAGGCCACACCACCAATTGGTATAGATTCAAAGCCTCTAGAGCTAGTCTTGAAGCAAGTGTTGCTCTTTGAACATGGCCATAGTTACCGCCACATAGCCAAGGACTTGACATGCAGTCCAAGCACTGTAAAATACACTTTAGACCGTGATGCCACCAGAACCGAAAGGGGAGAGGCTAAAAAAATAAACTGTGTGAAGTGAAGCATCTCAGAATTCTCAGTCTTAAGGAGTGAAGAAAGACTTCACAAGAATTGGTGACGAGATCAACACCACAATGACTTATGGTTCAATAGTGTTCCCAAGAACTGTGCGTAGGAAGCTGTGAGAAAAATAACTTTTTGGCAGAATAGCAGCACAGAAACATTACTGAAAGAGAAGAATAGAGTGAAACGCCTGAAATTTGCAAAAGAACACAAGAAATAGACAAAGAAAGATTGGTATAAAGTGTTGTGGACTGATGAGTCCAGGTTTGAATAGTTTGGCAACAAGCGAAGAGTGTATGTTTAACAAAGTGAGGGGGAGAGATATAAAAATGAGTGTCTCTGGCCAACAGTTAAACAAGGAAGGGGTAGTATTATGGTGTGGGGTGCCATTTAATCCTTAGGAACAGATGACTTTGGCGAAATTGATGGCATCATGGATAAGAAAGTATACCATAACATTCTGGTGAGGCATGGAGTACCTTCTGGGAGTGGCGTTAATGGGCCTGGATTTATTTTCCAAGAGGACAATGACCCTTAACATTCTTGTAACTATTGCCAGTACGACCTGTGACAGAAGGAATCTTCTGGAACATTGAAAATTATGGACCGGCCCCCTTAAAGTCCGAACCTCAAACCCATCAAGCAAATTTGGGGCGAGTTGGAAAATAAACTGGACAGATCTATTGTACATTCAAAGGAAAGCCTTTGGCTTGAGTTGCAAAAGGCATCGGATAACATTAGTGTTGAAGTTCTCAAGAAATATATTGACTCTATGCCAGAGAGATGTGCTGCTGTAATTGCTGCCAAAGGTGGGCGTACCAAATATTAGAGTTAAAAGTGGATAAAAACAGTAGGAATCACTTCATCTGATATTTGTTGTGCTCAGAACAACCATCTGCATGTTTCATTTACATTATGAAACTAAATAAGGTTTTGGAGACAAAAAAAAGGTCAATATTCTCAGATCTGTAAGGTGTTCTAATCATTTTGGCCACCACTGTACATATTCAGTGTGTAGCCTACTGTGCTGAATTTAAAGCCACGGTGCCAGTCATGATTGAAGTCAGTCTCTTAGTAACAACACTATACAACAAAACAAGCTCAGAGCCCTCCTCACATTCCTTCCCACCCCACTGCCCCACACCCAAATTCCCTTCTTTTTCCTTGCCATCCTTTCTCCTCCACCAACGGCAGCCTATTTCATTTTCCCCCCTCCTGCCCCTTTTACGGCCCCCTTCCAATTCCAGACCACCTCCAAGTCCTTCGTGCTGCACCTAAACCCTGTTACTGTGACAGCCCCTCCCTCAGGCTCTCGCTCTCTGGTTTTAGCTGGTCCTTGTATTCTGCTCACTCAGCTAAGAAGTAGACTGTCCAGAGAAGTAAAAAATCCTTTCTTTCTTTCCACCACTCCAGCAGCCTCTGTCTGAGGAGGCATTGCCATGGCAGCATGACCCCAGAAACAGCCGCTATGCTCCAATGCACTCTAAAGACTGAGGGAGGGGGGGGGGGGGGGTGCTCTGTGTTGTTGCAACTAGAAGTGTGTGAAATGTGTGTGAGAGAGTGAGAGAGAAAAACGTAGAGAGGAAGAGAGTGTGAGAAAGAGAGATAGAAAACTAAACAGTGTTGACAGAGACTTACAGCTTCCACAGAAATATGTTTTGGAATTGCGGTTAGGCAGTTCCTGGTTTACCTTATCACCACACACTCCAATCGGGAACAAACATTCCAGGCCAAGCCCTTGATTGCAAACTGTGTGTGTGGGTGAGTGTGCAAGCAGGAGCCAGAGAGAAGTGAGACGGAGGGGGAGAAATGGAAAGAACACATTGATGGTCACAATGGTGATATAAAGGTGAAACATTCATTTTATTGGTTTGGTATTTTTTTTTCAATACAGTGGTTATTTTAGCCTTACTGGCTTTCACAGAGAACACAAATAAACACAAACATAATACAACTAGACATACAAGAATATAGCTTTTTGATACAACTCTGGCTCAGTCACTATGTAATATTAGAACAGGAGCAACTTTTCCGTACCTGATCAACACAGAAAAACAAACACGTTGAACATAACTACACTGAAAAACAACATCTAATACTTCTGAAATTCTGGGTGGTTTTACAAAAGGAGATATTTACATTCAATCAGGACAATTACGCCAAGAAAACAAACCATAAATGTATATTGGACAAAACCAAACAGAGGAAGAGAACACTGATTATTTTTTTAAACTTGAGATAAAATATATTTTTATGTATTTATATATATATAATATACACATTACAAATTATAATGTTCCTTTATGTAGTTCAAGTGCTATAGAGAGTAATACACAGGTTGTCCCAGATAGGGGTCTGCCCTGAACTGAACTGCTCTGCTCTAACGCCAATGATCTCAGGCCAGAGGTCAGAGGCTAAATGTCAATGGAGGGTCAGGCTTCTGTTCAGGGCTCTATTCAGTCACAGCTCCGCCTCAGAGATGCAGTAAAAGAGTGGTTAACGACACGACTAACAAAAGGACCCAGATGAGATCCTCTAATGAACTAACTCTTCCTCGTTATTCAGTCCAACAAAAGACTGAATGAAACAACACAAGAAAAAAAAAAAAATAATCGAGATCAAGCAAACATATGAGAAAGGTACAGGTCTGAACATGTGCTGTTTGTATCAGTGCCAGCGGCTACTTCTGGGGGTCATTCAGTGACAATCTGGAAAGGGAGGGTGGGTTGAAGAGGGGAGAGCAGTCAAACAGCTGGGGTGATTGTAAATCAGGCCAGTCCAATGCCGCCCTCCTCCCTGGCCTAAGGACCCATCGCACGAATCACAAGCGACTGTGTTGACAGAGCCTCTAGCTCCTGTCCCTGGGGCTACCTCTGCAGGCGTAATGATCTTACTGATCACTGCCCGTGATGACCTATCTGCACATGCGCAACAGTCGGCGGTAAAGAGAAGTCGGGGTATGAGTAGACAGCCTCTCGGTGAGAGAAATGAGGATTTTGAGAATTGCATTCTTTTAGGGCAAGAGAGGCTTCCAGTGGTTGAGCCAGCCCTTGGTAAAAAAAAAAACAATCAACATGGTACAACAACAGCTTCAAACGGTTGGCAAGGAGTCTATCGTTAGCAGCTTCATCCACAAAACAATTTCTGTTTTTGCTTTCTTTCAGTGAAAATAGATTTCTGTGTTCATATAAAATAATAACAACAACAAAAGATGTCTTATCACAGGGCGGACGGGTTGGTTTTGCTCTACAGTTTTCATTTACAGTTTACAATTCACTGAATGAGCCCTTCTGTGTGTGCAAGTTTATTGTAGACGTTCAACAAGTGTGAAGGACGTGGCACTGCTTCTGGGTGAGTCAACACTGTGCATTCTGAACATAGATAATTTATACAGTCTCTGTCCTCCATCCTTTCTCAAGGTATGCATCCATCCTCTCAGGGTACCCTTCCTCTTCTTCTTCTTCTTCTTCTCCTTCTCTCCTCTTCACCTTAGCAACCCCTGAAACTACGGTTCCGCTTCCGAACAGCTCTGGGATGGGGAGCTGCTAGCAGACAGTCTGCTGGCTGGACAGGGGGCTGTCTAGGGACATGCTGGTGGGCGTCAGGTCGTCACGGCAGTTCTTGAACATGGAGGAGATGTAGAAAGCCTGGGAATGAACAAACAGGCGTGTCATATACACACAGAGTAGAGACAGACAGACCGAGAGAAAGACATACAGACAGACAGACAGATAGACAGCTGCACCTTGGACATGTAAACAGGAAGAGAGAGAGGTGCAAATACGCCTCGTGGAAAACAAACACCACTCAAACACATGAGGGTAAACAGGCTCCTGAGCACAGATGTGTGCATAAACCCACACACACCCACACACACCACACACACACACCACACACACACACACACACACACACACACACACACACACACACACACACACAGAAAGTACCAACACAGAGCCAGGTACAGCGTATAACACTTGGTCAGATAAATACACAGAGGATAAACGCAGACAAACAAACTCACACACTGCAGCACCAGATGGTGCTCGGACACAGACTCATAGGCGCGAATAAAAGGACACACTCATGATTCTCCCGTTTCATTAGGGAATTTCTAAAGTTAATGCTAAAGTTAACAAAATGAATAGGGGGCTGACAATGATAAACACTATCTGTTCGCTTGTCTCTCTGTCCATATGGTCTAAAAAGGGGAGGGGGGGGGGGGGGGGCTTTGCTTACCACCCAGTATGCGGTGAGCGCTCCCTGCAGGAAGCCGGTGACGACGTCGCCGGGGTGGTGGCGGTAGTCGGAGATGCGGCTCAGTCCTGTGTAGACGGCAAGCATGACCAGCAGGAACTGCACCAGGGGCCGAAGCAGCCGCGCCCCGCGCCATGAGAACCGGGCCTGCAGGTAGAACTGCACAGAGAGGGGGTGGGTGGGAGAGAGAATTTAGTCATTCATTCATTTGTGTGGTTATGTGCCTTCACACGGTTTTTCCAGGCATCTGGCGTATAATTTTATACAGTATAACTATTCTCGCAAGACCAGATGTATATTACAATGCTCATGCTCATAGACATTTATCACAATACGCTCAACCAAAGTGGAATCTGGCCTATGATGCAGGAGGGGACTCTGTTTGAATTTACCATCTGTGCTAATGATAATGACTGAAACGCATCTTTAAAAAAGTCTTCAAATGTGAAAGGCATTGAAAAGTATTTATTTAGATTTGAACTTAGCATACTTAGTTATGAAATGTACAGTATATGACAAAGAGCTTTAAGCATAAGCTTGTGATACTCCACTAGTCAAACTCGCCTTTACAAACTTCAAAGGCTAAAGGAGGAAAAACACAGTTTGAAGATGTGATGCTGAAGGGTTTTGACTCTTCAAAAACAAATGATGAGCATTCCTAAACGACTGTACTTGTTTGAGCGATTCCGGGCACTGTACACCTGCAAAAATGTGCAGCGCAGTAAGAGGTCAGCAACTCGTCAAGATGAAATGGACAGATGCACATTCCTGGCTCCAGCTCTCCTTCCTATCCTCTCTTAAAGCAGATGTCCCCTATCCCACCCCTCTGACATAAAACAGCTGTCTTTTTGTGAAGTGAGCTGCATGTTGCTGCAGGTCAGACAAACCTCCATACAGCTTGTCGTTACCTATAGTTTTTAGATGGATGCGTGGTGGTTATACTGGTGAGAGACTGACTTATGTGGAAGAGAGTGGCCACAAAGACAATAGTGCAGCTTTTCTGAGCCGTTTCTAAAGGCCCCAAGTCACACTTGTCCCCCTCCCAACTATTCCTTTTCACCATTGCAGCAGAGGCACTCTAACAGTCCCTCTGGGAAACAGAAGTTAACAAACAGCAGATCCTAAACAGTGAACTCAAAAGTTGTCCCGAGTGTTCACAGGGGTGTGTATTACTGCTTGCGTCGAGTCCAAATAGCGATAAGAACTCTGCGCCAATATTTATCAAAGGCAGGATATGAATAATGCTGGATTCCTATCAGATGGCAACACCCTGTTCTGATGGTCGGTGAGCGAGTGCTCTGACAATTTCCCTCCGCTTCTCTCTCACAAAAGCTGAAAGAAGCCTGTCCATCTCTCAGCAGTGCCAAAGCCCCCCCACCCACAGCTGAACAAGGACTCCTCTGTCCACAGCCCTCTTTCTCTGTCTCGCCCCTCTCTCTCTCTCTCTCTTTCTCTCTCTCCATCTATTCATCTGCCCTCTGGAGAACTTTCCCTTTCTCTGTCCCCTTCGTTTTTTTCATCTGAAGCAGAATGCCTTCTGGGAGTTTCTACTTTCTCAGAGGTTTCTTCTTTTGGAGTGTGTGTGAGTGTGTGTGTGTGTGTGTGTGTGTGTGTGTTGTTTTTTTTGTGTCTTTGTTTGTGCATGAAAGTGATTGAAAGAGTCACTGTATGTGTGTGTGTGTGTGTGTGGGTGGGTGAGGGACAGAGAGAGAGAGATAGAGAGAGAGAGATTGGTGTTTACACAAAGAGACAGAGAAAAGGAGAAAGAGGGACCAGGGAGATTAGGGATTGCCTCAATACTCACCGCCAGGTAGAGCATGGTATACATGGCAAAAGATGCATGGCCCGAGAAAAAAGACTTCCTGTGGGAAACAGAGAAGATTGACAGTTGGTATTTTCACTTGATAATTAATTGCCAGCTAATGCTATCAAAACGCCATTGCTGATATCCTTTCAATTCCGTCTTGCTTCAGGCTAATTCCCTATGTGCAACACACACACACACACACACACTAACACAAGCTCTGGGTCACATTAAATTAAATGTCACCTTTAGAGTGCACAAAACTGAAAGCCAAATCTGAAATCCAAATCAATCACAGACACTTTAATGATGAGCCATGTAACTGGCTCATCCTCAGATTATTTGCACGGCTGCCACGACGTTCCAACTGGCGTATGAACACAACTCCAAAGAGGACAAATCAATGGCGTACCTGGCCTCCTCCACCATCTTCGGATTGGACTGCTTGCAGACTATGTTCGGGATGTACGCCCCCGGAGCGCAGTTGAGGGACGCGTAGGTGACGTTGCACACCGCAAGGAAGTTGGGACGGAGTCTGCCAATGCTCAGCTTGGCCATGTTGGTGAGCGATTGGCCGATGCAGCAGCCAAACAGGAAGCTGCCGAGCTCTTTGTAGAGGCAGGAGATGTAGCGGTTTTGCACGAAGGCTCGCGAGTGGACGCCTCGGAAGCGCACTCGGTAGCACTCACCCAGCGCGATCTGGGAAAGGAGGAGCACAGAGGCGTGTGGTTAGTGGAGCTCAGGGGGAAACACTTATTCAGTCAAATATTCTGATATTCCATATGGGGGTGTATCATGTATAAGGATATATCTGCCTTCAAGACTAAATCTTCCCAATTCAATTATCAGAATTATACTCGCACACTGAACCTTGCCACTATTACTAACTACAACATACCTTTAACTACTGCTATGAAGTCTACTACTGAGAAGTGCTTACATCTTTTCACGCCTTTTTAGTATAGGTAGTATACACAGTATATCCAGGAATGACAATGTAAGAATAAAATAATTGTGGCTTATCAGGCTGTGAGTTATAATTACATTGAATTCTAACGACTATTTTTTTTTAGTGTGATTTATTACAGCACACCATTATATCATAAATGTCATATACATACAGCCTAGTAGCAGGACACTATATTTATGGTTGCTGCGTGACTTTATAGTCATAAACCAAAGCGTAACACGAGCAGCAGATATTAAGAAACCAGAGCAAGACTTCCCTAAAACCCTCATGAACGTGGAGAATCAGATTTCCATAAATATTCTGTAAGCGAGGCTACAGATGTCGAAAAACCCTAACCATGAAGAACTTTAATGCAATTCACAGTGAATTTATTTACAGTGTCCTTTCACATTTGTCTCAGAGGACAGTAAAAAGCCACTGAAACAGAGGGCGGTGATGATGATGGTGGTGGTGTGTGCCTCTGACTGCCCTCACCGTGAGGCCGGTGATGATGATCCCCCCGGCGATGAGCAGGCCGTCAGGGATAGCCTCCCGCTCGATGTAGGGGTAGGTGATAGAGGGGTCGCCGCAGAAGACGCCTCTCCTGTAGGGCTTCACAGCCTTCAGCTCACAGGCGAAGAAAGGGATGGAGGCTGAACAGACACAAAAAAGAGAACAAGAAAAAGATTTCTTGAGTGTGTTTCATATACAGGTAGTTTTGGAAGTTGTTCTAGGAAAGGAGAAGGCATCAAGGATCAAAACCGAAAACTTTTGAGCTTTTGACAGGTAGAAATCTTTGCATTCCCCAAAGGAGTTCCTTAGTTGGTTTCACAGTTATTTCTCAGTAAAACATAATATTCACAATGTTTTACATAAATCATCCATAGTATCAGACTTAAACAATAATCATCTGACTTTATACAGTATGGCTTATATGTGAATATAAATATATAATATAAATAAGTAATATGGAGTATGTGCCAGTATAGAAAAGTGTTTTTATCTCAGCCTTCAGCTGTCACACACTCATCTGAACATAAGGGCTCTGTGTGCAGTGGGTGATTTAAGAAGAGCTTGAGGAGGCTGTCACTCTGTCTCCTTGCGAGGGATCAAGATTTACCCCACGGATCTGACATTCCTGACATAACTCAACCACAGAGAACTGCAGAGAGAGAGGCACAGGCCTGGGACACAGAGGAAAGGAGGGAGGAAAGGGAGATGACAGCACAGAAAACAGCGCAGAAGGATAATTGAGAATGAGAGAGAGAGAGAGAAAGAGAGAGAGAAAAGAGAGGGGGGAGGAGGGGGAAGGGCAACAGAGCTGAAAAGATGAGGAGGACTTATAAAAGCAGAAAATGAGTGAGTGTGGAAAGATGTGGGCTTACAGTGCGTCGGTGGACACAAAGACCCATAGTGCTGGATATCTCCATCCAGTAATGCACACAGGACACTGTAAATGTTCTCAATGGTAAGTCTAGACTACAGACGCATTCATCATACTTGCTCTACTGCAACCGAGTCTTAATGCAGCCTTCTTGTGCTGCAACCAAATCTCCACAAAAGACACCCATTACATCACTTTAGATAGATATGATGCCACTTTTCCCAGCCAATGGGCTGAACATACATCTAATGGTGGCCTTGAGTGGTCAAGGTCCTAGCCGCCACGTCGAGCAAACAAACCTCCCAGACAGCGGGGGGAAAAGATCAGTCGATATGAAACTTTTTCGATTTGAGTTAGGCTACTGCTTGGATGAGATGCAAGAAAAAGTAGGACGTGCTGAAAATTAACTCTGCTCTGAATAGTTTATTTGATATGCTGGTGCCTTTCTGTGTGAGTGTGTGTGTGTGTGTGTGTGTTTGTTTGTGTGTGTGTGTGTGTGTTTGTGTGTGTGTGTGTGTGTGTGTGTGTGTGTGTGTATGTGTGTGTGTGCATGTGTGTGTGCGCACACTGGGGTCTGTGACCCAGGAATATCCCATGCCCCTCTCTCTCTCTTTCTCCCAGCGAGCCAAAGAGAGCTTGGGACTAATCATTAACCTTCTCCTCGTCCGGGCAGCTGGAACAGGCCCAGGCACAAACACTGAGCCTGCCAGGGAATCACAGCGTACGTGACCACGGAGGGAAGAGGAAACGCTGTTTTTTGCTCAGGGACAGTCTGTCGGGACAGACCGACACATGCCTGACTGCAATCGATCGGCTGCCAAGGCAGAGAGCAGCCAGTTGAAGGCCTCTGTAAATGTGTGTGTGTGTGTGTGCAGCACAGAGTTCAGGTTCAGTTTGGAGTTTATGTGAAAGGTTGACTAAGGTTCCCTTAAGCAAGATAAATTACTCATTTGCCAAATAAACACCACCGGCCTAACACGCACACACACACACACACACACACACACACACACACACACACACACACACACACACACACACACACACACACACACACACACACACACACACACACACACACACACACACACACACACTCACACACGCACACACACACACACAAACGAGCACACACAGGGAAATAAGTTTCATATTGCCCTGAAACCCTCTTGGTTGTTCCGTGAGACGCTGACTGTGACCTCCTCACAACCCCTGGGATTTCACAGAAGAAGACCAAACACTGATGAAACAACAATAACAAAATCAAAACAAAACCTCGCAGCAGGTTTACGCCGGAGGGAGGCCAGGGTAAGCAGGCGAGGAACGGTGAAGGATAAGGAGAGGGTGACACCTTGCAGTCAGATAGCGGTTGAGGGCTGACGCAAGCACTAAGAGTCGAGCGCGTCTCATCTGACCCCGATCTCTCTGGCTGACAGGGAGTCGGCCGGGCAGCCAGCAGCCTCACATGCTTCACATTTCTGCTGTGTTCTCCTCCCTGCAGGCGACCCGCGGCTGAGCCGCTGCCAGGCACGTAAAGGCACAGAGGGCCGTCTGCTGCGCACTGCACTCACGCCAAGGCACGGCCACACGAGAGAGCAGGGCTGGGCTGAGCAGGGATAGGTATGGACGGCAGTGAAGGGAAGTGCTTCCCGCTAAGTCAGTGGGCAGATAATGTGGAGGTTTTCGTAAAAGGTTCTTCCTCTCCAGAAAGTTTTATTCTTAAATGTATTATTTTGAACAAGGGGGGGGCGGGTTGGGGCTCAAACAGGCTCATACAAGGAGATTAAAAAGAGATAAAGTCATTGCCATCAGCCAATTGCCACTGTCGTTGCGTCAGTTCTCTGTATCTATAGGGCGATAAGAGACAAGGAATTTATACACTGACTGATAAAATAATGCTTTTCAGAGGCAAGTCCCTATGAGTCAGGGGTGGGGGCAGCACCTATGTGATGCAACATTAGTGACTCGTGTCCCCTGATCAACTTCTGCTGACCTGAATGAGACCTTATTCACATCTCGCCTCCCTGATTTCGTCAGCATGGCTTAATTCCCCACCCAGGCTTTCCACATTTCCCAGCTGAGTCAAAGTCATGCGTTTAATTTCTGCCAGCAGCAAAGTTTGTAATAAATGACCACAACGGCCTCACTGTGATAGTCTAAGGGGGCAGTGAGAGGGCAGAGGGAGTTTACTGAAGCTGGTGACAATCACTGAGACGCCCACAAGCCTGATTCCCAACTGCTGGAGGCAGATAGGCTTGGACAAAAGTGCATTTAAAAATAAATAAATATTATAACTAATAAAACTATCCTCTCTGTAATGAATTTCCTCAAACTCTCCTGTGAGTGAGAGTGAGGAAGAGCCAGGGAAAAAAACCTCATCTGCTCTTAATCCTCTTATCGCGGTGTGCACGCCGAGCATGGAAATAAAAGGCCCTCGGATAGGCTCCTCTATTGCAGCCGCTGCCGCTAAAGGGTACTGAGCTGAAACACGCACACCTAACTGGTCTCGCTCACGCGCTGGTGGTCTGGTGGGCTGCCCAGCCAAACAGGAAGTCACCTCTGACCCAGATGTTTCATTAACTCGCAGCTGGCCTCCTTCAGCGTGACAAACTGACGGGGGCCACCAACTGGTATCGCTCGAGTGGCACGTACCCTCTGTGAAATCTTCGCCTTTGCGCCAGACGGGTCAAGGACTGCTTGACTGTCGGTGACAAATAAAAAAAAATAAAAACTCAAAAACAAACTCCACTTATCAGTAAGCGATGGAGGTCAGATCGATGTGTTTTTGTCACAGCAAATGGTAATCATTTGTCTCATCTGTCCTCCTCTGTCTCCTTCTTTCTAGTTTCTCCTTCTTTCTCTGTGTGCGAATCAGAGCACAATGGGCTTGGGTGAGCATTACGTGATGCTGTCTCTGAGTGTGGTTCAAATGTCTATTACAGTTGCCAGTAAGTGACACTTTAATTCATTGTCTGGCGTGGGGCCAGTTCGGCTGTTCTCCGAAAAATCTATATTAAAACGGCCTTGTCACGTTCAACACGGCGAGCAAGAGTCCATTTCTATGGGAATAAAATGACAGGCGTAGAGGAGCACATTGGTGGCTGACAGGATTTTCTGGTTTGAAACACACCATTAAGACTTTCAGACACTAATGGAACATATTAACCAACCCCCCTCCCCCCCAACACACACACACACACACACACACACTCTTCCTCCACAACTCCTCTCCGCTTATTGCTTGTGACCCAGACCAAGTCAACCATGTATTGATTGCTCTAAACTCCACACATCCACCATTAGTGTGGGTGTGTTTGAAGTCCATTAACAGATCAAAATCAAATGGCCTAACCCATTTATGTCAGATTTTCAGATGTACTTTGATGGCAACAGCCCAATAGATGCTCCATCACCTACAAAAACAATTCAACGGCCCCTTCCCTTCCCCCCGTCTGGACCCCCCCCCCCCCCCCCCCCCCCCCCTCCACACACACACGTACACAAAACATTTGGTACACAACAGAGTGCAGCGGGTCATACAGAACAGGACCCCCGGGTCCATTTATGGCCAGAGAAGGCATCTCTGTGGGCACCTCGTCTGTGCGTCTGGGGTCTGCTCTGGCCTCACATTCCTCACAACAAGCCTCTAAACCGCACACCAGCCGCACTTAATCTGTCGAGCAGCTGCGAGCAAACTCCAGCACCTGGCCAGGAGAGAGGACAGCAAAGGAGAGGAGAGCAGAGGGGAGGAGGGACTGAAGAGAGAGGGAGAGAGAGAGAGAGAGAGAGAGAGAAAGAGAAAAGAATGAGAGAAGTGGGAAAAGTGTAGAAAGGGAGAGGCTGGAGTGTGCTTGTTTAAGGGTAGGGACATTACTCAGAGCCTTGGAGAGAAGGGGGGAAATTGGGGTTGTGTATCTCGCACGGAATGAAAATGTCTCTGGTTCTAATTTACACTTGTGCAACCACAGCCCAGAATGAGCTCACCATGAAAGAACAACAATAAAAAAATACACACACACACACACACACACACACACACACACACACACACACACACAAAAAGTGAACAACAAACTAACGAAGAGAGGGAAGTGAAAGGGGAAGGGGCTTACGAGATGGAGCACATTTTTGCCGTTAGTGTATATCAGCACAGGCTAGATGCAGTAAAAGTTCAGTGTAAACATGGTGCGCATGCTTCAGGCCCATAAACCACTACGACTTCCCAGTGAACTTCGACTGGGAGCACAGGAGACGCAAAGATTACTGGCAACAGCACAAGAGAGAGGGGGAAATGGGGAAAGAAGGACAGATAAAAGGCAGAATAGAGAGGAGGAGGAAGAGAGAGAGAGGAGGAGGAGGGGAGGAGGGAAAGATTGAGAAGGCAGTGAGAGAGAGAGAGACAGGATGAGTGCTAGAGAGTGAGTGAAAGAGTGATAGAAAGAGAGAGGAGAGTGAGAGTTGGAAAGATGTGGCTTTCTCTGGAGAAAAGCAGACGGAGGCGATTAGTGGTGGTTCTGGAATGCGAGGGTCAGAGATCCGAGCTCTGCTGAGACCCGCTCTGTAAACACGGCCCCACCTCACCCAAAGAACCCCTCACAGGGCCACGCAGAACAGCATAGAACAGCACAGAACAGAACAACACACCGCAGAACAGAGCCCCACAGCACAGCAGAGTGACACGGCCCACACAGGCATGCACAGCTGGGATACAGGGCCACAACAGCCTCACAGCCTACCAAAACTCACACTCCCGGTGACCACATGAACAACACACACACCTTCACCCAAATCCCCAAGAACCACTGCACACAGGCCCTACGAGAACCACGCCTGTAAGTACACATAAAACAGCTATGTACAAAACCCACGTCCTCATTAAGAACTCAACACCGGCCTACACCAACCACATAAACAGCTACACACAGACAACACTTTCATCCAGAACTTAACACCGACCTACATCAACCACAGAGACACACACAGAAGCAGACATTTTAATGCAAGTGATGTTAAACACAGCTACAGGGCACAACAATGCAACAATGCAAAACAGAGCGCCTAAGTAGAATGTGCAGAGAAGACTGCAGACAAAACGCGAGGAACCGTGCAAACCCACATAAACACAGATGATCCCTTCTCCCATCTCAGATAGCAGACGGGGCTGTATAATTACCCGAACCAACCGAACCAACACTGAAGCCACACCAAACAAGCCACAGAACCACTCTGTGGGTAAACTACATCTGAAGAACCAACACCAGGCCGTGAAATTTTGTGGACTTCTTCTGACATCTCGGTCGAGGCTGCTGAGCCCACAGTCAAGCTGTTCAGAGCAACCCAATGTGTGTGAATGGAGAAAAATACACAACAATATTATGTCTCCCTTTGTAATTCCTTTATATATATTTTGTCTTGTACTATTTAGTTTTTTGTCACTTGATATTGTTCATCTAAGGTCCTGGCAATGGCGTGAATATAAAGGAAATAAAGGATTAAAAAATAAAAAATTATATTGGACATAAAGCGACAGATCCAGCAGAAACAAACGGTACAAAAACGTACAACGACAGAAGTAGCCACCCACAGTGTTTAAAGACGGATTAATTCACAACACAAGACACAACATGGAAACAAACGTCAACAGCCCACAGGCAGAGACACACATTTGCAGAGACAGATATTAGCAGGCATCAAAGAACCACAAAAACCTCTGTCACTCCGGAATCAACCGGAGCCTCGGCAGACACTCTCCTGTCTCGGTTTGTCATCCTGACAAGAGACAAAAGGGGGCTTTATACTAAAGGTAGTCAGGTGTGTCGGGCCAAGAATGTGGGTGCACACAGACACACACAGACACACACCCGTCTCTCTCTCTCTCACACACACACACACATACACACACACACGCAGACACAAACATCAGTCAACACACTCACACACACACAGTGGATAATGCCAGCTGAACAGGATGAATGGGTTGGCACTGGGGAGGTGTTTCTGATTAGAATAAGTTAAGCAGCACACCGTCGGCACACACACTCGCCTCATTAAAGTCATTGTCTTCCGGGAACCTTTGAGAGTGGGGTGGATGCCCACAGTTGCACGGCATCGTGGTGGGACGATCAAGGTAGTATGAGAGAGATAGGCGACGGTGTGCTCCCTCCTCTGCCCGGGTAATTTGCCCGCGGGTGTCTTTCTTTCTTTTCTTTGATTCTTTCTTTCTTTTTCTCCATCCTTCTTCTTTGTCCTTGGGTGTCCTGTTTTGTCTGCCCTGATTGCTTCTAAGAAAAGAACTAATCATGGCAGCACAAAGCAAGACGAGACTGACTAACAACATAGACATAGACACTCACACACACATACACACACACAAACACACACACACACTCTGATCTTCTCTGATCAAGTTCTATCATCTGCATCAGGTCCCTGGGAGAGGAGAATGAGGGGTTGGGTGGGGTGGGGGCTGTCGTTATGGAGTTATGGCGCCTCTCAGCCTTTTCCAATCCAGACAGAGAACAACAACCGCTGGAGCAGATTGCTCAGAGAGCAATTTCACAAAACAGAACACTAAAACAGAGGCGAACGAGTAGAGATGAGTGGCTGCTGGAGAGTGCAGGATAAAAACCTCACCATTTGGATCTGTCTTATGCCGGGATAGAAGAGGTTATTATCTGCCCTGCCCCCCATCCCACCCCCCCAAACACACACACACACACACACACACCCCCAAACACACACACACACACACACACACACACACACACACACACACACACACACACACACACACACACACACACACCAGCTCTGGCCTAGTCTGTTGCTGCTGTTGTAACTGTTGCCGAGTCCAGACACGCTTTCTTAGGCTGGAATTGTGTTTATGAAGCAAACCCCCACCCAACACACACACACACACACACTATACACCCACTCCAGTCTGTGAGGTGCATCCAGAGCAAGACAGAGCAGCTGTGGGTGGGGGTGGGCGGGATGTTACACTAGTGCTGGTGGCATGAGTGTGTGTATATGTGAGAGTATGTGTGTGGATGTGATGATGGTTTGTGTGCCAGAGTGTTTGGGTGGTATTGCCGGTGTGTGTGTGTGTGTGTGTGTGTGTGTTTCTACATTAGTGTGGGTGGTGGTAAGGAAGGAGGGAGGATCTTGCGTGGTCTGCCTGTCTCCGCCTGTGGTTTGCCAAGCTCCAGACAGTCGGGAAGTTTGGTCTGAAAGCGGTGATGTGTGTGTGTATGTGCATATGTGTCTAGTTGAGTGTATGTGTGTGTGTGTGTGTGTGTGCATATGTGTCTATTTGAGTGTGTGTATGTGTGTGTGTGTGTGTGTGTGCATATGTGTCTATTTGAGTGTGTGTGTGTGTGTGTGTGTGTGTGTGTGTGTGTGTGTGTGTGTGTGTGTGTGTGTGTGTGTGTGTGTGTGTGTGTGTGTGTGTGTGTGTGTGTGTGTGTGTGTGTGTTTGTCAGGCGAGATGGAGAGATGATAGGTAGATGATGTGAGTGGTTTCTTCTGAGAAACAGAAGCAGCAGCAGCAGCAGCAGCAGCACCTGAGGCTGTCTCAGAGTCAATAAAGGCAGGACAGGGCAGAGACTCATTAGTTTGGAGAGACCAGCAGACAGGAGGGGGAGTGTTGGGAGGGAGACAGACTGGTGATGAAGAGATCATGTCTTCAGCCTGGAGGAAAAGAATATGCCCCAGCAGAAGCCAACAATCACAGGTGCAGACAAACCTCAATCAGAATCAGAACTCTTGTGTGAAGTAAGTGCAATAGTGTATTTAATTCAGCAGTATGAAAGGCGTTGTTTGCTTAGGCTATGCGCCAGATGTTACAGACTGATCACAAATCAGCATCGCAGCCATGTCGGGCCGTAGACTAGGCAACCACTTTCAGGTAAACTTCTGATGCTCTACCTCTGTGATAAACAGACCCCATTCTGTATTTAAAATACTGTAATAAACACAGTTCACCAAGGTTGCCAGAGGCACAATTATACACAAACACACAGCACCATCAGCCTCATGAGCAGGCTCACCACAGAGTGCATAAAGAATCTGAACCGATCTGAACTTAATTGCATATTAAAGGCTCCTGTAACAACAACCTGGTTTGGCAAGCCTTCCAGCCTGGCTTCAGATCAGCGTGGTGGGCATGTGGAAACACCGCAGTGGGGGGGGGGGGGGGTGGGGGGGGGGCACCCCGGAGCACTGCTGTTCCATGACCTCTGACCCTATCTTGGGATCCATAACATCCAGAAACCATACGGCCATGTATAGCATCACACCGCCACCACCCGCCACCACCCGCCACTACCATCCGACGGGGGCCCTGGGGCGGTTTCCTCGATCAGGCCTGCACTCATCTCTTGCTGGAGGAAGGACCGTGGTCGGGGCGAGCACTAATGGCTGACGTGAGACTCACTGAGAGCAGGTCGTAGCCCTCTGGGCTAATGCACTTTAGCTACAGGGGGAATGGAAGGGGGTGGCAATGAGGGTGAGCAGAACACTGACACGCTTGGGTGTGCATCATACTTTGGTGTGCATCACTGCCACTCTCCACTTTCATATCACTCCGAACTGACCTACTTTATTGCAATCAATAACTTTTTAGAATACTTCCGCTAGCCAAATGTACATTCATTTTAGTCCTACATAGGAAAAGATGTTACATGTCCCTCTGCTATTAGTTCGGGACTTCCCACAGCGTCCAAACCTCTCAATGTCAGCTACCAGTCTGTCACTGTAGGCAATGGGTTACATGCTACAACTCCATCACCAGCAGCTTAGCTTGAGTGTTTGTTTTTTTTACTTATTGTTCTACACAAATACCGTCATAAATCCTACATTCCGGAGAAATGTCAGGAAGGTTTGACGTTATGCAAATATAGATACCGCCCAAGCCTAATTTTAATACCAAAGACAGCAACAGACACCCAAGCATTACTGAGAGGCTTCCTCATAACAACCATGATCAAATGCCAGTCCAACCAGGTTCTTCAGCTATACTTAGGCCCATTTGCTGGTGGCTTTAAATATGCCATCTTCAGCCATAATTATGTCCCACAGATATAGGTGGGTCTACGTATGTCTACTTCAGCCATAATTATGTCCCACAGATATGGTTTCAAAATACAGCTTCATCAACTGTCCTGTTAATACAGCCACTTGGTATGCCAAATTTCAAATCTTGCAAAGCATGTCAAAGTATGCCACCATTCCAATTTCCAGATCTTGCGACAACAGGCTTCTTCATGCAATACAAGTGAATTGACATGTCCCCAAATAGTTTGTGAGTTTGCGTGTAGATGTGTGTAGTTTGTAGTTTCCATAACCACTGGCTCGCTATTTCAGCAGCCTCCGACAACTTCTTTAAAACTCCATTGAGCGTCCTCGAAAACCAAAATCCAACTGAAGCAATGTGGTTGATTTAGATACAAAGCCTCTAGCACCTATCTCCACTGGTCTTGCATGAGCTTGCCAACCTCGTTCCCTCGCTGCTACCAACAGTTCCACCAGAGTTGACCTAATTAAATGTATTCTCAAACAAACATGCTAATGATTTAAAAAACATATTATGTCTCCACGTGTAGCGACCCTGGGTCAACTTAGTTTTATAACCAGACAGATTGTTTCAAGAGCCAATGCCCATACACAACTTCCATCCATCCGCAGCTTACATCTTCACCCACCCATTGATGAAGAATCTTTGGAGTTGGGAGGACATCACAAGTGTCTCCAACAAAGGATTTAATGCGATTAGCATCCATAGCCCACAACTCTCTCCAGCTGATCTTCCTCTTCATTATTATGAATGAACATTATACCAGTTAATTCATTGTCCTTGCTTTGCTTGAGAAGCTGCTGGTGCTCGTCTAGTTTCCTCTTCATGCTCACAAACTAATCTGGTTATCATCTGCATCCTTTCCAGCAATGTGGCTTACCCCACGCTTTCCAACTGTCACCTTACCCAAACCTTGTTCTTCCACTCTGTATCTGCCCAATATTATCCCTTTGCTGTAATGTGTCTTGTGCATGTTGCACCGCTTCTGGAGAGTACCACTTCTCCCCTGTTTTCACCGTTAGAGCCAATTAAAACAGCAATTGTGATGACGCTATCGGAAAAGATGCTCTGTAATATAACCAACTGAACTGCATCAAGGAAATTCCAAAGAGAAGGGCATGCCTGGTTTATTATTTTGCACGTGCGTTTTGGCTATTTTAACTTTCACCTGGAATAACAAAATGTTTGTGATTTTTCCAAGCAGTTCTCATCCACATATTATAACTCATAAAACACAACAGAAAACCTTTGAAGTATTTCTGTGTCACCCACCTGGATTTATTAAACATCATAAGTAACTAGAGCACGTCTAGACCACAAAGACAGCACTTTCCCTACGTGCCAACTCTGCAAGGGGATCAACACTGTAACTAGGCTACTATCACAAGCCACGTGTTGACAGGAACAACACAGGGACTAGGACAGCGTGTGGGGTGGCTTGTAACTGAACAGGAATGCTAAGATGTGTAACATATGGAAGTAGGCAGGCCTGGCCTCCCCTTACTGACATGCTGGAGCGCGCTGCTGTCTCACCTGGTGGCTTTCACTGCCAACAGGGGAGAAACTCAATCCCAGAGAGCACACAAACAGACAGAGACATAAACACAGACATACACGAGCACCCACATGCCTTTAAAAAAAAAATCAACCGGCTCTCCTGGGCCCTCTGTCAGGACACCTTCCATCTGTAATTGCATTCCGCCAGTGAAAGGAGAAGAAAAGAGGGGGAAGAGGGGGAGAGATAAGCCCAAGAACAGGAGAGGAGGATGAGGAGGAGGAGGAGGAGGAGGAGGAGGAGGAGAAGGAGGAGGCGGAGGCTGCCCTCCAGGCCGACTGTGATCGCTGAGGGAGATAGGAAGCCTAAGCCTGTGGCGCGCAGCTTCATGTCATGCACGCACACACACAAACGCGGTTACTTACTCGTCCAGTCAATCACACACCGATTCATTGTTTCACTCGCTTACACTCCTTCACAATCTCATTCACTCTTTCACTCATGTACACTCACACACACACCCACAAGCACTCACTCATTCACAGTCTAATTCACTCTTTCACTCTTGTAAACACACACACACACACACACACACAGAGACCCAGTGTTGCTGCCGTGGTGTCTGTTGGTCTTCCTCATGCCGCTGCCACTTCCACACCACACCTTGACCCTGATGGGCTGCCATCCTCATAGATCCACACATGAATGCATACAGTAGGCCTGCACCACACACCTTAAAGGGAACTATGTCTGTGCAGTTCTCCTTTGGGAAATAATGACCATCACAAAGGCTAGTGACATGCACGCCAACCATACTGACGCAAACTCACCCACATGTTTGCATGGTTAAGGGGTTATCACGATCACACAGACACGCACATGTGCATGCTAAGGGCTGACACACACACTATGCGTACACTACCAAGCCCTCAGAAAAAAGAGGAAGTAAGACCTAAATAACCCTCCTCGCTTGGAAAATAATTAAAATTACTATTACTATGACTTACACTTTCTCCAAGGCACAATTGCTTTCTTAATTCACATTATTGGTCTTAGTTACGCCTGTGGGGACATTTAAATTAAGGACAACTGTTCGTTCACAATGGTTCCAGTAAAACAATACCACAACCACATCCTGGTTATGAAAACACAACAACCTATAATCGCGTGCAGCAGGGCTGGGGTGTGAGCTTAAATCCTGTCAATTGGATTAAAAGTGACAACTGCAGAATCCTAAGCAGGCTGATTGCCTCTGCACAGGTGGGGTAGCCAGGGGAGATGCAAGGTACATTGTGAAGGGGGTCTATCCACTGGGAAATACAAAGTGCTTCAAATGTCTTAAAATGTACTCAAATTGATCATGCAGCACAGATAATGTGTATTAACAGGACTTAGATAAACAAAAAGACCTATTAACCTTTTGCTATGCAGCCAAACTCTTTTAAACATTTGCCACACACCAATAATCTTCTCTTGAATAGCCTACATCTGATTCCATTCACAAAACTAACCATAGAATATAACTCATTCCATGGCGCATAAATCTACAGTACATGCTTCCATGCACAAATGTAGTTGATATTCCTTGAGACATGATTGGCGCGTGTTTGATGGTGGTCTCCCACTCCCCGCAGCAGGGGTGTGAGGGGAAGCCTCTGAGGCGTGACTGCAGGGCACACATTCCTACTCAGACCTCGCTTTAACCCATAGGCAGGCAGGCAGGCGCGGGGGGTGGTGGGTGGGGGAACACTTCAGGCATGACACTTGCTCTTTCTCAATTTCCCGTTCTCTGTCACCGGTCACACAAACGCATACTCACAAACACACTCGCACTTAGTCACTCACTAACACGTGTTCTCATCACATACACATATGCACACATACACACACACACACACACTCATACACATATTGTATTCCTCTCTCACACACATACACACACACACACACAAAGGGTCTTACTTTAGAGCACAATGAAACTGAGTTGAACCAGTAAATGATGTCTCCCTACAAGATCAGTCACCTCTGTGTGTCTGAGTACCCTCCTCAACAACCTCCCTGCCTCAGCACCCGAACCCTGAGCGGAGGCCAAGAGGAGAAGAAGGGGAAAGAAAGAGAGAGGGAGAAAGGTTGACAGCCGGCCAATTCTTCACATAAATCAGAAGGATCTCAGCTCTCTTATTCTCACCAATGAGGTAACAAAGCCATGCGTATTTTGACACCATTGGCAACCATACATTATTCTAAAATGCATGGTGACACATTCCCTAAAGTGCTTATCACAGGTCATGCATTTGACAAAAAGCCCTGTGGTTAGTGTGTGGGGTTTTCTGTGACACAACCCTACTGTCACATCATATGTCAGTCTTAGTCAACCATGACAACATGACACCAGGGTGATATTCAGGAGGTGGTACTTTTTTGGTAGAGTGGACAAATTGCACACAATAACTCATCATAAAAAACTTAGCCTAAGTGAAGGGAGAAAGAGAAACTGCTAGCCAATATGTGCATCTTCCTGCATGCTACTCATACACTCTCCAGTGGCATTACTGTAAGAGCCCTCTCTGTTTCCACAACCTTGTTGGCCAGCTCTTTCCCACTCCAGAACGAGTCCAAAACACATCAGGCATCGGGTCAGTACACAATGTTCCAGTGATGGCTCTATCTGCTCCCCAAGAGTGTCAACAAAACAATAACGCACCTCTCAGAGCAACTTTCACTGACATTATGCCTGTGCATGTGGAGCCTATTCCCTAATAATGTGCCTGGGAGCCTGGATGATCTTCCCTGGAAGCATCAAAACACGGCAGCCCATAACCGTCAGTGTGCAGACCAGTCTGTCTGCCTAGACAGGTTCTGCACTACAGGTAATAGCACAACATGTTATAGAGGTGCAATATGTGTAAGTAATAACTAATATGCCAACGTGCTGGTCTTCAGGGCACCATTATATCTTAATCATATGTTTGTGAAAAACTGGCCTAGCTTTTCATTTATATTTCACACACCTCTCAGTCTCTCTCCTTGACTAGTGGTATGTCTCAGAACAATCCTTTTTGTATTAGTGAAAGGGTTAGACTCAACTCCCATGCATGTGTTTCTTATAAATGTTGGTCAAAAGGTCAATCGTGACATCCTTATAAAACTATGTTCGTTCAGCATATTTAATTAGAGTGCAGATACAACTTTCACATAATTGAAAACCAGACACCTTAGTCATAACAGTCAACATTGCTTGCTTACTACATATTCTATTGGAAACACCTATAAACAGAATGTTTGTGTATGTTTGCATTATCATTTTTACTGAGGTTATTAGAGAATTCTGAACGTCAGATGCAAAATAATCACATCAGAGTAAAAAAAAAACATATTGGCTATTAACGATGACCCACAACAACTGTGGGTTTGGAAAGTAGCCTAATTCAAACATGACTGGAAGTTGAAAGCAGTGACGTTCAGAAGTTCAAAAGTTGAATGTAGCCATTTAGATTATTGTATTGGTTACTTACCTACGAACAAACAAATGATGTCCAAGCCGACCAGCATCTTTCTCTTGGTGCAGAATGCATTTTCCACAGGTTCAGCAATCATGTGCTTCTTCCCATTCTCCTTTATGCATTCACCGGCTGCCCCGTTATCGGCTAGCCGCTGCTGAAGTTCAGCGTCCCGGGTCGCCGTGCTGCTGTTCGTCGTATTAAACTTTTGCATTGTTAAAAGTTTTCCTACGTCAAAGGCTCTGAACTTGTTGCGCACAGTCCTTTCGCCAACAACCTTATGTCATTTGTAAACTTGCTATAGCGTCGGTTATAGCTAGCGTTATATGATAGTCATGTTAAAACAACAAACAAGCTTCATTTCTTAACCACGCACGTGTACATAAACGTTACCATTAGAGGTATATGAAGTAGTTCAAGGTTAGCTGACGTATGCCACTGTTAACCTTAATCAATCAAAGACGAACCTAGAGCCAAACAACATCGACTGGGATGCCTGTCAAACTTCTACCGTGCTGTCTCCAAGTTTTGCAGCTTTAAAAAAGTTGAGGCAGTCTTGGCATCACGAGGCGTTCTGTCTACGGTCAAACCTTGATCGATTCTTCAAAATGCAGCTCTTTAACAAATTCTTTGATTCGTCTGTCAAGTAAACCGCCACAGGTCATGTCTATTCAACTTTTCCAAAAGGCAATGTGGTATTTTCCATGCCTTACTCCCACTCTTTAGAAAACTTCTGAAAGCTGTCCTGATTTGCAAGCGCACGGCTACACCCGCCCTCGGCTCCCATATCCAACCCTCCTTCCCACCGTTGCAACGCTGCACCCCCACACCCTACGATCATCCTCACTCTCTCACTCTCGCTGTATCACTCATATGATCATTACCTCACAATCAGCATGTTTTAATTAGTGTTTCTCATGACTTAAATGCGACAATGTCTCTCTTAACCACATTTTAATAACTTGCAGTTTTTTAAGCAGTAAATAATGTTTTCAGAGAGGTGACACTTCAATAGGGTTGTTTTTAAGAGGTCTTGTGCTTTGGATTTATAGGCCTAGTACGTGCAGCAAAACATTTTTGTTGGGGCTCTCCTAATCTGAGCCAGTTTTGATGAAATAGTAGGCTACATGTTCAATGTGGAAGCCCAGAACAATTCTTGTAGACCTTGGTAAATTGTGCCATCTGTTGAAAGTTTTCGGTATGTGCGTGAGCAACGTGGCCTAGTGCCAGTAATGTCCTAGCCGTGCCAAACCCCTTCCTGCGGGTAATGCAATTCAATGTAAGTGTTTTTAACTAGCCTAGCCCCTCTGTCGTTGGATTTTTTTATTTTATTTTAACGACTTTTAAGTCAACCCTCTTTAAAAGACGAAAAACTTAGCTCAGTCTCTCTTAGTCACCGTCTTTCCTCGTATCCCATCTGGAACATCTAGAAGTAGCTCACTTGTTCCACTAGGTTGTAGACCAGGGTGCTGTGTCGTGTCTTAGGTAAAGAAAACTGTACAAGTTGCAAAGCAGGAGTTAACCTGTATCAGACCTCCATTGTCTCTAGTCTCTAGGTCTGCAGGTTTGTGTTGTACCACACACCTAATTTAATTTAATTAAATTCACATCTATTCATTTGGCAGACGCTTTTCATAGCAGCTGGATGGGTGGAGATTCTTTGTATATGTTTTTACTGAGGTGCAGTGACTGCTGACTGTTTCAACAATGTGAAAATATTGTATTCGGTTTACACAGTTCACACGTCTTTGTAACTTCGAACCTTGCAAGGCAAATGATCAGGTCATTTTAATATACTGGTCTTAATGGAACTTGATAACTAAACAAATAAGTTGACGTAATGTAATGTGTCGTTAAATGACGGTAGGTGCAACCTGCCTGGCCTGACCTCAGAAGACACGGACATTAAACATGCAAAACAGTACGGCGTTAATGCACGTCATGCAATGTTTGTTTTGAACACTAGATGGAAACGGGAAGCCAGGAACATGTTGTTACAAAACATGTTCATAAGTCTTTCTGCTGTTATATTACATTATTTGAATTCACACGCTCACACAGTGTCTAGCCTAAAACGTTGACTGCTTTGGCGACATAATCATATACGTAGACGCCGCACTGGTCTGGGTTCGTCCGTCAACCGTGCAGCTGTATTGAACCAGGACACTTGACAGCGGAAATCTATGGGGTTGGTTCAATCCCAAAACATTAGTCTCGGAGTAAATGGGTGAAAACGTGGGCTGCACGGCAGTGTGCACGTCGGAGCACTGGTCAAGACGTGGCAAGACCAAATATCTATATTGACAATAATACACCGTTAATCAATAAATCATTTAAAGGCACCCAGTGCAACTTTATAGGCTTGAGACTCGAAAAATAAACATTACATTTCTAGTCTTTTTTACACGTAGTAAGTTTCAATAACTCCTTACCATACATATCGACATTCAAGGAGCAAAGATGAGACGTCGTTGTGTGGTGAGAACTCATAGAAAATCGTAAACAACAACAATCGCCGGTGGGGAGAGGCCATTTTTCCATTGACTGGAATCCTGCTTTATTTATTGGTGGCACCAATAAATAAAGGGCTGCGCTCTTGCGGCTAGTTTTAGCGCTGATTTTAACGCCCAAAGTATCAAATAATGATGCAAATGTGCTAATATGGTGAAGTAGGCCTAAATGTCAATATCATAAAGATTGTCTTGTCCAGAATATTCCCATTTTGATGCCCTAAAAAGATACAATCAAAGACTCTAAAGATGGGCAAAGTATGTAATTTGCAAATATGAGAATATCTGTATAGCCATAGGCCTTTTGATTGTTTTAGTTGTTTTAACATTTGTGACTTGTTTTTGTGTTATTGATGTTTATTAATTGTAGAGATTCAACTTTATAGATGTATAACTATAATAACAATATTGCTGTTTTTTACTACCATTTATTTAGTATATTTTTTTAAAACTTGAATGTGAAGATGGCTATGTTATGCTGTGTTTATTAAACAAACATTTAAAAATTATATATTTTGGCCATAACCCATCATTTGAAAATATTACATATGCTTAATTGGTGTTAAAATATAATCATATCTCACTACTTGAGCACTTGTTTTATTAGATACATTTCTACTGTACTCAAAATCCATTTCCATTTCTATTGGGTGAAACATCCCATTTCAGTTGGTCCTCAATTCACTGGGTGAGCATAACTTTATACCATTGCATGTTCTGGAATCTGGACTTAGAGACAGAGACACAGGGTGTGAATCTGATTGTAGAGACAGAGAGACAGGGTGTGAATCTGATTGTAGAGACAGGGTGTGAATCTGGATGAAGGGAAAGAGACACAGGGTGTGAGTCTGGATGTAGGGAAAGAGACACAGGGTGTGAATCTGGATGTATGGACAGACAGACAGGGTGTGAATCTGGATGTAGGGAAAGAGACACAGGGTGTGAATCTGGATGTAGGGACAGAGAGACAGGGTGTGAATCTGGATGTAGGGAAAGAGACACAGGGTGTGAATCTGGATGCATGGACGGAGAGACAGGGTGTGATTCTGGATGTATGGACAGACAGACAGGGTGTGAATCTAGATGTAGGGACAGAGAGACAGGGTGTGAATCTGGATGTAGGGACAGGGTGTGGAGATGAGTGAAGGATATGATACAGACTACAAGAGTGATTGACTTGTGAAACCTTTTTTAACTGGGAAAAGGGCATGTGCATATATACACGTTGCATAGGCCTATGGGCAAACTTTTTGACTCGCGGGCCACAATGGGTTCTAAAATTTGACAGAGGGGCCGGGCCAGGAACAGATGGATGGATTGTTTGTGTGAACTAATGTAAATGACATGTAAAAATCATCACATGAAAGGATTTGGCCTTTAACAGGTAGCAAAGCATTTATTTGCAAGGCAATTTAACAAATTGCACGAACATGAACAATACAAAAACATGTCTTAACGTGACTGATCAAACATCATGAAAACATCTGAGGCCTGCGCCCAAACCAATTACTCCACTTGAACTTCTTTATTATTTACATTAACAGGTTAGAGCAGCCACGCAGGCTCTCTGCGGCATACAGCTGCAACGATAAGTCTAAAAATGGTCGACGTGGATTTTTATAGTCAACGTGTCATTTAATTTGACACTAGGGCCGGACTAAAGCAGCACAACGGATCAATAGCTATTCGCTAAAGGTATGCTAGCAGCTAAAACTAACGAAATCTCTTGAAATGTGCTGACTTTGACATTATGACAAACTAGTTACTCAACGACTGTCCTTACACTGTCAAACATCGAGCAAGTGCAACATAAGACAAAGCAAGACGGCAAATAAGCTACTTACTAGATCGGCAGAAAGTAAACAAGTCAGGTCGGCGGGCTGCGGCAGGCAAAACTACAGAATGCAGTTTTAAGCCTATGGACCATGCTATAGCAATGGCATGGAGGCGAGTCTCCATATTAAAAGTCATTGTAGCTCCCCAATTTTTTTTAAGCTGTTATTTTAAGGTTAAACTGCTTATCCTAACCCTAATCCTGAAACCCAACCGGCCGTACTTTACCCATGTCTAACAATGCCAACCAAAACGAGGTTAACAGTTAACCTTGTTTTACCGAATAAAGGTTGGCATTGTGTTTGCTGATATTTCAAACATTATGTTTACATTAGGCCTAATTACTCTCTATAAAAACCCCTTTATGGGTATAAGGCAATGTCCATGCCCCATGTCATGACCTAAAAAGTATAAACGTGTTTTCATACAGTATGGTATAATGGATGGGGTAATGTGAGTCAGGCCCTGCATGCCATGGGCTGTCTAGGCTCACTGTTTTTTGTCTCCAACTGCATGAAAATGGTGCATTTAGCTGCCGGATTAAAAAAAAATATCACGGAGGAGGAGGCCCCCAGACCCCACTACAGGTCTGGGCTAAGCGCCAAAAGTGTTCAACTACTAGCAACGCCCCTGAAGCCTGCAATGAGCCAAATAGCCAAACTTAGACAATAGCCCACCATAAAAAGGTAGTGCAAACTTAAATGTGTTTAATACATTTGTTAATATTAACACCAGCATTGATGTGTTTCATGTGTTTCATCACAGTCAATTTGTTTACAGTTCAAAAAACATATTTAAGAGTGAAGTTACACTTTAAGCTTAACAACAAGCTAGTCTGGCGAAAATTAGCCTTGTCAATGAAAACAAGTAAACCCCGCTAGTTCTGCTGCCAAGTAACTAACAAAAAAATGGACAAAGCTTACATAGTTAATAGTCTATGCAATCATATTGAGAAATGAACAGCTTGATCATCATCTTAGACAGGCTAATGGTTATTATTAAAGGTGTGTAAGGCGATAGCTCATAAGCCTACTTGAAACATTCAAGTAATTCATTCATGTTACATTACTGTGATACCGTAGGTTACTTTATTTTTAAATTTTGATGAGAGGGATGCCTTTATTTAACTTGAGCACCTTGTCAATCACAACAAAAATGGTGATGTCAATTCTTCCAACAGGGGGCATTAAAGTCAAACAGATGGCACATAATCAAATGACAAACCCATTGTGGTGTCACACAAGGCTACATCAGTTAAACCCCTCTATACACAAAACAGTCAAGTTGTGATGAACCTACCTACATCCCAACAGTTAATAATCAAGCAATCAAGTTGCTTCGAAAAGTCTTGTCTCTCGGTCCACCCAAAGCCCATTTTTAACAGGTTTCTTTTCATAGAATAGCTGTAACATGGTTGGGACTATATGAACGTCTTTTTAAAATGAGAAGATTCCCAAGTTATTCTACTTAACTAATTAAAAAGTCAGCACTCCTTGGTTCTTGTTAGTTCAGTTTTTTTGTTTCGGTTTTGAGTCTTAATTGAAAAAAGTTTTGAGTTGTTTGATGGTATTTTTCTGAAATATTAACTTCTTCTTTCATCTCTTGTGTCTCGTGCTATATTTATCCACACACGCAATGCCTGTGCACATGTATCTCCCTCCATGGCTAAAATGTTGAGTTAGCAGTTTCAACTGTCTATGAGAGAGGCTTATTTCTCCTTTGCTGCATCCCTTGGCAAAGAAAAACTGTCTAAAATAGTCCTCCAATGTGTTGCAGATTGATGAATTGACCCCTCTCTGCGACATGCTAAGGCTGTGGTCACTTGTTTACCACTTGTAGGAGTGCAGGTGTTCAAAACACAAACCTAGGAGGCAGAGAGGATGACGTCATAATGAAGCACTGGAACTCCCCCAGCGACACCACAGTCTGATACGGCTACTGCTTTAAAACCGCACAAGGGACAGGGCCTGTCTTGTCATGACCTGTATATCAGACAGGCAATTTATCTTCCAAGAAAATCAAGTCCGAAGTGGGCAGCAGTGGAAAGTTGTAAAGCACATGATATATCTGTGGCATGTATGTGTGAGAACCCAGTGAAAGTTGTAAAGCACATACATTTCAGAGATGTGAAATGCAAATCCTCTTTCATTAATGGCCGAATTTTAGCACTGTGACATGACAGGCATCTGGATGTGGTTTTAGTCGGCGCACTTCGCCTAAGAGGAAGAGAGAAGTGAACAAGGGGATGGGGGGGGTGTCTTGACTCATTCTGTTTGACAGAACACAGTTTCCTCCTCGCCATTGGGTGAAACCAGTGTATGATCCATTTGCTTGCTACTGTATGCATAGGGGCATACAGTATGAAGCCACAGACTGACATTGGCATGTTGGTTTTGAGATGGGACTGTCTGACCTGAGGACTGAGTCTTTGCCATGCTTTTGAGGAATAAGTAAAAGAGGAACATGATTTGAATAAAGGAAGTAAAAAAGAAGGAGACCTTTGAGGACAGGGAAAATGAAAGAAGAGGGGGGAAAACTCCACAACTGTGAAAGTTCATGCTCTTTTTGTGAGTGTGACACACACTGAACATGTTTCGTTTCTTCACTCATTTGTGTATGGAGTTATTGGAGTCGTCCGACTCAAAATATCATGCCTCGGCCTTTCCTGCCTTTAGGTCTTCCTCTTTTCCTCCTACTCACTATACGTATTCAGTAATATATGTGGAAGGTGGGCCAGTCCCCTATTTTGTTGTGGCATCGTCTCAGTGTTGTGTTTTTTCCGTCACACTCTCTCAGTGGGGAAAGTACTGCACCTTGCAACCTCACACCTGTGGCAGCTGTTCACAACAGAAAAGCACAAACGAAGGCTGTGATATCTTAGATCCTGCACAGTGCACTCCTGCATGGGAAGCCTGAAGCTGACAGAAGGTAACCTCGCCTTGGGTTTCTCTCTCTCTCTCTTTTTTGATTGAAACCACTAAAGCAGGGTGATCAAACGAGCAAAGGAAAGACCAAGCACCATCGATAGGAGTCTGTCTCGTCTCTGCATCTGTTTGGGTTTCCTCTGTCTCAGGGGAAGTGCGTTTGCTTTGACAGCGATGACACAGCAGTCAGTGGAGCTCGGGGAGGCTGCTGGCCCGGCCGTCGCCAGACGCGCCAGTCAGTGGCGGTTCCACTTGTGCATGCTCTGGATGACCGTGCTCACCATCGGCCTGGTGGCCGACGTCTCGTTTCACTTCATTCACAGACCTGACAGTGGAGCTCAGGTAAGACCCAGTCACCTAGTCTAGAGCTAAAACAGAGCTTCCTTATCTCTTCTACTCATGTTTAGGGTTAGAGTTATAAGTACATAAAGATATTATGGTTAAAGTCCGAAATGGCACTGATTGATAAAGGATTCAAAGTTTCAACCCTTGAGTGGCTTGTTATAACCCTAACCCTAACCTTAACTCCAACCCACAAAACATGCCCTTACATGTTCAGACAGGATTGGGCATGTTCATATCAACCACTGATCTAATTCATTACTTCTGTCCTTCCTAGAATGCAATCTCTTGCACCATGTACACTTAATTTTTTAACCAGTGTTCAGTTTCAAGTGTGTCATTTCTTGCTGTTATGTTCAAAAAGTTGAAATAGTTGGAATCATTTTCCTACACACTACCCTTTCAAAGCCGTGACACAAGTTGTTTGTCATCGCAGCACAAGAGAGAAATGTTGCCTTTGTTGCTTCTCACTTCAAATCAGACTTTTTCACACCTGGCTTCTAGAATGTTCTATGATAAATCTGATACTGTCATATTTACCTCAAATGTTAAGTTTTTGAACTTCTTGATAAGTTGAACTGTCTATTGTTCGGCTTTTAGCATTAGTATGTCATGGCAGTTGTAAAATCCTGTCATCAGTGAAGTCAAGCCACATTTGTTGCACCAAAGTGGTTTCCAGCTGAGGTGAATCAGCTGACAATACAAATAAACAAGAATAAATAACAAAAATAGAATAAGGGAACTTAAAGCATAAAAAAAGCATATAGGACATATAAAAGCAATAACATTGAAAGAAGGAAAGACCAAATAACACAATAATAAAATAAAAACAAGCAAAAAGCAAAAAAGAGAGATATATGAGTAAACGCTTAAATAATATATTAAAGTATAAGAAGTAAGAAGGAAAAAAACTTAAAACAAAGTAAATTAAATCAGTGTAAAATCATGTCCACATGAACGCACTTAATGTCCACTCCAACTAGTATTCTTATATGGGTCAAGACACACCTTAAATTGGTCAGAATGGCATGTACATCTTTCAGGTGAACCTCCCCATGAAAGGCCATGAAATTGTATTGCTGCGCAGCCTTCGGGTTTGTTATAATCAGCTGCTATGTGAGTCTGTGTTTAAAGTTAAATGAGCACCAATGTGCTAAATTAGATATATTGACATTGTATTCTTAACAAGATCACCCATTTTTCTCCATTTCATAATTTCCACTGATTTAACAAAGAAGTATGAATCATCCAGGTGGTTGCACTACAATGTTTGTGTGCCATGGTTGAGTCACAAAGAATGGGTACCGCTTATTATCAAAGACTTTTATTTTTGAAGTTTTTTCAACCATATCTCTCTTGGTGCCTGTATTTCAATATGAGTACAGTCAGTCACGCCGATTACACTGTTGAAACTTGACAGTGCTGCAAAACTAATTTTTATATTGGCCTCCGTACTGTTAAATACATCTACAAGTCAGCCACATGATCACTTCCCATATAATTGACATGATAGATACCTAGATAGTTAACTTATGGCAGTAATAGGCCTACACAATTAAGAATACATGCGTGAGAATACAACGATTCATACACGGACTGTTGACCCTTCTTGCATCATCATTGTTAGTTCCTCTTGGTGTCACCAATTGGCAAGTTAGAAATATTATGCGTACGCCACCTCAAGACCATTCACAGAGGTACACATGTTTTCCTAGCAGGTATCTTTTCATAAATGCTGATTTTTACACATGTAAGAGCTCAGCACAATTTTGACACACGTGGCTCAAGGTCAGTGAGGCTGGAAAGTGACAGCTCATTAAAATTATGAGAGTGGAAGAAACATTAAACATATTATGACAGCCATTGGCTGCTGTTGGTATTGTTAATCTGATTTTGTCCATTTTTTTTCAATAAAATAATTCTTAAAGTCATCACTGGATAGTGAAGAGTAAGTCATAAAACCAGCAGGAGGGTTCAGAAAAGTTCCAAGTTGTGCTAATCAGGACCCTGGGCCTATGGTGGTTCTGTGACACAATTTCAGCTAATAGGTGGTAGAGCAGTTACGCATAATATCATAAGACATCTCTAGTCTATCCTTTTTCCATTTATGTTTAGCCCTTCTCCATATTTGTCTTAATGCAAATGTAGTTGTCATAATAGTGTTGATATGATATAAATATATATATAAAATATCATGTTCTCAACACAAATCGTGTAACATGAGATCTTATAACTGGAGAATATGACATGCTGAGAGCTGCCATGATAAGTACTTATGGTAACATTGCTCATATACAGTATATTACTGGACACAGTGACAATATCTCATGACCAAATACCACATCTTCCATTACATGTCTAAAACATGGTGAAGTAGACAAATAATCTGAAGCATGGACCTAAACATTATTATATAATGTTATTTTCATCTCCTTTGCAGGATGGTTCCAGGAATCTAGACGAGGACAAACCTGTTGTTGACCCCTTTTTGGACTTGGTCCCTTCAAAAAGTAAGACTGCCTTTTGGAGTTACCTAGATAGGAAAAGTCTTCCTCATCATTGTCACAACAATATGTGTACAAGTTAAATATTGATACACATCGAAAGCTGATTACTATTTAGTTAAGTAACTGAAATAATGAACTCCTCTGAAATATATCTGTTTCATTGCACAGCAGAAGGAGGCTTTACCACCGAACGCATCCTCTGGACGGACAGAAAAACCAACCGGATGAAAAACGAATCCCTAAGGATCCAGGAAGATGGGTTTTATTTTCTCTATGGACAGGTGACCCTGCAGTCTGCCATTAAGAACTCTATTACTGTGAAGATAATAAAGGAGATTGGCACGGATTTCAAAGAACCTCTTCTGGAGGGTTCCATTGGTGTGGGGTCCCTCTCAACCGGCTTCCTTGGTAAGATCCTGCGCCTGGAGGCTGGTAGTACCATTAGCATGAACTGTTCTAACCCTCACCTGATCAAAAAATACAACAATGTTGTCATCTTCATGGGAATTTACCAACTGGATAAATTCTGACTGACCGCTCCAGTGCTCAGAGAAATGGGCCAAGAGGATGTTAAGCCAACAGTTCACTAAGCACCAGCTCTAGTTATTTTCCTTTGGACTATGAAGGCATAGCCATTTGTCTGTGAAGGTGTATCTGGTGTTTGTTCATCCACTATCCCTCTCAGAGAGACGCTGAAAGACACTAGACAGCAGCATGATTGTTAAAGCTTTGTGATTTATGTGTATCTCCCTGGATGATATGTTCCAAACTAGGAGCCACACTCATGGATTGGCTGATCCAATCTGCCCAGTTCTTGCCCAGGGGGAGGATCATACAGCTGACCTCTGACTTGTAGCACAGCCATGGTAACAGATTGCTTGATCCCTCCATCATGACCTTAAAAGAACGATGCCTGAGAAATGACATGATAGATCGCACAACCTATCATTAATCCAGATGATGTTTGATAATAGAAAGACCCAATGTCATATTCTATTAAGCTGTTAAGCATAAGAAATTAGATTTCACATATTTAGTTTGTATTTCATGTATCCACAGTGTGAGGAAAACACTTTAAAGAAAAGATAGAAAGGGCACTAGTTTTGATACCTTTGGTTCTGAATGCATAATAATGCAAATACATTGAGGCCTCACCGCAAACTTCAAGAATGTCAAGTGCACTCCCACATTTATGAAAATCCACAACTTGAGACTTGCTATTGTATGTGTGAAGTTCAAACTGTTTTTTGAAAGTGACACTGAAAAAGAGAGAAGATTTTTACCCCCATATGTATATGTACTACAGTCAGATCTGTACGGGTATTTGCATCTGATTCATCATTATGATATGAACTGTGGAAAGCTTATTTATATAAATATATTTATTTATTTACATATAATATTTTTTGTATACCAGTGACATTCAGTGTTTTGAACAAACTAAATATTTGTGAATGTTGTAGACACTGATGTTACAAACAAAAATTCACACATACACAGACAATCTATCATATCGTATATTAAACTTCTCCTTTGTGTGAAATCTGAGTTTGATCTACTGTATAAGCACTGTGTGACTCAGGGGTGTGACCCCGACTGAAAGTGAGAGTGACGGCATGGGACCCTCATTTTCGAACACTGCTGTCGAGGAATCACCTCCGCAAACAGCCCATCAGGACTGATGTCATAGGCAGACAAAACATAGACAAATACACACACAGAAACACACACATACACGAGTATATACATACACACCATACATAAACACTGAACATACTAACATGCACATGTATACACAGTACATTATCCATCAAATCATATCTCAGAAACTATCAAATGTACTGTTTGTAGGTTGATTTATAAACTACTGAATTAGCTCGATGTGACTCAGTGTTATGACCCCAACTGAAAGTGAGACCGTGTTATTTTCCAAAACTGTTCAAATCCGAATCATAGTCAGCTGATAGACCCCCTGGACCAATGTCAAACACACAGATACACTCAGACAAACACAAAGAAAAACAGACACACACACACACACACACATAGAAACCCACCATTGTGAGTTCAGCAAGTGACTAAGACTGGAGTCAGACTAATGGGAAATCCCCATTCAGGAAACATGATCACTGTTAGTAGTGATAACAGAAACATTCTAATATTATGTAAATACTTCAGGCACTTTAAGCCATTCTTATATGAATGCCATAGGCCTACTATTTAAATATACTTAAATGTACTATATGGACTCCCTCAGAACTGGAATGCCAACCAAGATAGACTATCATGAAACATTTAACAATGCAACACGAGAGTCTCATTGTAGCATTCTATGGAATTGTTTATTTTATATGGTAATTATTTTGATTTGTTTGTATTTTTTTGCACTTAAAGACATTGTATCATAGCTATATATGAAATTCCACTGTGCCATAATCAGCATATCTATTTTTTAAGTTTATTTGATGTCTGTATTGATGTTGGGACACAATTAAATAAGAACTGTCAATGGGACACTGTTTTGCATTTTGCCATGTCACAGGGGTATCTTGGAGAAGAGTCTGAGAAACACAATGCCATAGACACCCCACTGCATTTTCCACCAGTGGGTGTAAATTCACTCCCCCCCCCTTCCTCTCAGTCATTGTGTGCCGGAACAAATACACTCACAACTGCCATGTTGTTACAGGCAATATCTGAGTTTGATTGTGGCACCCCCACCTTTTTCAGACCATTTATTTCAATAAGTGGGTCTGATTTCCACTGCCTCCAGACATGGAGTTACAGGATGAAGGCCCCAGACTGAGGGTGTCTCCAAGACTAGTTATCACAGTGAACCCCTGCTATCTTTCTCAGAGAATCTCTCACTTTCACAATAAGTCGTTACCTGTCAGAGGGCCTCTCATTCTTTCTTTTCATCCTTTCTTTTCTTGCCAAGTTGTTCTCATGCATGTATATTCTTCTCCTATTTTTAGTGTCTTTTTGTCTGTTTCTAACCACAACCTTACAAAAGCTCTCCGTTCTTTCACATTGGTTGGAAATTGAAACTAACATTTGTGAAGTCCTATACTACTGTGTGGCTATGAGTGTCCTACATACATGTTTCATAAGTACCCCACACTAATTTGTTGTCATTTTCCATAGCGCATTTCCCTTTTCAGCATTATGAGCATATGTATGTCAAAGTTGCTTTCATGAAGACACGAGGGGGCAGTGTTTCACTGTTATCTGATGTTTATCCCCTAAACTCAAAGGCATCTTGAAACTGCTACTGTGTAACCACACAAGCATTACCACACACCCCTTAGTATTGTTGGATAAACAGAATTGTTCTAAAAAATAAAATAACAAAACCTGCTGATTGGTAATCTACTTAAGCAGGGAAAGGCAATAGCCTACACTGTCAGCTTCTGTTCACAGCTTCAAGCGGTCACTACAGATTTTACAAACAAGTTCCTTAGAACTACACTCTCATGAAACATTTAACAACGTGACATGAGAATATGTAGTATTCTGTGGAGATGTTTATTTTAAATGCTCATTATTTAGATTAATTTGTATTTGATTTCGCTCGTTGCTTATAAAGACATTGTATCATAGCTACATATGAAATCTCACTGTGCCATTATGACCTGCATGTTTATCAGTGTGTTTGATGTCTTTACTGATGTTGGGCATACAATTCAATCAGAACTGTCAATAGGACACCTAGATATTGCGTCTTGACCATGATAGATGACAGACACCTGATAAGATCACATTACTTGGCTCTGACCAGTCCTTAATTATTTTGGATGATAGGTATCATAATCAGCAGAAATTATTCCATAAACAGGAAAAGAAGAACAAGTATAAAAATGCATGTCTACTTAACTTTTAAAGACTACCTCCTCTGTCCTGTAAAGAGAGACAGTAAGAATTTGAATTCGGTAGTATTTAGATAGTTTTCACTTGAACTACTAATATAATATATAAACTTATATAATATAATCGTTGCCATCTCATATCTTTCATCCTGATTGGTCTCAGTGACCTATGTTACCATTATGCGACTGTGACTCACTTGAGTAAAAGTCAAAAGGAAAGTGACCGCTGGTGCTATAACTGACCATGCTCCATGAGGTCTCATGTTCAGCCACGATTCTGGAAAGTTCCACAGCGAGATAGATGCACAGGCTCAAAACCAAAGCCAGAGTGAGTCAGCGAAACGAACATGCTCCCCCGATACCTGCTTCACATTTCTCCCCCCACCCCCCCACTTCCTCTCAGGGTTTACAAATACAACAACCCTTTGAAGAACAAGCCGCTGGCGTGGGGGAATTCAAAGAGCAGCTTCTCAGCACAGAGATGTGAGGAAGAGAAAAGAAAAGACTTCAGAGCACAAAGTACCGTCAAGTGTATGACACAGGCAAGCACACTGACATACTTACACAGAGCAAGAGAGAGAGATGGAGAGAGAGAGAGAGAGAGAAAGAGAGAGATATATATATATAGAGAGAGAGAGAGAGAGAGAGGGAGGTGGATGAAAATAGCAAATGGATCAGCAGAGGCCATCAGATAAGAAGCACAAAGTCCAGCACACTACAGACACACCTGCAACACATGAATTTAATTACTCCTGCTATATCAAACTTAAAACTGATTTCTGTTCACATGTCAAGTCAACTGAGAGATTACTGCGAGCGTACAGTGAATGAATGCAAATAAATCATGAAGGTCACTGTACGTGTTGTGTTGTGCATGGAGAGAGAGAGAGGGAGAGGGAGAGAGAGAGAGAGAGAGAGAGAGAGAGAGAGAGGTTTGGTGCTAGCCCGTGCATTGCATACACAAGTGCACAGAATGGGGGCCTTTCCGGTGTTACAGTAACCAGCTGTGGTTTAACTTGAAAATAGAGGGCCAAAGCACAGCACTGCAGCCCCTGAGGCAAGAGGCTGACATTTGTTGCATGGTCACAGTGTTTATAGGTTTAGGTCATCTTAGGATAAGTTGATTGTGTGTTTGCAGACTGCATACATTAAAGTTGCAGTAGGTAACCTGTCAATCACTGCTGTTGTACATGATGCGGGCAACCCCCCTCCACCATGCATGCTCTTTCTCAGCCAAGATCAATATCTTTAGTGGCTTTAGGTGCAAACGCAGTGGTGGATAGGCAATCAGAGGCAATGTAAAAGCCACCTATACCCCCTTTGCCATCAACAGCTTACAGGACAAAGGCAACAGATTACAGGAAAAAGACAAGTAAACCGTTTCACGGTTGTGTGGTTAAAGTGTTCTAACTCAATACTAGACCAAATTAGATTGTTAATTGTCCTTTGGACAATGTTTGGACCCAAAAAGATCTAAAAATAAGGCCCAAGTTTAAAAACATTTCAGAACTCTAGAAGTGACCAACAGTCACAGACCTGCTGGGGTCTGCTATGTCATCTTCATCTGCTGCCACCAGAGAAGATAACATAGATAACACACCAGGTGATTCCGTCTGGACAGGGGATTGACTAGATGTGTCTGACTTCAGGACCGTGGAGAGTCCCTCTGACAAAACAGTCAACTGGGTTGGCGGTCTGGTGTCTTGATCGCATAATCTCGATCTGTGATTTTCCGCTCTGCGACATGCGTAAGTCCCACTGAAACGAGACTGTAGTGAAGAACGGGACGGTAACATTATCACCTGGTTCAGATGTGATTTTTCACCTTAACCTCATACCACTTATTCATTGTTGTTTGCACACCTGCTGCAGTTTTGCTCACATGCTGCAGCACACAACAAAGATAATATTTTTTTTGGGGGGGGGGGGGGGGGGGCTCTAACAACATGCCTAACAACACATCTCTAACAACAGGCCCACGCAGACTGTGAGAAGTTACCAGGGGACACCTTTGTCCAGGGGACACCTTTGTCCCAGCGTTCCCTGCTCGCTTTGAATTACCTTAGGAGTCTGAAAAGCAAAAAGAACTTTGAGTTCTTTATTCCCTCTCTGTTTTTTAAATTCACACTGACTTAGCAAAATGGTTGTGTAGGCAGGGGCGGTGCGTCCCAATGGGCAAACCGGGCAGTTGCCCAGGGCCTCGGCCACCAGGGGGGCCTCGTCGTATTTTTTCTTGTTTTTTTTTCAATAATTAAAATAAATCACTTGTCATTGCAAACGAATGACAATTCATAATAAGCATGAAAACGATTATTTATTTTTTAGTATCAGCCTAAAATGTATCTTAAATCCATCGTGGAACAATTTATTCCACGTCACGTGACGTTTCTGTCAAGGACAACTTTTCGTGTGGTGACGTGTGTGGTTGCAAAGTTAAGCATTAAACGATTTCTAAGTGGCAGTGAGAAAAGAAAGAGGAAAGGGGAGGATGAGAAGTTCAGGGAGAAATAACCTAAGGTAACACAACATTTCCAATCAATGAATTCGTCTGTGGAAGTGAGAGAAATTTCTGATAATCTTTCGAGTTCATCTGATAATGTTTCAAGTGCTGCTGAGCCAAGTTTAGCGAATGCTAGCAGCAGCAGACAAACAGCTTGTAGTAGCACCAACTAGCCCTGCCTGCTTTGCTTCTACAAATGGTGAGCCATCATGTACCACAGCTGCCCATATCCGGGACACTGACACCTGCACTGACGACGCGCATGATACTGCCGTGGTCATGAACACAGCTCAAGCACAGCTGGATGATAACGAGAGCAGTGCTGTCAACAATATGAGTAACACCAATGGTGGTGATACAGTGATTAGCGAAGACCCAGTATTATTCCGTGACAAATTAACAGATAGAGAGAGAATTGAAATGGTTAAAACAGGACCTGTACGAATTTGGAACTTTCAGTTGAAAACATTCAGAAACAGAACTATAAAGCATTAATCAAATGTAACAAGTAACATTGTTTTGATAAAGTAATCAAAAAGTTACACTACTAAAACACTGCACTCAACACCTCATAATTCAAATAATTTACAACTGTTTAATTGTATAAGTCATGTACTCACAATAAATGTCAGTTTCACACAACATTTTGAAGCCTGGGTGGGTGTGGGGTTGGTGCTTCGGTGAGGGGGGGGGGGGGGGGGGGGGGGGTGGGCTCAACATTGTTCTTTGCCCAGGGCCTCCAATTTGCTAAAACCACCCCTGTGTGTAGGGGCACAATGGACCTCATTCTCGAAACGCAGTTGTGAAGAATTTAAGAAGGAATTTCTTCTGAACTCCACTTCTGGTGGATATAGGAACAAATTTGGCATTCATGAAAGTTTTCTCATCTGGGATTTGTTCTAACCTTCAGAACGCGAAATAGCAGTCGTAAATCGGCCACAGTTTTCTCAAATGCGATTCCTCAAAAAACCACAAGATGCCCCACGTGGCTGTTCCGTGTCAGCGAGAAGTGTTAAGGGCTGAATGATTTAAATACTATTCTTATTGGTAGTTCCACGTTGGTGGAATGAACTGCCTAGCACTACCAGAGCAGGGGCGTCCCTCATTACCTTTAAGAAGCTTTTGAAGACCCAATTCTTCAGAGAGCACGTCCTGTCCTAACTGGCACTTCAACAAGTGCTTAATTTGCATTACAGCAGTTCCATTCCTGCACTTCTTTTTCCTTTCTTTTTCGTTTTTTTTTTTTAAATTTCTTATGTAAAGTAGTATTTATTGTTACACCAGGTTCTATTGCTCGTAGCTTGACTGTTCTCTCCCTTGTATGTCGCTTTGGACAAAAGCGTCTGCTAAATGACTAAATGTAAATGTAAATAATTATAATCATAATAAATAAGAGAATATTTGTATCGTTACCAATTATGTTTCGCAATTGCGTTGATATAGCCATTGTGGAATAGAATGGGCGCATCTACATCCTGCAACAGTAGCACTACCTCCACCTCTGCTACGGTGAAGTTAGATCTGTGTTTACTTTATCTTGCTTACGAGTTGCTGTCTTGTGGATTCGGTCGATTCCGACTGCACATGCACGTCACTGTGGTTGCGTGCCCTTAAAAGTAGCTAGCCGGGTGTTTATGTATGCAAATCCAGGTGCACGAGAACACGCTTTCAATTTAAGAAACCCCTTCCGGGGGAGTGTCACTACCCGATGGTAGTTGCTACCTGATGGTAGTCGCTACCCGATGGTAGTCGCGCATGCGTCACTTTGTGACACTGTCGATAGTGGAATACAATCGCTAGTTACAGCTTGTGGAACTTTGCGAAAGACGGTATAATTTAAGAAGCTTGGTCATTGAATACAGCTGTAAGTTCTTAACGTTTGTATAATAAAGAAGTTAAAGATATACTGGATATCCCGAGGTATTTTGTACTCCCTGTCAAGTTCTATTGGCTAGCACATCAATGCTTTATTTGTTCTACCTAGGCCTACTGCTATTTTATTTTCACTTATTCATAATACAAACTATTTGCCTTTTAACCTGACTCCATCTCCAAACTTTTAATAATTAAATATTACATTAAATATACCCACATTAAGCCTTTTGCCATAAACCGTTTGTGTCTGAGCATGCACGACTACCATCGGGTAGTGACAGGGAGCACAGCTCAGAACACTTCTGCTGCATAAGAACACATTTTCAGGCATTCATGAATCTGGCGGAGATGTTTTTCTTACGTTGGCTTTCTGAAGTCCGTAAGAAACATTTCAGAAAAAAAATCAAAAAATGTTCGAGAATGAGGCCCAATTACGTTTCAGATTGATGGGCCATTACTTTGACAGAGGGGAGTAGGGACTTACCTGCAACTCTCAGCAATGCATGGTATAGGCCACTGACTTTCAAACGAAACAGTGTCACTCCAGATGTTGAAGTTGAGAACAGAACAGAAGTTGAGCAACCAAACTGCATTAAACTGATGAATGCTTTAATCAACTCTACGTAGCTAATATCTTCAATATTTAGAGCTCTTGCTAGAGCTCAAGTCTAGGCCAAAAACACCAAGTACGTCTTCATGTTTATGTAATATCTCAGCACCTCTGAAAATATGGTCTTCAAAACTGTCTGTTTACAGATTTAACCAAACATTATAATAATTGATTTCTTACTACTCTGAGATTATAGTTGCCGAGTTTGTGCAAAATAATAGCATGTGTAGCACTTTGCTATTACACACAATATTAAAATGTCAAGGCATTGTCAAACTACTTCAAAGGCGCCTGACAGGTCTCAGATGCCATAGAGTTTAAACTTTTCGCTCATGACAGCACTGTGTAGCTGCCAAATGTGAGGACCCGCCTGATGTGAGTCCGCATGCGCAAACTTGCGACACTGTTGTAGTACAACGAACCAGGTAATGCTGGTGGTGTTAGCATCCATGTAATAGCATAGGCTATGGTATTGTTGCTGAGGTGCAATCACGTTCGCATTTTCTTGAGTAAATACATCCCTAGTTCTTAATAGTCTCACACAAGAAACGGGTCAATTCTGAGCCTATATGTACTTTATTATTTACATAATCAAAGTGCAAGTCTGAAATCTGTATGATCGCTCTAACATAGAAACAATCAGAAATCCTGAAGTGCTCAAACCATGCAAAAACATAGCATGGAGTGCAACATTACTTCTTACAGAAAAAAAAATATACATTAAAATACCAGAGTAGGCTTTCCTAGGTATATTGACCAATAGGATCACATGTAAGAAAATTTGCACACGTAAAAACATTGTAATAAAAGGAGAGATTAAAAGCTAAGCAATATATAGGATGAAAAACCTTAAAATACCAGAGTAGGCTTTTCCTTGTATACTGACCATTGTCAATTTCCCCATCTCAGTTTGTACACTCCAAGGCCACTACCTTGGCCTGGACATGACTGACACACAGACCACATGTTCCCTTCCCTCCTCCCCAGTTACAAAGACTGGGCTATTTGCAGATACTGGAAACCTTTGTCAGAGTGTATACTGCATTTCAGAATGTGAGAAAGAAAGACTCAAAAAATACAAGGTTCTGTATTTACATGTATGACCTTGCTTTGGTAGCATATATTTAAAGCAGTTATTGGAATAGCAAATACGGTACACTGTGTTGTTTATGTAAAAGATTACCTTTGGAGTGCAAACATACATACAAAGTAAACAGATGCGAACAAGCCAACTGTTTGTGCCACTTTGGCTACGCCATATAGGCACCAAGCCAACTGTTTATGCCACTTTGGCTACGCCATATAGGCACCAAGCCAACTGTTTATGCCACTTTGTCTACACCATATAGGCACCAAAGTAGTTCTCTGCTGGGGTTGATAGTATGACCTGGGTATTGTTTACCCTTACAAATATAGTATTACCTTTCAACAAGTGGAACATGCCTCCTAGGTAACTATTTGTTCTAATGGTTTTGCCTGACTTTGGGTGGTATTCCCTTGACATCAGAAGCAGCATCTCCTTAGGGTAACGGTCAGTGGTCCTAATCACAGAATGCTCAAGTGAAATGTCATGTGTCTCAGCAAAGTAGATCTTGGAGTAAACAAAGTAGTACCCCTCCTGCTTGATAGTGAGGACGCCATCTTTGTATTCCATTTCATGTAAGATGGTCTCACCCTGATCATTCCAAAGCATGAGTCCATCAGCAGCAGGTTTCTGACCACCTGTTTGTAAAAACATTTCTGTAGTATTAGATTATGTCTGTCTAAAAGATAAGTAAATACTCTATGTGTGTAGCAAAAGTGGATAAGTCTCACCAGCCATATGTGCCAGAGGTTTTGAAGGTGATTCAACTGGGTTTGCTCTTGGTATTGGTTTATCTGCAACTGTATTTATCAATCAGAGAAACATGTCAGGGATTTTTGGTCCTTTGCTGAATTTGGACTGTGAGTATGGCAGTATTATGCATGTTGAGGAATGATGGTATGCTTGTTAGGTCTCACAGCCAAACTGTACCTTGATGTGATGTCTGTTGTGTGTCTTGTGTGTCTTCGCTCTGCAAAGCAATTAAAAAACAAAGCAAAATTATATTCAGATCGGAAAACAAAAATAAGAGACATTTTAGGAGTGGGAAACTGGGGGAAGAATCTAGACGCCTTGGCGTTTACCACAGGACAGGGTGACAAAGTTCGATCATAGAGGAACTTCATAGAGTAACATCATTCAACTTCATGAACTTCACTGTCATGGGGGGGTTCACAGTACAGTGGGACAAAACAGCTCTGTATGTATGTCCTTTATGTTCAGACGCACAGTCCTTAAATCAATATATTTGAGTTAACTTCCTTGCCTTTCTCACATTAAAGTTAAGGTAATATACACATTTATAAATACTGAGGAACTGAACATATCATCCAAAGGTTTGATTTTTACCCAGAAATCCCATGGCCAAAGTGGGGATGAAAAAGAAAAAGGGCAGAACACTATATTAGACAGAGTAAGACAAGATAAGAAATTAATAATTGAAATGGTCTCTAAGTAGTAGAGAGGCTCTTCATTTGAGTGGGCAATGTAAAAAAGGAAGAACGTGCCCCGCTTAAAGAAATGGCTACTCACCTGGGGGTGTTTGGAGTACAGCCTATAGATGAAGCAGGCCTCCACTACCATGCCACAGAGGGCCAAAGCCACCAGCGCATAAAGCATTGGTTGAACCACACTCCTCTTGCGAAAGCGGATCGGTTTGGGTGGCAGTGGCGGAGGATAGGCTGTATGAGTGTCCACCATAAACACATTGGGATACGCGTTGCCAAACGCTGCCATTTTCACAACAAATTCTCCTCCTGCCTGAAAATGTTTCAAAAAGAAAACCCTCTCCTCACAAGAATATTGCACAAACTGCCCCTGATCCCTGAAATGACGATAAGAAACTTTCTTTACAAAAAAATGGCGCAGTATTCTTCCAGAATTCGTCACAATCAGTTAGATCTCCTGACCTCGGAAAACCAAGGTCATGGAATCCAGATAAATGACACGGTGGGTTAAATCCTTTTTTTGGCCCATCAAGAGGAAACATGCACAACCACCTAGGTTCTTAGGCATGTGAAAGAGAGGGTGTGAAGAATAAGTGTCCACACAGAGGGCGTTATAACCTATTTGACTGCCTCCTCCTCCCACTCAGCGCACCTAAGCGGACTGACACTTCCTGTTGCATGCTTGTGGGCCATGCTCTCGCATGCTCTCCTAAAACAGGGTCTCATAAGCATACTGCTGGTGACAGCAGTTGTGGCTGTTTGAGCTTCTGTGTGTTTTTCAGAAAAGGGAAATGCATCTTTAAGGGGGGGGAAACAGAAGAAGTATTTTTCATTTTGGCCATTGCGGTCTGTCATCTGTCACAATGTGTTTAGTCTGTTGCATTTGTCTCTATTAGAAATCCACCATCACACAATCAAACCAATGTGAAGTCTGTGCACTAGGTTTATTTGGGTAAAAGTGTGATTACAGATGATGCTAGGGGTTGATCTAGGCCTAGGGTTTATAGGCTGAGCTGATATTGAACATAAAAACTTACTGACATTCAGCTAATTAAATAATGACCATATTTTATTACAAGTTGCTCTGGTCACACTATATCATTGGTTTGGGGAAAGTTTCAAAATCATAATATTTTTGAAACTCAATCAACACTGAAGGAATGGTTTCTAGAAGTGAGATAAATATCCATGGTTACATTTTGTGTTTTCACTGAATTACAATTACTGTATTGACGTTTGAAAGTTATAACACAATTGTGTGTTGAGATGTACGGCATCAAAATTGAGAAATATCAAGCATTTATACATAAATAGTTAAAATAATGCTTAATACATTTTTCTGGAAACATACATGGATTTTCCAGACCGAGACTTGCAGTAAAACTAGATCAAGGGGGTACTTTACATTTAACCACGGAGTTAGGCCTAATACTGTTTATATGTCAGTAGTACACATGTGAGTTATCATCATAGCACAAATGCGTAAGTCTACAAATTCACACATTATATAAGATTACAAATATGGTGTTATTCTTCCTTTGAATCACATCCTTTGATGTATTCCATACATTTTAACACCAAAACCCACTGTATGTGAAGACAGTCTTTTAACATGTTATACCATAAGCACCAAAGTAGTTATCTGCTAACTGATGAATTATGACCACTGTGTGGTTGTTCACCCTGACAAAGATAGCTTAATTTTCAAGGAGATATAATACTCCTACCAAATACTGTAACTGTTTGTCGTACCTGAAGCTGCTGCGAGGAATCTTTTTAACCGTAGGAAAACATCGTCTTTGGGTGGCGGGGGGTGGTCTTGACAATAGCATGTAGGATCATTTGTTAATTCGTTTTTTTGAAATACATCTTGGAGTGATTGAGTAATAGTCCTCTTTCTGTATGATTATTTTCATCATCATATTTCATCTTGTGCATGATGATTTCAATCTATAGCATCATCTTCCCTCTCAACCACTTCCCATACCAAGATTTCCAGCCTAAGAGATGTAAATTCATTCAGCATCATGTCAAACCTTTATATCCGTGGGATGGTGGAAAGAATAATACTCTATCTTTAAAACAGGACATGCCAATTTTCACGTCACAGTAAGAGACCAGACTAGACTTTTGATGTATTGGAAAACCAGGGTAAATATTTTTAACTTTTTTTTTTTTTTAGAATTTTATTTATTAAATTTTCCAACTTGTACAACAACATACATGAAAATACATATGCTTAGCAACATACAGTAGAAGGAAAATACTTTTTGGATAAAAGACATCAACAACAAACAACAACAACAGAAACAAAACATCATTAAAGAAAGAGAAAGAAAGACAAATAATAGAAAGAAAAAAAATAATAATAATAATTCAAAAAAAAAAAAAAACCCTCTTACAATACTGTCAGAAAGTTAAAGTATACAGCCTATACATCTTGTACATCATGTTGACTTTCCAAGAAGTCTGTAAATTGTTCCCATATTTTGTAGAAAATATGTAGCTTCCCCCTTTTAGCATAAGTCATTTTTTCCATGGCCAGAGTATTCGACAGGGTCTTGAACCAAAAATTGACAGAAGGTGCCTCCATAGCTTTCCATGAAGTGGCAATACAGTATTTAGCTTGTAGTGAGCACATATATACCATCTTTTTATCTGTAATGGACAACCTTAAGTCTGTTGGGACAAGTCCAAGAATGAACAGCTTAGGACAGACGGGGAATCTGGTGGAGCTTATGTCAGAGATTCGTTCTATTACCTTTTCCCAAAATTCCCTTATTTTAGGGCAGGTCCACAGGCAGTGATAAAGTGTGCCCTCTTCTAGACCACACTTAATGCAGAGGTCAGGGTTATTGTTATTGAAGCGGTGCAAAAGGGAAGGAGTTATATATGTGCGCATAATCCATTTATACTGTATAAGTTTAAACCTGGTGTTTATAGTTTGAGTCTGTGCTGTGTGACACACCTTTGCCCATTCGTCCTCAGAAATTTCTGTATCCATGTCACTGGACCACTTCATTCTCTTGTCATTTGAAGATTCATTGGAGTTTTCCACAATTAAGTTATAAGTCACCGAAACCTGACCACGACTATGCATATGATTTAGTATAACCTCTTCAAGGCTGGACAGTGGTGGTTTGTTTATCTGTTGTTTGTATTTTTTCAAAATATAACTCCTAATTTGCAAATATTTGAAGAAGTGGTTCCGTGGTATATTGTAAGCACCATGTAATTCCTCAAAACTATACAATACCTTATCCGCATTATACATGTCCCTGATTTTACTAATACCTTTCATTGCCCATGATTTGAACCCTGAGTCGTTTCTTCCTGCTGGGAATTGGTGGTTTCCCCATATTGGGGTGAACCCTGATAGGTCTGGATCAATACCTAAATGTGATTGCACTTTGTGCCAGACTATGATGGAGTTTTTAACAAAGGGGTTGTGTGTGTTCTTTAACAGGTTCTTTAATGAATCAAAAAATAAATATAACTTTAATGGCAAGGGGGATGAAATATTTTTAACTTTACTCACCTGGACAGCTGTAATCAAATCTACCTGAATGAATGTAATCAACTTGAACAAGTCAGTGATTAATTGTCGGCAATACCCCAAATCAATAAAACTGGGTTACAGACAGCGTATGTTGTATCATGAAGGAGGGCCTTTATGAATCCCGGGTAAAGCATAAGGCCTGTGTTGCGGCTGTCTACAGCCAGTTAGGCACTGTTGTGTATCCTGCCATATTAACTAAAATCCGCATGCACCATGTCAGCCAACCATAACTAAACATATCAAAACTAAACGGCAAATAATATTCCCATACACCTACCCAGGCAGCCTCTCTCTCCTGCTCCTTTTATATCACATATGCTAATGCCTACATTAAAACTGATAAAATGGCCATATTGCCTACTGTTAATTGACTACCTAAAAGTATCTCCTTATCTGTTTCCCAAATTGATGTGAAATGTTCTCTCTCCCTTATAGCATGATCCAATTGCTAATGGAAGTGGAAACACTGCTCCTCTCCATCACTACTTCTCATCTATGCATATGGACAGCTAAACTCTACCCACTCACTCGGTCTTTTTTTCTCTCTCCTATTCTAGACTATCTATGCTATGGGACGCTGATGTATTCTCTTCGCCCAATCTACCTGTAGAAACTTTTGGCCCACATGCACCCATCACCACCGTACTGCTGTACACTTACTCTACCCCATACCCTATGCTAGCATTTATATGCAATATATATTATTGCCACCACCAGCATGTTTTTCTGTTCCTACTCTCCTTACCCCTGTAACAGAAACCCTATGAGCTCAGTGTATACCCACTAAGCTGTTTTTGTATCATGTATATACCATATGATGTTTGTATATTATGTACATCTACCAAATGCATGCTGTGTATAATATTAGTTGTTTCCCCTTCCCCGTCTGCCACACAACCCTCCCCCATCCCCCCTTCCTATCTCCTCCCAGCCGACTTCAAGCAGATGGGTCCCCCCTTATGTGCTGTGGTTCTGCTTAAGGTTCCTTCCTCCGAGTTTTTCCTTGCCCCTGTTAGCAAGGGGGTCTAGGCTCTGGGCTCTGTAAAGCGCATTGATACAATTTTATTGTTCTGGCACTATATGAAAAAAATGTAATTGAATTGAAAAATGTAATTTAATTGAATAGTCTCACACAAGAAATGGGTCAATTCTGAGGCTATATGTACTTTATTATTTGCATAATGAAAGTGCAAGTCTGAAATCTGTATGATTGCTCTAACATAGAAACAATCAGAAATCCTAAAGTGCTCAGACCATTCTCAAACACAGCATGGTGTGCAACATAAAAAAAATAAACATTAAAATACCAGAGTACGTTTTTCCAGGTATATTTACGATTACATGTAAGAAAATTCGCACACGTAAAAGAACATTGTAATAAAGTCAAGTACGTACACTTGGCCTGGACATGGCCGACACACAGACCACATGTTCCCTCCCCGTCTCTGGGGTATTTGCAGACACTGGAAGCCTTTTTTCAGAGTGTATACTGCATGTATGACTATCAGATCACAATTTATGACCTTGCCTTTGGTGAAAAAATGTATAGGCAGTTATTGGAATAGCAAATAAGATGCGCTGTTATGTTTATGTAAATGAAAACCATTGGAGTGTAAACATACATACAAAGTAAACTGATGCGAACAAGCCAACTGTTTATGCCACTTTGTCTACGCCATATAGGCACCAAGCCAACTGTTTATGCCACTTTGTCTACGCCATATAGGCACCAAGCCAACTGTTTATGCCACTTTGTCTACACCATATAGGCACCAAAGTAGTTCTCTGCTGGGGTTGATAGTATGACCTGGGTATTGTTTACCCTTACAAATATAGAATCATTTTTGAACAAGTGAAACATGCCTCCTAAGTAACTATTTGTTCTAACATTTTTGTCTGGCTTGGATTGGTATTCCCTGGACATCAGTAGCAGCATCTCCTTAGGGTAACGGTCAGTGGTCCTAACCACAGAATGCAAATGTGCAATGTTATGTGTCTCCACAAAGTAGATCTTGGAGTAAACAAAGTAGTACCCCTCCTGCTTGATAATGAGGACGCCATCTTTGTATTCCATTTCATGTTTGATGGTCTCAGCCTCATCATTCCAAAGCATGAGTCCATCAGCAGCATGTCTCTGACCACCTGTTTGTAAGGACAACAAAGATTGCTATAATAAAACATTTCTGTAGTATAAGATTATGTCTGTCTAAAAGTTAAGTAAATACTGTATGTGTGTAGCAAAAGTGGAAAGTCTTACCAGCCATATGTGCCATAGGTTTTGAAGGTAAAACAACTGGGTTTGGTTGTGGTTTCGGTATTGGTTTATCTGCACCTGTATTTATCAATCAGAGAAACATGTCAGGGATTTTTGATCCTTTGCAGAGTGTGGAAATTAAATGCGGCCTGTGAGTATGGCAGTATTATGCATGTTGAGTAACGATGGTATGCTTGTTAGGTCACACAGCCGAACTGTACCTTGATGTGATGCCTGTTGTGTGTCTTGTGTGTCTTCACTCTGCAAGCAATAGAAAAAACTAAATTATATTCCGATCGGAAAACAAAAATAAAAGACATTTTAGGAGTGGAAAACTGAGGGGAGAATCTAGACACCTTGGCGTTTACCACAGGACAGGGTGACAAAGCCTGATCATGGAGGAACTTATGTCATGGGGGGTTTCACGTTACGGTGGGACATAACAGCTCAATATGAATTGATCTATAGTTTCTCTTTCCACTTTCTGTGAGCACTAAAACCTTTCAGTGTTTGTCGTTGATGTTGTATGGCAACTCACTATACTAAGTTTGGTCAGTTCAGGTTAGTTTTGTGTTCAATATTTTGCTTACTACGTACAAAGATGTACAGTAATTAGATTACGTTTTTTTTTTTTACTTCTTAGCCTATCACACATTGAAGTTAAGGTAATATTCACATTCATAAATACTGAGGAACTGAACACATAATCCCAAGGTTTGATTTTTACCCAGAAATCCCATGGCCAAAGTGGGTATGAAAAATAAAAAGTGCAGAAAACTAAAGACAGGACATAAGAAAGTAATAATTGAACTGGTGGAAATGGCACACATACTGACATCCAAGTAGATTGGAGTATAATGTGATGAGAATATAAAATACAGTCGTCTGAAGTAGTAGAGAGGCTTTCATTTGAGTGGGCAATGTAAAAAAGGAAGAAGGTGCCACGCTTAAAGAAATGGCTACTCACCTGGGGGTGTTTGGAGTACAGCCTATAGATGAAGCAGGCCTCCACTACCATGCCACAGAGGGCCAAAGCCACCAGCGCATAAAGCATAGGTTGAACCACACTCCTCTTGCGAAAGCGGATCGGTTTGGGTGGCAGTGGCGGAGGATAGGCTGTATGCGTGTCCACCATAAACACATTGGGATACACGTTGCCAAGCGCTGCCATTTCCACAACAAATTATCCTCCTGCCTGAAAATGTTTCAAAAAGAAAGCCCTTTCCTCACAAGATTACGGAAAGAGCTGTTCCTGATCCCTGAAATGACGATAAGAAACTTTCTTTAAGTATTATTCCAAAAATCGTCTAGAATCGGTTAGATCTCCTGACCTCTGTATACAAAGGTCATGAAATCCAGATAAATGACACGGTGGGTTAAATCCTTTTTTTGGTCCATCAAGAAGATACAAGAACAACCACCCAGGTTCTTAGGCATCTGACAGAGAGAGGGCATGAGAGGAAGTGTCCATGCACAGGGTGTTATAACATCTTTGACTGCCTCCTCCTCCCACTCAGCGCACCTAAGCGGACTGACACTTCCTGTTGCATGCTTGTGGGCCATGTGCTACATGCTCACACTGCTCTCCAAAAATGGGGTCTCACAAGCATACTACCTTTGACAGCAGTTGTGGCTGTTTGAGCTTCTCTGTTTGCAGAGGAAATGCATGCTCAGTCTGAAATACACTCTAACTACACCGCTATCTTTCAGGGGGAAAAGCTGAAGAAGATCATTTTATTTTGGTGCATTTTGGCCATTGCGGTCATCTGTCACCATGTGTTTAGTCTGTTGCACTGTCTCTGTGAGAAATCCACCATCACACCAATCAAACCAATCAATCAAACCAATGTGAAGTCTATGCACTAGGTTTATTTAGGTAAAAGTGTGATTACAGATGATGCTAGGGAATGATTAGTTTGGGAGGATTTCACTAGATACTGTATATTGGCTGAGCTGATATCAAAACTTACTGGCATTAGTCTTTAACTGTGAGTCTTGGATGTAGGTTACGGTCACTGAATCGTGACCATTTAAAAAGTCAAGCGACATGAAAAATCAAGAACATTGATAAATGTTTTATGAAGGGAAACTCATGCCAGAAAAACCTGCTGTTTCATTAAGACTGAAAATTGCTCTGTGGTAAGCTCTTGGTGGTAAATCGAGTTAAAATGGAGACACCACCATATGTCTTGCAAAACTGCAAAAAACTGTGTTGAGACTGTACGCAATCATAATTGAGAAATATAAAGCATTTAGACAAATATATTAAAAATAATGCTTAGTCATTTTTTCTGGACACATTTTCCAGACAGAGACTGAAAGTGAAACTAGATAAAAGGGGTACTTTACATTTAACCACAGAATTGGGCCTATTACTTTATATATGTCAGTTTTTTCACACACATTATATAACATTAAAAATATTGTGTAATCTTCCCTTGAATCACATGCTTTGATGTATAACATACATTTTAACACCAAAACACACTGTATGTGAAGACACAGTCTTTTGCTATGTTATACCATAAAAGAACCAAAGTAGTTCTCTGCTAATTGATGAAGTATGACCACTGTGTGGTTTTTCAGAGAAACTAGAAATACTAGTGGTGGTTCTGGGTCTTGTGGTGCACCATCTCTACCCAGCCTCTTTTCATCTTCCCTCCTATTTTTTGTGAAAATGTGCTCCAGGGAGATCTTTCATCTATTTTTTATTTTAGTTTTAAGGTTTACCTGGGTTTAGCCATTCTATATCAAGTGGTACTCTTTGTGTGCATGATTGGCCACAGTTTTCCCGCCAGGTCAACGAGAGGTTGCATCCAAGAATAAGGCAAGTCAATGCAGCCAGGTAGGTTATATTTCTATTATTATTTGAATAACTTCACTGAGAGGAATGTATGGCGTCTGTGTCTGTAGAAGTGATGCGTTTACCTTAAGTGTGTATGAAGGCAGTGGTAGGGCACACATGGCACTGCCCCACCAGATCCAGATGGCGCTGTGGTGCAGAAAGCTCAATACATCTGTGCTTTGTGGTAAAATATACCTAATTTTATTTAATATGCAAAACAGTGATTCAATTGTAAATGTGTGTGAATAAACTAGACTCACAAGCATTAAAGTGCTGTTTTGGAGTAATTTGATACGTGTGTGTTTCTGTGTTTGTGCTTGCTCTGTGAAAGGCTGCATGCTCTCTGTTCTCTCTCTGTTCCCCTTCTGGAGCAGCGCTGCAAACATAAGACTGTTGCTAGGGAAACACCCATGAGCGTGAGCGACACAGGCCAAAGTTTACATTGGGAGATGGGGCAGTTTTTGATGTGCCCCACGAAATCTGCCTAGCTACCCGTGACCAAGAAAAAATAAATCATACAGATCGTACTCAGGCAGATCAACATCTTTGTGTCGCTTTGTGAACTGAAGCATGTGAAATGTAATTGAAATTAGATTTCTACTCCCTGCCGGCTCTCAAAATGCAGCCCATAGCCTATGCCTACCTGAGCATATAGGCAAATTGCTTATAAATGAATTGCTATTGCAAATTGCTTATAAATATCGCTTATATTTATGAATCCTATTTCGCCCCTCTACTGTATCTACTGTATCAACTTTAATGTAAATTAGCAATGATGAAATTGGACTTATATACAATTTATTTGGCAACACAATTCTCTTAAAACACTTTACTGACTGCTGATTAATACTATGGGGAAAGTTAAACTGAGATAAAGAAAGCGTGACAGACTGAAACAAAAAATGTGTTAAGCCAGACAGAGTGAAAGAACACGTTTCAATATTGAGGTGTGAGGAGAACGACAGAGGTGTGAAAACACTGAGAAATAACTGAGTAGCTAAATGAGGCACCGTGCTGGAGAAAGCAGACAAGAGTATTACAGAGACTCAATGTTTCTCACCCTGGCCTGGTTTTTGTACAGGTGGTAGATGAAGCAAGGCCTCCACCACCATTCCATAGGGCCATGGTCTTGTGCAATGTCCGTACAACCCCTCTGCATTTATCCCCAAATCCCTCACACAATGAAAAGCCTCTTCTGCTTTAGAGGAGACAAGATAGCCCCCCCCCAGAAAGTGAACAGTAATTCAATGAGGCTTGCATTAGGTATTTAATATAGACATAAAGCTTTTTTATGTATTCATCATCAAAGCCTTAGTACAGCACTGTGTTTTAAAGTGGTTGCACATCGGTCGGTCAAGCTGAGTAATAGACACATGTTTATGGCAATCCAGGGTACATGATGAACTGATTATAATCATATAACTCAATACTAAACCCATGTAAAGGTGTTTTAGTATTACTTTGTGGGGGTCCTCTTCTTATGCCAGTCCAGTACACTGTACTATATCTTGTGTAACATAATTACAGAAGATATAATACTCTATCTTTAAAACAGGACATTTTTACTTCACAGTGAGAGACCAGACTAGACTTTTGATGTGTTGGGAAACCAGGGTAAATATTTTTTACTTTATTCACCTGCTGTAAACAGCTGTAAACAAATCTGCCGGAACAAATGTGATCAACTTGAACAAGTCAGTGATTCATTTACCTGCTTTGCTAACACCCTTCCAGAGTTTAACATCTCTAATGGGTACTGGTATGTACAGGAAGGGTAGAAAGGCCATATCTCTGCGGACGAGATCTCCACCACCTGGTCTAAATCCCCTACGCCACCCCTGCACCTGGTCTAGCCTACTTGTTTAGTTCCGTAGCCTGGTAACCACATTGTTTCTCTCTAGTGTCGTCGTGGTGACAGTATGACAAACCAAACAGAGTATTTCCAGTAGGTAAAAGCACATCTCCCAACCCAACATTTCTTGGGTCCTTCACATGGTGCTTCACCTAACCATGGGGTCCTTTACACGGGGTCAACATTCCTGGTGGTCCCTCACACAATGTTCACGGTTGCGCCTCTGATCCCCTCACAGCAGGTCATTCCACTTCTGACACCTTTTGTAGCGAAGGGAGAACGTGGTCACCCCACCCGGACTCGAACTCGGGTTTACAGGGTGCCAAATATGCGCTCTGACCGCCACACCAAAGAGCCCAGCTCAATGACATGGCAGGCAGAGAGAGTTTTTTTTTACCTGTAGGGACGATCACATCGTCACACATGGTTTTGCTTTGCATAAAATACTATCTTGCCGTTTATAAGGTAAGCAGACTTGCATCAGACACCTACAGCGCTACAGGCAGTTACATCACAAAAACAACTTTTATTCCAAAATGAACAGAGCTGCCCAGAATGGCCGCCTAACAGGAATACCACCTATGCATCAGTGAAGTTGGATACATGAATGATTTGAGCCCAGAATACATTTCTGATGTGTTTACCGAATATACACCAAGTAGGGCTCTTAGATCCATGGACTCAGGTGAGCTAGTCAAGTCCTGCAATGCAACTAGATTAAACTCCTAGACCTAGAGGATGTTAGATGTACCCTAAATGTGTTTTTTTGTTGTCAATCATACACAATTCTGGATTATAGTGAGTATTATAGTCACAAGATAAATAATATTTTAGCCATCTGTCCACAATATGAAATGCACTGCAACTGGTTTAATGAAAGAAACAATTCATTCTCATTACCAACTGAAATCAAATTGGATGTAGCTTGCAGGTGCTACAGTGGTGTGGAGACGGAAGAAGTAGGCCACTATCACCACCACCACCACTCCACCCACAGCTGCAACCATCTAGAACAGCAGCGTCCACCAACCACCATCCAGCACAGGAGCGTCCGCTTTGCTTCATTTTGTCTCCTTGGTTGACCTGTTTCAGGTGTGAAGGGATGGTGTCCCTCCTGGCTATCCAACAGGAATACAGATGAAGGAGTAGCATCATTATCAGCCTCATCTGACAAGCACGTAATGACAACTGAACCTTGAGCTGGCAGAAAATAGAACAGAAGTGTTACTAACACAGTCTCACAGCTTTTGCAATTATTTGAATGGTGTCAATATGACACTTGGACAGCTTTATTGATATCAGCAGAGAACTCACAGATAACTCACATACATTTCCTGTGATGAATATTTAAATGCACAGTAGCGGTGTTCATTTCTGAGTGAAAGCCACCGCAGCTAAAACAGGATGCCCACATCCTGTTCAATAGGTGGTTCGTAACACACATTCTGTGTCCAAGTCAGTGCCCTTACTTTTAGAAAACCAATATTCCCTTTTTATTGCTGTGTTCAGACTCATAATGGGTGATATATCTACAATTATGTATTGTGTTTTCTGTTTAGGCTGCCTGCCAACATTATATTTTTCTTCCAGTACAATCAGAAAATGTCAGGCATCACAGGCACTCAGAAAAAGCTACAGCCACTTTTTAGAGAAGACACGTCTGGTTGCCCTGTTACTGTTTGCTAAGGGATTTCTTCTTAATGGGCCAAGCTCCTGTGGGGTACCCAACCCAGGTCACTCATATCATCAGTGGCTGTGTGCAATGCAGAAAAATCAATGCTGACAGGAGATAGGAGTGCAGTATAGGTATGCTGAACATGGTGACAATACCTTACTTAGCACGCTTGGTGATCATGTGCTGAAGAGAAACAAACCCCCATGCCTTTTTGAGCGGAAGGATCATACATAACATAGAAACGTTACAAAACACTGTTTTTTAAAAGGTGCATATTATATTTAGCATAGTTTAGTAATGCATTTACAAGACTAAGCCTTGATAGTATGATAGTCTATCATACTAAATTTGGATTTGTAGGGCTTTTGGGGTTAAGTTATCTAAGACCCTGTTATTATCTAACTGCCAGTCTGTCCCATTGGAAAAACCATCATAGTCTTTTATTCATTACTTGATTAAAGATTAAGGTAAAAGTAAACCTGACTTGAAGGTAATGCAACCTTAATATGCAGACTTATAAAACAAACTTATGCCGAAAGGCAATGTTATTTCAACTACCTCAACACCTGGATCTCCCTATGATTGTATCCTAGGAGCTGACCTTTAAAGCTGATTTCTCTGAGCATACTGCTTTGGCAGTCTGCTAAATGTTTCAGTTTGAGGGATAAATGGGATATTGTGTTTGTCCTTTTACAAAAACTTATTTCACTGCCATGAATAGGGAGATTGCGCCAACCTTGTGGAGAACCTAGCCCAAATGCATCTGCCTGAGAACAGTCTTGCAGAGGGTCAGAAAAAGAGGGGGTGCAAGGGCAAGTAGGAAGGAAGGAGAACAAGTGATGTGACTGACAATGGCTGGGTTGGATCTGTAGGCTAAAACTCTCAGCAAATTCTACTGTTGTCTGGAACGAACGATGTAAACGATGTAAGCCTTCTTGTGTGCATTCCTGTGTCATTCTCCGTGACCAAGACTGTGTTGTACGTTAGGTGACACTGTAGGCCATGTTAGCATATTGACAGCTTTAGAATACAAAAAGCGAAGTTTGTGGTTGTATGTTAGCTCATTCAAATTAACCTACATTTTCCATTTGATACAACGGCGTTGCTAAATACTGATTGGTTATCCAAGTCGAACAGTTCCTGTCAGACATAAAGTTCCTGGTTGAGGAAAGGAATTCTTTACTTGTCATATCAGTTTACGCTAACAGCTCAATACCGGTCCTGTCGCGTGTAGTCTGACTGAACAAGATGGACTCTCTCTTGAGGTTGTGCATGGTGTCATTCCTCGTCTCCTTTGTGGACGTGGTGCTCACCTTTCGAAAGAATCAAGATGTCGAGTTCACGTTTGTTCTACCTCCCGGAGCAACTGAGTGTTTTTATCAGACAGTTACTGATCATAATAGCATGGAGGTTGAATACCAGGTAAGACGAATGGACAGGTTCCTACTTCCTTATCCTACTAAATACTCCGCTGACATCACATACGAATTTACGACAGAATGGAATTAATGTAACGACATCTTTCATTGTTTATATAAGTTAACTTACTTACCGTACTTTCTCTTAACACCATGTTTGACATAAATCAGTGGTGAACTGTGACATGATAGGTGTTTTCATTTCACATTTAATATCTGTTTTGATTCAGCTTTTATCTCTGAAATACATTTTGCAAATATCTTCAGACCTATAAGATTTAGTGAAAGGTAAAAAGCTGAAGGGGGAAAAAAAACTGATGCCACTGTAACAAAGGAAATAGATAAGATCTCAGAAAAGGGATCAAAGGGCACCTGGTGTAGATAAGCTTTAGCATGTCATTTGTAAATGCTGACTATGTATTAACCCTAAACTCTAAGGGATTGAAACCCAAATGCAAAATCCATTTCCCATATGCACCTATTTTCTTTCTATTTTTCTTTACAAAGTATCAAACTTATATTTAACTTTGGTACAAGGCCAATGTGGTTGGTTCCCCTGCAGTGTAATGGCAACATATGATAGTAGGCCTTTACTGCACACAGAGAGATGAGAAACAGATGACATGTTGACAAGACTATGGGCTGTACACACATCAACCATGAGAATTAGTTCAAGCTTCATGTTTGTGGTATGTGACTCACTCTGCTCCTCCTCTGGTCAAGCCAGTCAGACTAGTTGCGATTTGCAAGTCGAAGTGAAAGTGGACCAATTGTGGTGTGACACATTGGCTGAAAGCATTATTTAACCTGTCACCTGATAGTATACACACACATATATACAGTATATACTGTATATATATATATATATATATATATATATATATATATATATATATATATATATATAAACAGTGTCTTCTGAGGCCCTGATGGGTGTTCAGTAGAGTAGAATTCTTTTTTTGAGAAGCCAGTGCTTTATACTTTACATGTAAAGTTAAAAGCATTAATAAGTGCATCCATATGTTTTTGCCTCATACCTATCACCAGATCATAGCTGGCTCATCGCTGGAGGTGGGCTTCACCCTCATCTCGCCCAGTGGGTACAGGCTGGTCTCTGACTTCAGGAAGTCTGATGGCATCCACATGTGAGTGTATGATGTGTTACTGATGGCTTTACTCACTTAACTCCTCTTTCGCGTAAAGGCCCTCACAGTCTTGTTTTTAACTCAGCCAGACGTCTATGTGGTGATCAGAGAACTCTGAGGTCTGACTGTTTTTTTTTACTCAGACTTGTGTGTGTTTGGGTCACTGTGTAAATCACTGCTCAAAGCAATTGTTCAGCATTAGCTTAGCATGTCACTGGTTGTTTCTACACGTCAGGGTGGACCCAGTGGAGATGGGAGACTACAGCGTCTGTTTCGACAACAGCTTCAGCAAGTTCTCAGAGAAAATGGTGTTTGTGGGACTGATCTTGAATGGGCCTGCAGGCAGAGGTAGTCAAAGTATACTCCTGGTCAAATATTACGCGAATACAAGTCAAAGTTGTTCAGTCAAAGTTTTACTTGAGTTAAGGTAGCCTACTGGAGTATGTGCTTTTTAATTTGTTTATTGATTTTTCTCCCTTGACAAATAGTTTGACCCATCGCATTTAAAAAAATAAAATGAATCTGCTGACTTCAAGCCTATGCATCAAATTAACAAATAACAGGAACCTTGAAAAGTTAAAAAAAAAAAAATGGAATGTTGTGCCGTAAAAGTCGAAAAATGTACTTAGTCACTGTCCACCCCTGCCCACAGAGAACCTTGGAGATGGTGACTGGGAGAACACGCCTGAGTCAGACATCATGCTGGAGTACAAGCTGATGGACATCTGGGTTAGTAAACCACTTCTCATCTGTTTAATGTTATTTTCTTATTTTTTTGTTGATTTCTTTGTTCTACATATCTGGCTCGTAGGGGAGAATACGAAAATAGATGTATTGAAGATTTAAAGCAGCATTAAGGAGTTCTGTTCCAAAACAAGCACGCAAACTTCTTAAAGGGCATGCAAAAACATTGCAAACACAACCATCAGCCCAGTTGACACTGATAGAAGCTTGCCAAATAACTATCTGGTGTTTTTTGGCAGTATAGCTGGCTATGTAATGCTGAGTAAGCCTTTGTTCCATTTTTGCAAGATGTTCCACATGACCATATGCTATCAAAATGAATTTGAGGATGGTACCAAAACTAGTTGCAGATAAAACCATAACTCAAAAAGTGTAAAATTGTTGCATAGTGTTACTTTAATAAAGAGTTACTAATCATGCATGTATATGGCGTGTTCAAGTGGTAGTACAGAGCTAACTTAGTGTCCCTGGGGTGTAGTGTGACAGGGACACAGTGGTCCAAGACAGTCCTCGGGACTCTGTACCGTGATTGTGAAGGGGGAAATCTTAAGTGCTAGAGGAGAGAAGGAACTAGGCCAGGAAGATAAAAATGGCCTCTCATCCTTTTACCCATCTTCCTTCTGGAAGGTAGCTGCAGCAATGTGTCCTCTAGTTTTTGCCCTATGACTAGACCAAGTCCAACTGCTCTCTCTCTCCCTCTTTTCCCTACAGGAAAAGATGGACACGGTGCACCAGCATCTGGAGCGCAGTCGTCAGGCACAGGCGGCACTGCGGATGTTCGAGGCTCGTGACCGCTACCTGCTGGAGGACAACCTGTGGCGCGTGTCCTTCTGGTCCTGCGCCAACCTTCTGGTCATGCTCGCCGTGGCCCTCACGCAGGTGTACACGCTGCGCCGCCTCTTCGACAACAAGAGGCTTTGTGCCTGAACGCTGAATCTGAAGCTTTATCCTCACTCCAATTTCAGACATCATGCTGAAGAGAAACAAGGCAGCTATGGAATGAAAGGGAAGCTTCTGTGAACTCTTGTGTCTTAAGATCATAAAAGTTCTTCTAAGGCTGATCTAAAGATTGAATGTATTGGGAGGTGGAGAGATTGTAATGAATTCAGAAGATAAATGGTGAGAGCAGAGTGAGTGAAAGTAGAGAAGTGAAGAATGGTTATATTGAGGGAAAAAAATCTAAAATGTCTAAAAATGTGGACTGCAAATCCATCAAAAAACAATGCCAACAAGGCTATACTAATTGCCATTTGGCTTGGATTACACATTTACAAGCTCATTAATCCTGTAAATGTTCCCAACCACATTCAGTCCATAGTTCACTCTGGTTGTCTCCTAACAGATATGTTAATACACGTCTGGCTGTGCGAGACTATAGTGTTAACTCTTGAACCGAACTGGCCCAGGTACAAATCTGCACCAGACCTCCTCTGAAGTCAGCAGCTGCCTGTTTGGTGGCATGTGCCTGAGGTTGACCTGACCTTTCTTTTTTTTTCTCCGGGGACTTTCCACAACCTCACCTGAAATTCTTCTTCTTCTTTTATAGAATTATTAGTTGAGATGCCTTCAAAATTGGCAGGAAAAGGATGGATTAATGCATGTCATTTTACTGTTGTTTTCTTAAAGACATTTTAAACAATGTATGTGAATGTAAAACAATGAGAAGTGGGTATTAATTTATTGTTCTTTATATTAAAATTGACATTGAGGCTTTTATGAATATTTATAAAGGGCAGTCACACACACAATCATAATACAACAGAGATTAAAAACATGTTCATTTAAAACCTAAGTTTGAAACTAAATGTTTGCCCAATTCAATTACCCACTCAACTCGCTAAACATTTTACATCTGTACAGTTACTATTCTAACCCAGAAAAAAATACACCTTAGTTAAATATCAGAGTGCAAAAATCCAATGTTTGGATTGCAGTCAAGACAAGGTTACATACGCTCCAAAATATATAAGCATTTTAAATTTCCCATCAATTGAGTTAGCTTATCACTCTGTCCATCTCTTCAAATACCCTTACAAGCTCCCATTTAAATAAATTCCTTAATTCCAATTTTCTGCAATGCTTCACGACACACACTTACATTGTCGACTAACAAACCATAACCTAAATGTAGTGATGAGTACTTGGGCTCTTAGAGATTGTGCCTATGATAAAGCGGGGAGGGTGCACTGCTGATTAACTTGAAAGCAATCGAAAGAGGAAGTTGAAGCAAGGGGATTGTTCCTAAAATGGTGCCTCTGCAACAGAGATGCCATACCTCAAATAATTAGTTACCCATTGAACCTTACCACTGTTGTCAAACTGTAGGTTGTACATACTCAATTTGTAGAAATCATTCCTTTGCTTTTTTCCCCTTTTTGGCAGTTGACACTGCACTTCTGAGAAATGTCTCCATCTTCAGGCGATCTTAAATGGGTTGCACTGTTCTATAGTACTGAACATCTACCAGGGGATAGTCAATATCTCCGGTCCCATTCTGAACCAACTAAAATGTGCTCAAACAGGCCTGTGTTTGCTCATAGAACTATAGTACATAACAGCGCACAAAACTAGGGGTATACCTATACAGGGGGGACAGATTTTCAATAAATATTAAAAAAGCACTCTGCCCTTTCCTTGTTACACGAACACAAAGAGAAAGATGCTTCTTGTAGATTGAAAACCACAGAAGAGTCTGAAAGATCTCATATCGTCCCACACACATACGTACCAGTTGCCCTCAATGGCAGCTGCGGCAAATTTCCAATTTGAATTCAGAAAATTGACAAGCGAGCTGACTTCTGAAATAGAACCTCAAAGCTCTCTGAACTACAGTACTTGATTAAAAAAACAACCAATTAAATAAAACCCATGACAGAGTGTTTCCCTTAAGTGATCCATGTGCAGTGTCTCCCAATCTGATCATTGTTTTCTGCCAGGGCAGGCAGTTTATGACCGAGCGCACGGTTATTCCCCAGCCCTCCTCTTCAGTGGAGTCCTCCCATGGTTACCCAGCATCACACAGAAACCCTTCCACAGCTCGTAGAGTGCTCACCATTGGTTCCGGCGTGGAGCAGGACGTCTGTGCAGGAACAACGGCAATGACAACAAGACTGTGAATCAAACTTCTTAGAAGAAATCGGGAAAACGTGTGTGTGTGTGTGTGTGTTTGTTAGATCAGGTTGCTGCTTTCCCTTGGCCTTCGTCTTGGGGTGCATCTTTGGAATGCTATCAACTGTCATGTGAGAACATAATGTAGTGAGCCCATTTGTGGAGGGGGATTGACAGGGTAATTTGAGGTGTTAAGAGAGACCTGAAACACCACCAGCAGAAACCTACTGGTCCACATGCCAAGCCTAGCGTAGCAACTTGCCATTCCCTTAGCCCGAAGTTTTGAATAGGATGGTGTAAAGGAGAAGTGAAACTGGCATGCAGGAGAGGACGACAGCCTTGTCAAAAGCCAGGAGAGATAGAGCAGTGAGAAGAGAATGGAACCACACCAGACACCAGACACAAGGACACAAGGATTATGAGCTCAGTTCTGAGAGTGTTTATTTTCAGCTGGAAGTCCATTAATCGCTACAGAGGCACTTGTAGTGTATGATTTTTAATGTCAATAGAATAAAATAAAAAAAATCTCGGCCTCTCAACCTCCCCCTAAACCCCTTCCCTCCCACCCTCCAGACCAAACACTACATGGAGGAGAGAGAGAGACAGAGGGTGGTTCAGAAGCAGAGGGACGGGAAACAGGCTGAGTCACCACCGCAGCCAAGCGCACCGAGTGCAGGAGGGTGCCGGGGAGGTGGGTGGATGGCTGCGTGGCTACAGCGCCATGGAACACAGAGAAGCCGGACCGGCTTTTTTGCGGTGAAATAAGGCTAAAGACTCCACTCCGAACGCGAGCGTTACAAACGCATGTGTGGGGGGGACCTGATAAGGTTATGCCACATTGTTAGCGGTTTGCCATTAGCCGAAGTGGCCTGTCCCTGTAGCCAGGCCCGGAAGGAGGTTGGGGGAAGTTACAAAGGGAGGGAGGTGAAGGGAAGACCTTCTGCGCGGCGTGTTGGTGGCTCGGGGAGCTCCAGTCATTTACATTTTTAACGACTCGCTTCCCTTGTTTCCCACTGACTCAGGTGAGTCATGCGTGGGTATCTATGGTTTCTGTAATGAGGCAATGGAGGCAAGCGTGGGGATCATATTTACAAGCGGGTCATTCAGTGAGGATAAACTAAAAATAAAGAGAGAAAAGATAGAGAGAGAGATGCGTCACAGACTCGATCTCCCTCTCCCGCTCACTTCCCCTACGAACACACTCATATTCTCATGTTGGGCCATTGGGAAGGAGTGAGTTAATGAAGTTAAAATCAGCACTCATCACTCCCTCAAATCAAATATAAATCAGCCACCAAAATATAATGCAATGACAAAATATTAATTAAAGAACTCAAAGCAAAGAAACAAGTCATCACATCCGTTCAGGCTCTCTTTACCCAGATTTCTCCACATCAACCGAGAATTCTGTGAAAAACAAGTTGGTTTGTCTGTTCTGGAGAGATCCCGGGGAGTAATTCTTAGAAAAAACCATTGTCTCTTCACCACATCTAAAACATCAATCGCAAATGCCCAGGTGATAAATAATACATTTCCACAATGCAGTTTGCAGTTTCCCCAGCACCCTAGTCACCCGTTCACAGTCGTGTTAGTGTTTCTATTAGTAATCACACCTAAATTATCAGAATGTAAGGGGTGTCGACTTCCTCAATGACTCATCTTTCGAGAGTGGCCTACGTGGATTGACATTCACTTTGGAAAATGATGTCTCTTGTACAATTTGCAAGTATTGGAAAGCCAATGTGGGGGATCCAAATACCCCAAACAAGAGCCGGCCAAAAAACAAGGCCTTATGACTACTTCTCTATGAAAGCTTTAAATCGTCCTGTGCTTCTCCACCTTGACTCTTCCAACCAACCACAGGCTATGATCGTATATTCATTCCCCTTGGAACCAAAAAGTGAAAGGAAGGGTCCTTGTGGTTGTCATGGACACACGCAAGTCCAAATGAGTCCGAGGAGATTGGACTTTAAGGTTATCGAAACATTAGTGGTGGAGCTGGGAGCTGTGTGACACAGATTTAGCTGGTACACCATTTTGAACACATAAGGAAATTGTTCATCCAGGATTACTTCCGGAATTTTAATATATCAGGCACAATGAACCTGCATGTAAAATTTAAAGAGGCACTCACACACACACACACACACACACACACACACACACACACACACACACACACACACACACACACACACACACACACACACACACACACACACACACACACACACACACACACACACACACACACACACACACACACACACACAGCCTCCATTCCAGGTATGGATCACCTCATAAATGGATTAAGTGCTCTTTATGTAATTGTGTGCCATACGGTTTACAATATATCCAGCAAAAAATATGTCAAACTAGTTTTGTATTCAAACTGGTATACTCAACTGAGGGACATTTTGAACTCCAGAAAAATATTTATCTAATGGGACTTTAGGCGACACTTATAATAACAATGAACTTACAATGCATTTATGAGCAAATATTCCAAAATGTGCTTGATGGTACCAGTAGATCATATTTACATTGTAATTTCTTCATGGATCTCTAATTATTAAATAATTCTGCTTTAGTGCTTTAAACCCATGAAATTGAAAGTAATGCATTTTTTTTGTCTGACATAGTAAACATAACTATTACATTATAAATTATTCTATACTATTGATAGGAGTAATAACAATCGTTTTATTTTAGTACGTTAACTAATAATGTACATATTTCCCACATGTTCATCATTAGGTAATAACACAATATAAACTCATAAATGTGTAATTCACTAAATAAACTAAATCTCGTTATTATGAAGTGTTTCCCAAAGATCAGTGACTGCAGAATGAAGGCCGGTCTGTGAGGATCTTAAAAGTTGGTCAATGTCAAAACTAGACACTCAGTTATTATGACTCCCTGTACTCAAAGTGGATACTAAAAACCACCCCTTATATATGAGCGTCAATGAACAGCAATGGTAACCTATTTCCAGTATGCGATCAGATTATATAAAACCTATAGAAAGGAACCACAGGATGAGTCTGTACATTACACACAGATGAGGTTTAAATGTTCGGCTCGGGGGGAGGGGGAGAGACTGCATGCCCCCGTCCCTGCAGTGAAGGGTGGGGGCAGTCTGCTTTAGACTAACTAAGCGCCTGCAGAGTTCCCAGGCAAAACAAAACACCTCACTTCAAAATGATGCCAAGAGCCACTCTTTCAGCAGGGAGGATCAGAGGGAGTGCCCCCTAGTGGCCTGCTGGAGTACACACATAGATACGCGCATGTAATAGTAATCCAAACTACCTGTTCTCCATTCACATACAGACCCTGTTTTTTTCTTCTTCCATTCCTTTTCATCATTCCTTTTTTTTTGGATTTCAATTACTTAAATGGATGAGATATTAGCCACTGTCCCACACGTAGAGAACAGGTGGACTACTAAATTAGGTCTACTGCTCAGGCTGGATGTATCAAGAAAAACAACAACAAAAAAACCACATGCACACATTTTCGGTGCTCATGGCCCCCTCTCCAGCTCGGCTGCAGGGACCCAGCACGCCCCCCTGCTCCTACTCCAGGCTCGGGCCTAGTCGAGCAGGGAGGGCTCAGCCGGGCGGATTATGGTTGGCCGGTGGGGGGCACCCGGGGGTCTTCGGCTGCAGAGGGAGAGAAGAGAGGAGAGAAAAAGAGAGAGAGAGAGAGAGAGAGAGAGAGAGAGAGGACATGAGACAGGCCCACTTGCAAAAAATGAAGAGTCATGAAGGAGAGAGAGAGAGAGAGTGACTAAATGAACACAGAAGGTAGAGACAAACAGAGAATTACAGAAAGAAAGAGAAGAAAAAGAAAGAAAGAAAGAGGGAGGAACCGAAAGTGAGCACATGCACACATGCAATACACTGCGTTATGAGCCTAAGGGTGTAAGTGTGAAAAGTTCACGGAGAAATGAAAGGTGAGAATGAATGGCCATCTGATGACTGCAGAGCGCACAGCAACCCCAACACAAGGGCACTCAGAGCTCCGCACCCACAGCGCTGCCACCACTGGGGCCAATGGGAGACAGGCGGGCATGTGATGAGGGAGGAGAGGTTTAGCACGTGTGGCAATCCATATCAGAGTGGCATCGCAGTACAACCTCTGCAGTTGGCACAGTGGTTGGTGGTGGTGGTGGGCGTAGCGGTGATGGAGGGGCGTCTTACCTGGGCACCCCTGGAGGTATGCGGGCAGGCCGCGAGGGGATCTGAGGGGGGGCGCTGAAGGGGTCCTGGAAGCTGTTGTTGCTGAAGGCGTTGATGGGGGGGGGGCCGGGGCGAGAGGGAATGGGGGGAGCGGCCATGGGCATCAAGGTAGGGGGGCCCGGCGTCGGACCCCTCACCGCCGGGGGCCGGTTGGTATTTGGAGCCGCCGCGACTGGCTTGCGCTGAGTTGTGGGGCTAGAGAAAGACAGAGATAGAGATAGAGGGAGATAGAGAGAGAAAGTCAGATGGAGAGAGAGAGAGAGAGAGATGGAAAGAAGGAAGAGAGAGGTAAGGAAGGAGAGTGAGGAGAAACGGAGAAACAGAAAACACGGTGTTCAAACATAGCATCACTTAGGAATGCACAGTGACAGAGTGGTAGTCATTCATCAGCACAGTTCAAGTTCAAGTTTATTTATATAGCACATTTCATATGGTATACATAGACACAATGTGCTTTAAATGGATTAAATTGCCCAGTTCATCTATTCACCCACTTATATTTCATAAGATGTACAAATAAGACATGAATCTCTGCAGTATTTACAACCCTAGGGAGTAACTGAATTTGCAACTCTTGCAACACACACGATGACTGTATAAACTACTAAAATGAAGAAAAACATGGTTGCGTCCACATTTTTAACGCATTCAATACAGTACAAAAAAACATTAAAAACATTATTCCACACACTGTGCTCAATCTACGCTCTAAACACTCGTATCTGTTTCAAGGGTAAAGAGTGTGAGAATGAATCCACTATGATGGGGAAGGGCCTCTGCTCTCACCTTGGTTCTATCCAGCCGCTGTTTACGGGTGGGGGCACGGGCACGGTAATGGTGGTGGTGCTGATGTCGCCGATGATTTTGAGCGCCTCCTTGAGGGAGTGGTACATGCGCAGCATTTCGTCCCGCCGCTGGGCCTGGTCAGCCGACTCCTCCATCAGACTGCTCTGGTCGCCGGAGTTGTACAGGTAGGAGAGCAGCTCGCAGTGGATGAACTCTTTCGTCTGGGAGGATAGAGAGAGACAGTAGACTCACTGATGGACTACATTTCACCACATTGACCATACTTGGAGCATGTCCTCCCCTGCCACCAATATAAATCAATATACCCCACCCACCCATCACTATACTCCACCAATCCACCCATCAATATACCCCACCCATCCACCCATCAATATACCCCACCCATCCACCCATCAATATATATCAATATACCCCACCCATCCACCCATCAATATACCCCACCCACCCACCCATCAATATACCCCACCCACCCACCCATCAATATACCCCACCCACCCGTCAATATACCCCACCCACCAACCCATCAATATACCCCACCCACCCGTCAATATATCCCACCCACCCGTCAATATACCCCGGCCACCCACCCACCTTTATATCCCACCCACCCACCCTCCAATAAATCCCACCCACCAATTTCCCCTTCCCACCCGTCTCCCCTCTTATTCACTTACGCTGTTGATCATGAGGTGCATGATTGCTTTGGGGACGAGGTCGCGGACGGTCTTGTTGACGATGCCGATGTAGGAGTCGACCAGGTTCCTGATGGTCTCCACCTGCCTCTCCAGCTGTGGGTCCATGGAGAGGGTCTCCGATGAGGAGGACTCCTCCTGGTCCACCTACAGTTACATTCACATGTATAATTGTGTTTACATTTATTTACATTTGGTGTATACTTGTGTTTACATTTACACCTTAACTCTACATTTAGTAATTTCACAGACAGTGACTGTCAGCATTGTACAGTTACACATTTCTATCAGTAGGTGTGCTCCCAGAGTAACTAGGCCATAGCCTTGGTGTTGTAAGCACCTTGCTATACCAGTAGAACCACAGGAATGCAATCCCACATGCAGGAACAGAACTGCAGGGCTCAAAACCAGGTACTGACCCAAAACATCTACAGATGAGTAACTGAGGCAACTGTTCCTCTGGGCATTATGCAGAGGGAAGTTGTGACCTAACTACTGGCTAATGCCAAATACATGACATTCATCTGGACCATGAAAAGTAGAGTGTGTTTGGTTTTACAGCCAGCATGATGTGTTGGTTTTCAGGGCAAAGTGGAGTGGTGTGAACACTCCCTTCTCTTTGTGTGTCTTTGATTAGGTGTTATGCTTGTATCTGTTAGGTTCATGTTATCCACGTGTAGATGTGTCAGTGTGTGAACATCCACACACCTGATCCTTCTCTGGGTAGACGCCCGCCCTCAGGAAAGAGGCCTTCCAGCTGTCAACATCGTCCTGGGAGTCACAAGCCAGCTCAACTTGACGCAGGTCCTTATACACGTTCCTGTGGGAATAGCACATACAGGTCTCTCCTATATGGCACGACACAAGTATGGCAGTTGCAGTTGCAGTTGCAGTTGCTGTATAAACAAAAAAAATCTACTGCCCGGACACACAGAAGTTCAGTCACACACACAAGCACAAACACACACACAGGCCTGACCTTTGCTCAGTGTTGAAAATGGCAAAAATGTGCTTAGTGGACATGAAGCCTTTCTCCACATCCCGGATTTTCAGGTTGTCCAGGGGTAGCATGTATTTCTTCTCCTTCTCCTGTAAGCAGAGGAAGGGGGTTCATGAGGATGTGGAGCATAACCCATGGTTCAGACCAAGGGGACCAGCTTCCATTTCTATCTATCTATCTATCTCTTTCTTTCTTTCTTTCTCTCTTTCTTTCTTTCGAGCTCTTGTTAAGGCTATCTAGCAATGTCATCCTAAAATTTAACTATTCTTTTGAGGTTTGAAAATACACAACAATGTATGTGTCCAGTGCATCACTAACTGGCGTAGAACAAAATGCCACTAAAAGCAATTGGATTCTCTCAAAGCATACTGTGTCAATCAATCTCTTGCCAGTAGGGAGAAGTGACATGACCTTTTCCTTGAACCCTCTGCATAAGTTTAACATTATCGATCAATATGACTTCTGATGAAACAGATCCAATTATGGCATTGGTTCTGACTAGTACCGTCAATCGAAAAAAAACAGCGAATGAATTTTTGCAATTTATATATATATATATATATATATATATATATTCTATTTATAGTTATGTGTAGAATGTACAGTGTGAAATTACTGTTGAAACAGAAATTGAGATGAAGACGTGGAGAAGCAGACAAGAAGAGAGACAGAACTAACCCACACACTACATTCTAAGTTGAAGTGCTCAATAAACTTGCAAGCTTGTGAATTCAACTAAGCTCTCAGTCAGTGGATGCCCCCAGATATTTGAATGCGTTACTTTTGACAGCACTATTTCTGACCGAATCATGTGAGGCTGGAGAGGGGTTAGAGTTTGCAGTAAATTGGCACGCTTTTAAATCTCAGCGCCATCTTTGGATCACAAGCCAAGCCCCTTCCCATAGGTTGGCCTCGATAAACTGAAGGTTTCCAGACTAGTTACACGGCAGGTTAGATTCAGCAGCACTAAGCTACTATGAAGCCATGTGGTATATGAAGTCAGAACTATTGTTGAAGGAACATGACTTATGAATGTCCATGGTAGGGTAGGGCTAACGGTTGTGATGTTTAATCAGACTCTGAAGAGAGTTTTATCCACTAAAGAGAATACAAATAACTTTGGTTTGCTCTTAAACAGGTAGCAGATCTTTCAAAAGAAAAAGGAAAACATTGACATGAGATTATAACAACAAACTTCAGCCAAACATGTTCAAGTTTAAAAAGACAGAAAGAAATCTGCAGAGTCAGCAGTTTCTGATTCAGTCCACCAGCCATACACAGAGTAAGAATTGTATTTCCTGTGTCTTTTTTATGGGGAAGAGGAAGAGGAGGGTGGGTGTCTGTCTGTAGCCCACCATATGGATATGCTAGACAAGAGGATGAGGAGAGGAGGAGCATGGGTGCGCTCCAGGGTGGGGGTGGGGGCACTGCCAGCCGCCTCGACTGCTGAGAAGAAGCATCTGGAAGCATTTATGTCCGCACTAACACAGAGAACAGAGCTCCAGTCCCAGCAGTTACATCACTCACAGAAACACCACCAACCCCCCAACCCCCCCACTGCCGCCCAAAACACACACACACACACACACACACACACACACACACACACACACACACACACACACACACACACACACACACACACACACACACACACACACACACACACACACACACACACACACACACACACACACACACACACACACAATCCCTCACACATATCCCAACCCCCCTAGTAACCCAGTACGATTTCCTGCAAATTCCAAAGTCAGATCCCGGCTGGAACATTTCAGCGCGCCTGCCACGTCAGTGAGCTTCCACCACCGACCGTCCTCCCTCTTTCCCTCGTCCCACTCTTTCTGAGGAGAACCGCTCGAGAGGCACGGTGAGACATCAGTCTTTTAGCTGTGCAAATGCTCTCGATTTAAGTGTTGATATTTTTTCCCTTTGCTCGGGGACAGTTGAGGACTCATCTGTTGTGCTCTTGGGGTTTTGCTGTGGAAGTGGACCTTGCTGGCCCACACAACTGGCGGTCTTCAGTGCGACACTTGGGGTAAGTGTACTGGAGACGGTTTAACACTGCACATGGGTGCATCTGGCACACTTAGTGCCAATAGTATGTTGTGAATGTTTACTTTTTTGATCATATGTACAGTAAGGGACACTACAGACCAATTCTTTCTTAAGAGAAGAAAAAAATGCATCTCAGAAGAGACACGTAACATGCAAATTTAAATAAATAAATATTTACATGAGCTAACAACTCTGAAATGGTTTAAAGTTATAAGATCTTTGTTAAGTGCACAAATATAGTGTGCACTAGTCAATCGAAGCAGTTTAGAGAGGCTTTAGACCTCCTAAAAGGCAGACGTGAGTGGTAACCACAGAGCAAGGGACTTTTCCATTTCCTAGCATGAGGTCATTCCTCCATAATTTTCTTGCTGCACGTTGACCGCTGCACCAATAAGAATGTGTTTCTGTGTGTGTGTGTGTTTGTATGTGTGTATCTAAGCTTTTTTTGTTTTGTGCATGTGTGTGTGTGTGTGTGTGTGTGTGTGTGTGTGTGTGTGTGTGTGTGTGTGTGTGTGTATGTATGTGCTGATATGCATGTTGGTGTGTATGTGTGTGGGTGTTTTAACTTTATCAGTGTTGGGTTGCGTAGTGTGTTTACTTTCTCTCTCCCCCCCCTTCTCTGCTGTCTCTAGGGCACTGACCGGAGGCCAGGCCAACCTGCTAAACCCCCCCTACCACCACCCCCACCCCCAGCGGCTCTCCCCTCCCCCCCGCCTGCCCAGTGTTCAGACTACCTGTTCATTACACTATGGCTGAACAGTAGTCCGCACATTGGTTAGGCTGGGCTGGGACACACACACAAACGCACTCTCTCACACTCACATCCGCAGAGAAGATCGCAGATGGACAAAGGGTTTACACCTGGATCAAATGTGAAAAATTACTACCTTACAACTAATCTAAAATGTACATGAGAAATATGACACCTTGCTTTATGACTAATGATGTGATGAGATAAGACTTAAAAAGAAAGATAGAAAAGGCAGAGTGAGAAATAAAGACTGAGTGTGAGGAGAGAAAGAGAGCTATATGGCAGGAGTGGTAATAAAACTGAGATGGCGCTTACTTCCTCGTCCTTGTACCACGACAGTGACTCAGCGGTCAGGATAAACCAGTACTCCTTGGATCCTCCTTTCATGATGCTGATGTTGATGGTGAGCCAGCCTTTCCGGATCACCTGTGGAAATAATTGGGGGGTGGGGTGGGGGGCAGCAGGGTGGTTTGGGTAGGTTGGGGTGAGGGGGGGTATGGGGTGTGCAGGAGGGATCAGGAGACACTAATGAGCCTCAGTTTCACAAGGACAATCTTCACCCCTGGCGACAAACGTTCAGACAGGGGACCCAGGGAGCAATACTTACCATGTAATACTGTTTTACATTACTATTAGTAAAACTACTACTAAAACAAATAAAAGTCTCCAACCAGAGCAAGCCTATGCGGTTGTACTTATCCACTAGATGAAATAACATGTCAAAAATACTTCATGAAATCTTAACCCTCACAGCAAACGCAAAAAACAGCAGCAGAGCTATGGGCCACGGTTCAAAGACATACCAAGCACATGAAGGAGACCATAAAACACAGCAGACCCGATCCTTGTGTTGGTTTTACAGGACCAACTACAACACTCATAACCTCATTCAAATAGCTAAGGGTGCTGAACGCTTCCAGAGGCCTTCAGAGATCAAGAGGAAAGAAACGGAAGGGCAGGGAGGCTGGGTCTCTTCTTTTCCACCTAACTATATAGGCAGAGGGACGGGATATAGCGAGTTGCCATCTGGACCACATGGCGGTAGGAGGTTAGTTCAAAAGGTCAGCTGTGGTATGTTAGAGGTCGAACAGAGGGGTCACTAGAGGGTGACTAGCCTACAGAACGGCGTTCAAAAACAAGCTGGGTTAGTGGGGTTAACTGGACCCTGACACACACTCCAGTGTGAGGACAAGAGACTCACTGAGGGAGAAAGGAAGATGAGAATGGGGGGATAAAGGAGGTCTGAGAGAGAGAGAGAGAGAGAGAGAGAGAGAGAGAGAGAGAGAGAGAGAGAGACTGGTAGATAGGGGCCATTATAGCTCATTAGGTGTTCATGGGGTAGAACGATAAAGGGATTTTCTAATAAGAGAGAGAGGAGGAAAATGGTTAAAGTGAACTAAGATGACGAGTAGCAGAGCACTGAGGAGAAGTGTAAAATCCTCCCCATCACAGATAGCGTGCAGGTATGCAAGATGGTCTCCCCATGACATCTAAAAGTTAACCACTGCACAGATGTGGTGTCCCACAAACGTGATGTGATCGAAGAGACTCTCTTTTCAAACAGCTAGTAGCGCCCTCTCTCTCTCCCTCCCTTCCTCCCTCCCTCCCCCTTCATGTTGTAAACCATTCTGGAGTGAGGCTGTAGGAGAGATTCATTAGTGTGTGAGAAGGCCAACAAAAACAAGAAGAGGGGCTTAGACAGCGGAGCAAAACTTCAAGTTTGCCTTTGTGGGGAACACTCTTCAACATCCCATAAACTCAGGCCAACGCCTGACATCCCCATTAAATACTACAGGAGTGTGTTTTAGGTGAGCAAGGGGAAGTGCTAAGACAAAGAAACAGACAGACAAACAGAAATGAGAGTGTGAGATGGAGGAGAGATTTTCCATTCATTCTTTGGTTAAGCTTACTCCATAGGGCGACCATGCTGGACCAGTCAGCTCTGATTTACCTGCTCTTCCAGTATCTGTAGCTATGACACAATTTTTGTGAAAGCTTACTCTGGCAATCGTACTTTAGATCTGACTGGGCAACCATTTCATTTAGCTTTTCTCAAATGGACACCATCCAGGAAAATAGCAGAACTCAAACAAATCAACCTCTTTCATCCTGAGAGATAACTGGGCCATCCAAAGAGTCCGATTTCTTAAGTGGAAACAATTAATATTCTATGACAAACTGGCACTCACTGAAGTAAAAATGACTTTTCCAAGACAGTCTCGGGAACATCCACTTTTACAATCCAGTCACTAATTTTCTGTTCCCTAATTCCAAACCACTGCACCGAAGATCAGGAACTCCACCGTCAGTTCAATTGCCTTCAAATATTAAGGCGGGTATAAGTGAATCAGAGTGTAAATTGAGGTTTAATGAGATATTCAGAGGAGCCTACCCATCCCAACAGGGCAATCTGTCTGTGGCTGATTTCCTTGGTTTATAATTAAGCTGCAGCACTAACTAGAATAAATTTGCATCAATCTCCTGGGTTCTCACCTCTTTCTAAAGCGCGAGTCTTCTCATTCACACCCACACACTCCACGGCTCACACTTCACTACATTAGAGGAGTAGTTTCTCCACCAAATGGAAATTCAACAATTGTCTTCTCGATCGCTCATGCCGGTAGTTTGTCTTTCCGAGCAGCACAAAATGAGATAATCACATAAGTGTCCGAAAGTGACCAGGGCGAATTGACCGCCGTTCCCTGTATTGCATGGTAACATGGTCTGCAGCTGTCTAACTCATCTTATGTTGTACAGAAGAAGAAACTTAAATATGGAGTTCTGCTGACATGAGGTTGAGTATGCAATGACAGAATTTTCATTTTTGGATTATCAATTCTTTTTGATGATTACAACCCTCTAAATTAACCTTAGATCAGGTTTCAAATAAGGATTGATAATGTGTTTGGCAATGAAACCGTGTACTGAGCAGACAAAGGAATTAAGACATGAAGATGTGGAAGTCCGTGTACTTTTGCTTTCTTCCTTTTTTTCTTTTTTGAAATGGGAAAATGAAAGAGGAAAATTGCCCGTCCTTCCTTCTTTATTGGTTTTAACACAGAGAAACAGAAGATTTTTTTAAGGAGCAAGTATTCACTTCAGTGTGTTTTTGAGCTGTGAACTAAACAAGATGACTGTCCATGAATGATGTATCACATCAATGGTGTTGTCAATACTGACAAAATCATCCAAGGCCAATGATGACGTTGATTCAACTAGCTGGTACATATGTAACTCATGATTTACATAGACTCTAGCCCTGGTGAAACTCTAAAACCCTCCCTGCCTTGACCACTCTATCATGGGGATATACGTCGAAACGGTTCTCATGCACTCTTCAATTAATTACATAAAAGTCCCAATCTCACAAAACACAATACTCAATGCCGGCTAAAAAAAGATAGAAACATTGAGTTCTCACTACTAAATATTCTTCTAGGCCTTAAACATGTCCTTTGTAGCTAGAGTGCTCTGTTTCTCTCTTGCAGCGCATAGATGGCGCATAGATGGCTAATGAAGAGGGAACGCTGCCCCTTTGTGACTTACTCTGCGCCACATGATGCTCTTGGTGCTTTTTAAAAGAACACATTTCTCTATCTTCAGTTGCCTTCAAATGGTGTTGCAACAACTAAGGTGCTATTTTACTTTGAGCCCATGGAATGCTTGCACAACTCAGGTGAAATAATACGTCTGGCTATGAGTACTAGAAAATTACATTTTACAATTAAAAATAAAATAAAAACATCATTAAATAGTTCTTCCTGTTTCTCAGTGTAAAAACCAATAAAGAAGATAAAAAAAGGAAAGAATACAAGAGACAACATTTATTTTAAAATTCCAAAATACTTTTCATTTACCTAATGACTACAGAATTTTAGAATAATGAATGGACGCAAAAATACACAGATCGGAGGAGAAGGGAACGTCTCCATGACAGATCACAGAACAACACAGACAAGACATTAATACGTAGAACATAAGAGTTTGTGGATCACTTCTGTTTGCAGTATTTGATTGGTTCATGTGCAAGTGACTATAGTAATGAGTTCTGTCCCCAGTGTCTGATTGGATTATGTCTGAATCAGTTTGCTGTGAGCACTTTGATTCATCCCTCCCTCTCCCACCCTCTCTATTCCCGTCGGAGATGCTGCAGCCGAGTCCCCACAAGGCAAACTCGGTCTACCCCAAACCAGTCGAGAGCCGCAGGGGTGCTGCCACCGCCACAGGAGCACAGAGGCCTTGGTCCCCTTCCACACCCCGACCACAGCGCCACACAAATACACCTGGCCTGGCTGCCACTGAACATACATACAGGCAGGCAGAGGCAATGCTGTGGTGGATGTTTGTTTGGTTAGTCACATTGTTGTAGTTGTGCACAATTACACAAATTACTTGTGGTTGTTACTGTACGCACACCAATTAACGGGCGTACAGTGGGCTGGAAGTTTGTGACGACGTCACCGATTACTGGTGACGGTGAGACAATAAAAAGAGACAATATGTTAGCGGATTGATATTTGTCTGGGTTCCATCTTTTAGTACCAGCGGGTCTGTACCTTTTCCGGTTCGCCCTCACTGAGGCCACCTAGCTGTGGGAAAGAGAAACACCGTCAGCCTGCTGGCTTCTCCCAGTGGTTCTCTCCTAGAGGAGGGGCGGTGGGAAAGAGGACCTAGATCCAGACTCCTGCCTCTGATCTCCCCTGCCTCCCTGAGGAGGTCTGGACTGCTGCCCTGTTATGGCCTCGGCTCTCCTGTCAGGTGTGCCCCCTACTGGTCAACTCTAACTGGTTGTAGAGGTATGGTTTTGAGGATTACTTACCAGTATCTCACCCTGCAGTGTGGTTGGAACGAGGGGAAGGGGGGCAAGGGGATGGCAGAGCAGATTACAGTAGAAAGAAAATGCAGACAGACAGACAGACAGACAGAGAGAGAGAGAGAGAGAGAGAGATAGACAAGGAAAAGTGTGATGGGGAGAAAGAGAAGTGATGAGAAAGAGAACACAGATAGAGAGATGATGGAGAGAAGACATTGGTAAGTGAGAGAGATGGAGTGAGAAAGATGGAGATTGAGACATAAACAAAGAAGAATGAAAGAACGACAGAGGGACAGAAAGAAAGACAGAGGGAGAGAGAGAGAGAATAGTTACGTGCAATTAGATTCACTTGAAGTTCCACACACCAGTTCAATACAATTGGCAACTTCATTAATGGCAACTGGTTCCATGCACAGTCTGAATTACAGCAAACAAGAGCATCAGTTAATTACGCCATGACAAAAAAGGGGGTCAAAACTAAATAATACTGTGATTATTTGTTTTCCGTGCTGCGGGGAATCATGCCTGTTGAGTGCCAACGTGCAAACATACGATTAACACAAGCCGTGTTAGCAGTAGAAGTTCTACTCCTTAAACGCAAAGAAGCAGGGGAGGGTAGTGGGAGGTGGGAGGGTGTATACATGTTCTGATTGCTGATTACTTCCCCCTCTCTAAAATAACACTCAGAGACTCTCAGGGATCAGGATTGCTCTCTCTGGGACATGGAGCCTTCTGATCAGGGAGACTGTGAGGGGCTGTGCAGGGTGCACAGGGACATTGAGAGATTCCACCACATACACACACACACACACAGTCATCTTTAATATCAGGAGACACAAGAAAATGCAACAAAAATATAACATTCATCGAGTGGATTCAAAGGAAGGGTTTTAGGGGTTGGTGGGCGGTTTAACTGGAGGTCTTGAGGATATTAGGGGATGCATATGTCTTTGGAGGACTGGTGATTTTAAGGACCAGGGGGTGGGTGGGGGATTTACAGTAGGGGTCATCACAATGGGGAGAGGCAGGATCTGACCAGTGATGATGGGGTGGGGATTACTCAAGGGGGCAATTTGGGGTCAGAGTGACTAGACAAAAAGCCCATACCTGGTTAGGAATGGCCCTCTTCTTGTTCGCATGGATGTTCCTCTGCTGTGCGCTGTAGAGAGAGAGACACGAGTCAGACCAGATGGAGAGAGAGAGACAGGTGAGAGACAGACAGAAGCAAGGTAGAAGTTGACAAGCATCTTCTCACTCAGCGCCATTTTATTACAAATCTCACGTCTGAAGAACAAAATTGATATTTAGCTGCGGCAAAACCTATTCCCCTGACGGTCAGGTATCAGAGTAAGCTAGAGGCTTGGAAGGGGTCTTTGGGAGGGGGCTGAGCTGAACACCACCTGCAAGGGCGGAGAGAGCACAGTGGCCCAAATGTGTGCGGGTCGTGGACCTGGGCGCGCACCTGTTGTTGTGTGGGAAGCCACCATCATCCGACCTGCCAGCCACCCAGTCAAGGCTGAAAGTGACGTGACGAGAACCGTTAAACAACAAACACCTCACTAGCACCGCAAACCGCACCGTGCTCACGCCTCATGCTTACACACCTCATGCTCAGGCCCCTCTACAGGCAAACAGACCCTGGGATGCAGAATGCATTGGTCGGACGGGGGGGGGGGGGGATTGCCTGACACAACCGGTAGCTATCACACCTCCAACTACAAAGGTTTGCTATTCAACTGGAGACCTTTCCTTTGGGGGACCTCGTGCAGCAACACATCAACTGCTTTTGCTTGCTAAAAATGGGTATCTATGAACACCATGCAGTGAGTTCTCCTGGTAATCATATTAACACAAGGCTACATCCACTGAGCACACAGCAACAGCTCATAATTAGCCGTACTAAACTCCAACCAAGTTCATCATTCAGCATCACAGCAGATGCAGGCAGGCCATGTGCAATAGTGACAAAAAAAAAATGAAATGATAATGACAAAAGCAAATAAATAAATAGATAAAAAAACATTTGTCAAATTATTTGGAGGGGAATTCAGGTCTACATCAGATCTCCAAGATCAACACCACAAAGGGTGACCCTGGCTCTCCCGCAGCTCGTTATCCTTAAGGTCAGTTTTTCAGAACATTTCAACACAAGCAGTGGGAGGTTAAGGTACACTCTCTAATGCTCAAAGCGGCGCACAAAGACACACACACACAGTCACTTTCTCTCTTAAACACACACACTTCTATCAGGGACTGGGAGACGGGCTTTTGGTGGAAAAGGAGGGATTAGGAACCCAAGGTGAAGGAGACGATGCAGAGAAGTCCATACTTAGCGAAGCCGATGAAGTCCTCGTGGTTGGTGTTGATGTACGACAGCTCAACGTCAATAAGCAGAAGAACCTAAAACCAAACCAAAAGTCAGCATGACTCTTAATCCAACACAGAGGCTACACCCGTCACACATGAAACATCCTCAGTGTCAGAACACAAAGAGGGGAAACAACAAGAAGACGGCTAGAGGTCTCTGAAGACACTTTAGAAAGGACACGTGTCAAATAACAGGAAGGGAAGGGTTTTCTGTTCGATTTGGTTATTTCCCTGTCACTTAAAAAAAAATAGCATCAACCGAATGAATACAACTGTCGTAATGTAATGAGACGGCTTAGGGGTGGCCTGGTTTGAAGTGTTCTAAACAGCACGCCGTACTTCCTGCAGCCTCACCTGATCCTTGGTCTTGCCCTCTCTCTCCCTCACATGGGTGGAGACGATCCTTTCAGTCTCTTCTCGCAGTCTGGGGTAGGCGGTGAGCTGCAGAGCCAACAACATATAACTGCAGCGCAGAACACACTCACCACAGTTCACGGACAACAAATAGAAACACACACACACAGGCAGCCATGTATGTAGACACACCCACACCCAGCAGTCAAAGCTTGCGGCCATGCACGCAACTCTGTGAACTCAAATAGGATCAAATCTGGGGGTGCTAAGTGGAAGGGCTAACGGCGGTTCAATACAATCACATGGATTTACTCTCTCTCTCTCTCTCACACACACACACACACACACACACACACACACACACACACACACATTTGCCAAAGCAGCAAGGAATACACCACACACTGAGAATGACCATGTGAAAACACAAGGGAATGATTGGCATGTTCCTGTTCATTTTGAACATGAGGCTTTAAAGGAGCAAGACTGCTCTTACTATGGATCACCATCAAATGTGATTGAAACGAATCAACAAATGGTCACGTGGAGGTAATGGTGCTTCCCATCACTTTTTTTTTTTCATTCTCTGTGGTAAGATGTTAGTTCAGAGAAATGGAGAGAAATGGAAAATGGGGGGGGGGGGGAGAGTTGGTAATAAAAGACAAGAGAGATGAAAGACTTAAGAGACAAGGGGAAGTGTCTTTATTTCTTTTACTCAAGTGCAGTTCCTTCTTCATCCAAGGGGGGGGGGGGGGGGCACATGAGCTCTGTTTCTATGGTAACGCCTGAGGGCTCCACACAGAGCCTGAGGTGTCATCAATTGTTTTGCTTCTCTTAAATGCCCCTTTGGCATTTCACTGTAGCTGAACAGCCACGAGAATGTCAGCCTACAGTTCAGGGTCAGAGAAGGTAGTTCAGAATTTTTTTTATCTTTTACCACCAAACCAAGGGTGTGTGTAGGTGGGGGGGTGGTTGTATATGAATAAATGAAGAAATAATTTATAGGAGCCAAGAACCAGATGGCAGCGCTGAGATGGGGGAGAGAATGCAAAGGACGTGCCTCAATTTGGCAAAGTTGATTTGCATGAGATTGGCGGTGCGCCGTGGGGGTAAAAGCTGAGATATTCACTCGCCAGGCTGGGCACTAAAACCCAATCATGGAGGGTGACCGAGGGCTCTGGGAATGAAGGCTTTCATGAATGGCCCTACTGATTGGTGAGGGAGCTATGCGGGGAAGGGTACGTGGTGGTGGTGGTGGTGGAGACAAGGGGGGGGGTTTACAGCGCAGGAATCAATCCCAAGGCCGGAAGATCTTTTTCCGCTTGACAATCTTTCATCCGCCGCCTTGGATTCTCTCCAGCGCCCGGTTACCTTGTCGCCACTCCTCCTGATGAGCGTGGTGAGCTCAGACACCACCAGGTCCACGCATCTCAGACTGGGCTCGGTCAGTTTGCGGACCTGCTTTTTGACGATGGCCTCGAAGGCCAGGTCAGGAGTGAAGAGCCCCGTTCTGAGGCACCGTGAGGGGGTTTAACAATCAAGAGAGGGCATCAGAGAGAGAGAGGGGGGGGTATCACAGAGAGGGCATCAGAGAGAGCGAGAGAGAGGGCATCACAGAGAGGGCATCAGAGAGAGAGAGAGATAGAAAGAGAGACAGAGACAGACAGGGAGAAGAAAAAGAAGAAACTTAGTTTGGTTAGTGGATCATCTATAATCTACACCATGGCCAAGATTTGTAAAAAGGGGTTCAGTAGTGGGACAAACCACCGGTTCCACACATCCTTATCGCTCTAAAACTTCCCTTGAAACGGACCACCTACAACACACCTATCTAGCTGCTGCCAGTAATCTAAGATGAGCACTATGCTCCAGGCCTGGAGGAGCGACGCAGGGGAGGTTTGCCCCGGCAGCTTGTCCCTCGAACCGCAACCAAGAGATGCTCGGCTGAGACGCATCGCGAGACGTGCGTCCCTGACCACCATCCCTGAACATCCACCAGACGGCCACAACAACCCAAACACACCACGACACACAGGGGAGCCCGCACAGCCTGATAGAGGGGTCACACTGCCACTGCCACTGCCCCAAGCTACCACAAACTACCCCACCCCACCCCCACCCACATCCACCCTCTTATCCCTCATCTCCACCACATCCAATCTCCCATGCACTCTCTCCCAGACTCTAACCCTCTATGGTGGGCTTCAAGGCAGTGAGGGTCCCCCCTCACAGACTGGTCAGAGGCTCCCTGTAGCCAGGCAGAGGGTGGGGGGGGGAGGGGGGCAGGAGGAGGAGAGTGGATTGGTAGGCCACCGCCGCCCCCTCCGCTGTACCTTTCTGGTGCAATCCCTGACTGTGTTGATGAGCTCCTGAATGACCATATCGATACATATGATACAGGGCGCTTTCACCTTTACGATCTGCTTTTTCACGATGGCTTCGAACGCCAGGTCTGGAGTGAACAGCCCGGTTCTGAGAACGCATAAGAGGACAGACAGACGGAGAGACAGACAGACAGACAAACAGAGGGACCGACAGACAAGCCAACAGAAGACGGGACCGAGAGGCAGACAGACAGACAGACAGACAGACAGACAGAGGTAGAGTGACAGGCAGACATGGGGACAGTGTGAAAGACAGACAGAGAAAGCAGAGACGGAGAGAGGAAGAGTGACAAGCAATTTGATAGCATTTCGTTAAAAAAGAGACAAGGAAACATTCCAAACATGTGTATACATGAGGGGCAGGAGGAGGATGCAGAGTTGTGTTGTGAGAAACAGAGAGAAGTCCAAAAGAAAGCCAGTAAGGCGGCAAAGAGAGAGAGAGAGAGAGAGAGAGAGAGAGCGAGAGAGAGAGAGAGAGAGAGAGAGAGAGAGAGAGAGCGAGAGAGAGAGAGAGAGAGAGGGTGATGGGGGAAGGAGGAGAGAATAACACATGTTAAGATCAACACATAAAGCACTACTCTAAAAATCTCCAGAGACTGAATGGTGGGAAGACAGGGTCTAAGACATTCAGGTGGCATGCCTAGTGCTAAGTCAGTGAGTGATGGTGGAGAGTGTGCTGGATCAGACTGCACATGGGGGAGAGGAAGTAAAGGGGGTGGGGGAAGAGGGAACAGAAGGGGAATGAGAGCAGAGTGACATCATAATGAAAGGATGAGTGCGTCTCCCTATGGCTGGTACTCCTCTCCGCTGCGTGGGAGTTAAGTTAGAGGGGGCAGGGGGGCGCTGGGCGCTGTGGGGAGGCTCCAGCTGGACTTGCCTGACACCATGGACGTTCTTGATGGCGTGGCTGATCTCCTTTCTCAGCTCCTTCTCATCAAACACAATCTGAAGATGGAACAAGGAGATATTGAGTCAGTCAACACAACACACACACAAATGCACGGCCATAGAAATATTTTAACACACCCACACACACACCCACCAATCTGGTCCTTAGCTAATCCAGAGTGTGCAATGTGAAAGCATTTTTTTTTTGTGCTAAAAGATTGGTGGATGATCAGTCAAGAACCAGGTTTAATCTTGTACAGTGATGCGCATCAAGGGAGAAAGACAGAGGTTTCACTTGGTCTCATCTGGTCAGCTATTGTAACATTTCAGTTTTGATATCCTACATAGCAAGAGGGGTGTCACCCCATAGCACCATCCCTCCATGAATATGTTTCAGTCTGCTACCCTTGTAGATGGGAATCTCCACAACATCTGTTCACAGGTTAAATAAGGTGATCCAGCTGTGAGCAAATGTCTCAGAGGCCTGTATTCATTGGGGTAAGGATTATCAAAAACACTTTGATATGACCAAGAGAAGAGGGGTGGTGAGAACTCATCCACACCTCTCTCAGGTAATTTCATCTCACAGTATATTTAACCAGAAACTCTTTAATTTTAACCAATTCAAGTACAATTTAAAGCAACATACACAAATACATTTAAGATTCATTGGATTATTTATAATTGTCCATCATTATTAACTCTGATATCCAACTCCTTTAGATGGATATGTGAGGCCCTGGAAGGATCGGCCTTACCTTGACCAGCTCAAAGGGGAAGCGCTCGTGGAAGATGCGGTTGATCTTGGCTCCGCCCGACAGCTCCTTAGTGTCCACCTGGTCCCCGGAGCCCTCGATGCGCTTCTCAAAGTCCACGCCGAACTGCTGCACCATCCTGCAACGACGAGGACAGGCGGCACTCAGTGAGATTCTGAGTTGTCACTCCAAAAGCACCACCCTTTCCTCAAGCACCTCCTCTTAACTACATCACACAGCTCCCGAAAAACTCAGGAAAAAAACAGCTCTCCCCCTCCCTCGTACTCACTGGAGGAGGGCCTTGGTCTTGCGGGTGGGGTCATCTGGTCTGTAGTTCTTATACTCTTCTACCTCCTTCTCCAGGGAGAGAAGCTGAGACTGCAGCTTACTGCGCAGGCCAGGCAGTGTGTCCCGGATGTGGTTGGTCAATTGCTGTAATGGGGGATAAAGGAGATCAAAAACGAGCTGACAGACAACAAGACCACAGAAGACTACAATTGCTGTGGTTCAGCTGGCAGAGCCAGGTGTTTAAAAACACCAAGGTCAAAGGTTTGTTTCCCAGGGAGCACACTCGTTAATGAATTGTGAACCTTACCCTGCTATATACATATACATATACATATACATATATATACATATGGCTTTGAATAAGTCAATAAATAACATGTCATGTTGTGTAAGTAGTGAGTGGTAGGCAGTGGAAATGGGACGTTCAAAAGCCTCTTTGTCCAGAGGGCAGAGTGTGAATGAGAGACTGCACACCTGGTTGAGGGTCTTCTGCAGGTGTGGGGTGCCCATGCGCTCTGCAATGTGTCTGTAACTGGGGTGAGACAGGAAGAACTTCCTCTCGGCGGCCAGCGCAACTTTGATGTCCTTCTTGCCGTCGATGTCCTTCTGACTGCGGTTCACTACCCCAATGTAGCCTGTGGGGCACACACGCACGCGTAAAATACGCTTAATTGGCAAACAGTGGGATATACATGACCGTTAACTGTATCAGCCGTATTCATTTGTGGATTACCTGCTGGAAGCAGCAATTAAAAGAGGCAAAATAGAGCTCTGTGGAATAGCCTAGGCTATATGACATGACAGTTTGCATGTGTGGAAGTCCTAAAGGTTTCTGGTATGTGTCTTACAGCTAAACTATTACCCTTACTGTACAATAATGTAACTTGTTATGGTAACAGTCTCAACTGCTTTAGGGAACAGTGGGTTTTTTTTCCCCTTGCTAATTTCATCAGGAAAAAAGGTTACGTTTTGGCATAGCCTATATGAAAATTTTTGACCCTCAGGTACCTATCGGGCAAGACTGTTACTTTAGTAAAAAAAAAAAAAAACGTTTGCACACCTGTTGCAGTAATCCCCTTCCATTAGTTCTGTGGCATTTAGGAAGGGCGTGACTAGCCGAAAAGACAACATGGCCCGGTGAAATATGTTTGCGTTTTCTTTGCATGCACAAGGACAAGAACGGCAGGTATAAATTCGCCTAGGCAAAACACTGTAGTTTGAGTGTGTGTGTGTGTGTGTGTGTAAGTGTGTGTGTGTGTGTGTGTGTGTGTGGGTCTGTGTGTGTGTGTGTGTGTGTGTATGTGTGTGTGTGTGTGTGTGTTTGTGTGTTTGTGAGGCAGTGTTTGTGTGTGTGAGGCAGTGTTTGCTTACCTCTACGCAGAGGCAGCAGTTTGTTTTCCAGGATATCTCTGGCGTCTGTCCCTTCATCCATCAGATCCAGCTTGGTAATGACGCCAATGGTGCGCAGGCCTGGGGAACAGATCAATACTGTGAACGCTCCCATCTCTCACCCACTCCTGATGACTGGACACCCTCCAATACAGCTGCCCTGAACACGTAGTTACATGTACCGAGACCTTCCTTCATTTCCAGTTCATAAAATACATACAAAGGACCACATAGGAGAGTGTTTATGGTAGAAATGATTTTACACTTCACTAGTTTACGGCAAACGTACCACACAATCTACCTGGTATTATGAACAATATATTTATCTGCACGGGTGAATATGTTGTCTTTTGTTGTATTACCAACGCACTGAAAATAGTCTGTAGTCTCTCTATTATTTGGTCTTATTTTCCTTTTATTCAGTTTTCACAAGGCCTTTCAGACACAGTGTTCTCTGCACTCAAAAAATGCAAAGCCCGCTTCCTGGAATGTCAGTGTGATCCAGAGCATGTTCAACGCCATTAGAATTTGGGCAAACACTTTTCTCTTTTGTAATCAGTATGTACATGTACATGTACTCTGCCATTTGACTGAAAGGCAGGCTTGGAGTGCCCAGTAGCAGCCTCCTCTCGCTCCTCGGGGACCTACCCTGTGGGTCAACTTCCTTGGCAACCTTGAGAGCGTCGGAGTTGGCCAGGTCGGAGTTGGCGGGCGTGACGGCCAGGATGAGGCAGGTCTCCTTGGTGATAAACTGCATCAGCATGTCCCTGATCTGGAATTCGATGTCGTGTGGCTGGTCCCCCACCGCGACCTTCGTCATCCCCGGCAGGTCAATAAGGGTCAGATTCAATACTGAGAAGGAGAGAGCGAGCAAGAGAGGGAGAGAAAGAAAAAAAGAAAGAAAGCAAGCATGTGACATTTTCAATTAAGCTGATATATGTGTGTGTGTGTGTGTAAGCACAGGCCTGTTCCTGCTGTCTGTCTGTGACCCTAGTTGGAGATTGCAGGGGAGTAAAATGCTCCAGGGCCGAAGTATTACATGTAACATGTTACATTACAGGGGTTAATTCCCTTTCCTTTCCATTTTAATGGCTGTCGGACTCAGTCCGGGCTCGGTTACTCCTCTGTCGGTCGCGGGCCAGGCTCAGACAGAAAAATTCGGCCCAATCCATGCTCTAGTGTGTGTGTGTGTGTGTGTGTGTGTGTGTGTGTGTGTGTGTGTGTGTGTGTGTGTGTGTGTGCGTGCGTGAGAGAGAGAAAAAGAGTAAGTGTGTTTGAGTGTATATGCGTATGTTTATAGGTAGGTTACCATTAGGGGAGTAGACTTTGAGGTTAATGGGGATTGAAGAGATGCCCTTGTTGGAGCCTGTGATGCGGTCCGTCTCTGCCTCGATCTCCTGCCGCACCTCGTCAAAGTCCACAAACTTTTTACCCTTACAGTGCAAGAACTCTGCATACTCTGTAGACACAGTCACACACACAAGGGTCAGACAAAGGGTCAGATATAGCTTGTGCAGAACAGGTCAAAACTAAAAATCATAAGGATAACACTGCCTTGGATCCTATTTTCTTCGAAGAACATTTAGTTTTATCAGTGCAATCAATCTGTTTACCTGCTTTGTTGTTGACCAGCTGCAGAACAAGAGGCCTGCGGGTTACGATACCTGACCCTCGGGGAAGAAAGTCCCTGAAGAGACAGAAAAAGGGGAAAAAAAGAAAATAAGTGAACAGAGAATTAAATTACAGTTTGACCATTCACATTTTTCTCACACCCACACGCCCAGGAAGACTATTGACTGTGGCCTGTTAAACTGGTTAGGCCGGGGTCACAGTCTCCTCTGGGCGTTCTCTCTCAGACAAGCCTTTCCTGCTGGTCCATTCAGGGCTGCTCCCCTGGGCCGGCTGTAGGCTAACGTCTCATACCCACTCCTGTCTGCAGCGGTACAGCCTGAAAGACTCACTCCTCAGCACATGGAAGGACTTACTTTTCCCAACCGCTTAACCTACATACGGAAGAGCTATTTGCAGTTGAATTTTAAAGTGTGTGTCTGTGTGTGTGCCTGTCCGTGTGTGAGTGTGTGAGTGTGTGAGTGTGTGTGCATTACATAAGTATCAGGGATATTGATCAGATCAGATGAGTTACTTCTAATTAACAGAACATATGTGGATGTGGTTATATTGTTGCATTAGCTTTCAAAATATTGGTTCTGGCAAAACTTTACCTAACCAGTAATAAAGCAAGCATTGATTTCCCCCCCCCCAATAATTTGTATGACTATTCCAACACCAGGAATGCTCTCCGCAGCTGGTCCTGTGATGATCACCACAGTGGTTTTGTACAGCGGGCCGGGGACAACACTCCGCTGACAAGCAAAAACTGTCATTGGTCTCTCCTGTGAGCGAGTGAGTGTGAGTAATTACAAAACACTGCTTGTCTGCCTTTGTTCTCAGCCCAGACCACAACTATGACGGCCCCAGACCAGGCCCACCCATCATGCAGAGTGAGTCACAGGCAGGGACTCAGAGACACTGAACAGACCCTACTCTGGCCCTTGCCCAGCCCAGCCCAGCCCAGCCCAGCACAGCCCAGCCCAGCCCAGGACAGCACAGGACAGCCCAGCCCAGCACAGGACAGCACAGCACAGCACAGGACAGCACAGCACAGCACAGCACAGGACAGCCCAGCACAGCACAGCACAGCCCAGCACAGCACAGCACAGGACAGCACAGCCCAGCCCAGCACAGGACAGCAGCACAGCACAGCACAGCACAGGACAGCACAGGACAGCACAGCCCAGCCCAGCACAGGACAGCCCAGCACAGGACAGCACAGCACAGCACAGCACAGCACAGGACAGCACAGCAATCATCCAGAGGGACCATGAGGCCTAACTGCACTGAGCTGGAGTGTGCTCTACATCTGGTGTCAATCAGAGCTTCTGCTCGCTCACTCACACACACACACACACGCATACATGCATACACACACTGTCTGAGATGAACCTCATTCACAAGTACCCACAGACACAGACACACACACACACACACACACACACACACACACACACACACACACACACACACACACTGACAGGCATGTACACACATGGAGATGCATACATACAAATGTCTTCAAACGGACATAAGCTTATCCCAGATCACATCAGACCAGACCCACTGGGCCCAGATCCTCTGCCCCACATACAGCAGCCTGCTGTGGGGATGTGAGGAGAGTGGAGTTGGGCAGTGAATGGAGCTGCTGGGGCATTTGACATGTGCTGCCCCAGTGATGGAGGACCAGATTGAGGCCTGCCACAGGGGACGGGGCAAAGCCTGGCGTCTCCTCAGGGCGTTTCACTCCCGCCAGTGACTCAGAGTCGCTCCGAGAAGAAACAGAAAGTCTATCGTGGCAAACGGTGGGTTGGGTCTGTGATGACACACAATGGCCTTCATGGATTTCCAATGGGCCACTTTTATGGAGCGTGGCGTTGGGCATCATGTTGTAAACAACAGTGGGGGAAGGGAAGGGAAAAAAAGAAAGAGAGAGAGAGAAAGTGAGAGAAAGAGAGAGAACATGAAAAAGAAAGGAAGGCTCTATGAGCAGTGTTTGACTTGTTACACATTAATCTGCTCCGGCACTGGTTTTTGGCTGGCAGAGTATTGTTGACACTGGCGGATAACAACTATGGGGGTAGTCAAGCGGATTCTTGCCTAGGTGTGGGCAGGTGCGGGTAGAGAGTTGAGAGATTCCAGTCAGAACTAAAGCCTTATGATGTGTCTTATATTCTACCTCATATGCCTTTATGGTTCTTAAAATTAGATGTAGGGTTAAGCAGTTTTCTGTGTGTTCCTGAAAGTGCCATTTCTATCTGTGTGCCTCTGTGTTTCTCGGTGATAAGGATTAGGGTGTTTGGGTTATGTCTCGAAGGCCAAAGGTTCCTCTGACTCGTGAGAGCCTATCCTGCTTCAGATGGTATCTGGACAGGGTGGCACACGTGATCCGAACTCTGTGATTTACACAGCCAGCTCCCCCGCCCACCCCCTGTCAGACTAGGATACTTCAACTGAGACTTGCTCAGCTCTAGTCAGAGAAGCGGGTGAATCTATATGTCAAACCATGCTCTTTCTCCCTTGATGCGCATCACTGTAAATAAAACCTTGTTCCTAATTTTTCTACCATTGCCTGACTGAGTTCTCCATTCCTGTGGTAAAAAAATTAAAAATAAAAAATCCTACCAGAGCTTAGCTGAGGACAAGGCAGACCACAGAGATTTTACACAGACCTGGAGTGGGTAATGTATTATACATGATCAAATTCATGATGCAGTAACCATACCCCTACACTGATTGGCCATGTTTGTGCATTAGATGGCCCAAACCAGCCATAGAGAAACTTGTTCCTTGGCACCATGGTGGTTCAAACAGAAAGAGGCTAGCCAATGCTAAATGGCCGAGGCTAATGCCAAAAGCCTCCCCCGGGACAGACAGAAAGAGGTGTGAGGCATGATGGGATACAGTCGTTCTCCTACGCATACACGCCAATCGCACTGCAGCCACCCAATCCAATACTTCAGTAGCTTCGAAATGCTCTTTAACACCAGGATCCTATTTGTGAGGATCACTTAAAGTGAGGAAAGAATCAGAGATCCAAAACAAGCGGAAGGCCGTCACAAATTGACAAACAGTGACTAACAGTGAGCGCATTCAGACAGCAAAAAGACAGTTAAAGCTAAAATATACTAAAGCAATCATTGTGAAATAATACAACCATGAAGGATGCTACAAGCTAGGATCTCAAGGAAAAATAGGCTGTCTAAAGCGTGAGACTTCCCCTGCAAACACACAGACGGTCTTACAGTCTCCCAGAGAGAAAGGGGCAGGTGGGCCGACGTCCATTATTAATGTGTTGTAAATGATGAAGGAGGCAGAGCAGATTGTGTATCAAATCATATATTATGCAGAAGAAAAGACCAGCAGTCTGGGACACACGCACACGCAGACAAGCGCGCACACACACACACACACACACACACACACACACACACACACACACACACACACACTTCTTAAAAAGCCTCAGTTGATCTCACAGTGGTAAAAGGTGGAACTAATGCCAAGACTGCATGAAAAGTTTTAGTTTTTATTGTAGGGTGGGAATCGAGAGTATCTGGTTAGTTAGTATCTGGTTCGCCTTTGACACTAGTCAGCCATGTTGCCGCTCTACTATCTTAACCCTGATAGGAGAGTGCCAGGGCATGTTGGAGTAAGTAAGCTTTGACGTGGGACTGTTGAAATGTTTTGTGTATGCGGTTGATGAAGATTGGTATCACAAAGGCAACAGATAATTGTTTTTTCCCCTGTCTATCTTTGAAGAAGTGGCAGCAGTTTCCTCAGAAGTTTGCTGCAAAAAAGGGAAGCAGAACTAGACACACATCAGCAGTCAGAAAAAAAAATAACTTCACCCCTGATGGCTACAGATAGGGCTGGGTGATGCGTCAACTTTATTAGGTATGCCAATATAATTTCAAACAAGATATAGGAGATAATACAGTTTATACTAATATAGTTTGATGTTGCGTTTCAACATCAAACTATATTAGTAATAGTTTCATGCTGCGTTGGTTACCAAGCGCTGTGCCGTGAGGCAAGGCCAGGTGTGCGTTGGGATTTTGTGACGGCAATACATTATTTTTGCAATATACAACTATACAATAGTTATGAATTAACTCTTTTGCAATAAAATATCAGCATCGATGGCTAAGTACCAGTAAGATTTGTAACAAAATATCAACTGTTACATAACTAATGTCCCTTGTAAAGCTGTGCTAGTGTTTGTTCCTCTTCTTCCTCTCTAACATTCTCTGCGCAACCCCACCCTCAGACTCCTGCTTTGTCTGCAGATGTCTGTCTAGACCCCTTAGAGGCCAACAACGCCAGCTCTATATTTTACTGTCACGGCCACAGAAGGCCAGAATGTTTCCATGAAAGTTAGAGTTATTAATGGTATTCACTTACATTCAATACACCTAAAGACTACTTCAGAGTGACCCTTGTCAATAAAGTAGGTAGACACTGTATCTATGTATCTATTTTGGTACATTTTCATGTTCTTGCATAGTACCGCTGTCACTTCTGCCAGTCCTTAGTATGAAAAGTGGAGGTTCCGTTTAGTGTTAAACAGTAGCCTACATGTTTAGCTAGCCAAAAAAACAGTATGAGTACAGCCAGGTCTGTGAACCGTTAACATTACTATACAAACATTGTCAACTATGGAACCAGCGGCCGGTCTGATTAGCTAACTGTTAGCCAACATGGGTTGTAAGCCAACTTCAGTCAGTGCCTTTCTAAATTAATGCACTTCTCAGAAAGACAGAAGGCAATTATCCTACCTGTTTATGATTATGAAATAAATCTGTGGTTACGTTCAAGGCGCTTGCAGTGGTGTTTATTGTAGGCTATTCTATGGTTTAGTACTGGCCTTCTGCTGACAAAACAAAAGCAGTTGTGGCGTTTTGCCCACTGCACATTTTGTCGGGGTAGGTGAATAAAGGTATCTTTGATGGCAGGTTATAATCACACAGGGTTATGGTTACATAGGTTTTTCACAGTATACTATATCACTTAGTGGAACTGTCAAGAGATTTTCTTTGCCCTCTTATGAGCTCATTTAGAGCAGCCTTTGCTTCCCCCTGACACTAATATATAAATAAATATATTGCCTATTATTCCCCCAAATCATAATCATAATATTATATTATGTAATAGTATTTTATTATGTAATAAGTCAGTTTAAAAAAATTATAATAATGTGAAATCAAAACCTATATGCACTATTCGTATTATATTTTGATATAATATATATTATTAATAGTAGGGGTGGGGGAAAAAATCGATTATTCGATTTTAATCGATTCTCTCTAAAACGATTCTGTCTCGATTCAGAAAAGTTCATAATCGATTTTGTAATTTAAAAAAAAAAAAATTTTTTTTTTTTTTTTTTTTTTTTTTTTTACACATCCATTTTATGTTGAAATGCAAGCTGCATCGATTATTGGATTGTTCATAGAAAGTCAAAATTGTGACAAGGAAAAGCTTTTTCTCTCATAAAAAATAGAGAAGGTAATTCATCTGTTGATTTTCTTTAATTATCAAACACAAAGTAGGAAGTGTAGCAAAGACTAAGTAGCAAACTCAAAAGTTTTAAAAGTCGAAATGGATTGATAATCGTTTTATCGGTTTAAAATTGATAATCGTTTTTTTTACACATCCATTTCATGTTGAAATGCAATTATCGATTGATTATCGAATATCAATTCGAAACCAATAAAACGATTATCGATGAATCTTGACTATTGAATCATTTGAGTTTGCAACTCAGAGTCTAAATTGAAGAAAATCAACAGATGAATTACCTTCGCTATTTACTTTATTAGAGTAAAAGCTTTTAATGGTCACAATTGTGACTTTCTATGAGCAATGCAATAGTCGATGCAGCTTGCATTTCAACATAAAATGGATGTGTAAAAAAAAAAAAAAAAAAAAAATTTTTTTTTAAATTACAAAATCGATTTTAAATCGATAATCGATAATCGATTTTAAATCGAATCGTTGACCTCTGAATCGATTTTGAATCGAATCGTGAGGTGCCAAGAGATTCCCACCCCTAATTAATAGTATTATCCATTTAGTTTATACACATTTTTATTTACATTTTTTTCATCTATATATTTTCAAAAAAAAGAAGGAAACCCTGTCTTTGTATTTTATTTGATCACAGTCTGTTAGAATAAAGGTGCTTGTGACATCTCACATGTGGCTTTGACTAACAACTGAAAATTTAGCCCACACACAGAAAATATAGATTATATATATTGTGTATCAGTATTCAGCCTAAACATACCGGAATATGATCTTGGTCCATATCGCTCAGCCCTCGCTTCAGAGGATGTAAGTGATGGTACAGACATGGCCAACAAACACAGCCGGGCTAAGCCAGTCTCTCGCTCTCCAGATCAGTTTGAGTTTGAACCCTAACCTGAGTGTGTGTTTGGATCTCACCAGACCATCAAATTCTGTTCTGCCTAAGATTGTGACAGCTCCCAAACCACCCAGCAAAGTGGAGGCACCAGGGCTTTTCAATCAACCTTTATTGTTCACAAAGGAAAAACACAATTCAGAGCAATGCAATTCCAGGCAATCTGGAGGTCATTAGTCCTGACTGCTCTGTAACGGCCTGGTGGCCTGCCTAATGGCAGTGATTGCCCTGGAGCCATGCTAGAAGCACATGCTAATGGAATTAAGCATATTTTTTTGCCTGGTGGTGTTTGTGGGCCAACATGAAACGAGGCAACCTTTGGTTTATTAGAGTGCAGCTATTTGACAGAGGGGTGGGACAATAAAAGGACACTAAGAGGGCTCAAGAGAAAGAGGGGGGAGAAAACAAAACAAAAAACAAGTGCCATTGTTAATTTGCGCATTTTGTTCATGGTTAAATGGAGAGATTGAGAGAGATAGACATTCTGTTCGCAGGTTAATGATCTTTCACCAATCCAGATGTGTATAATAGCCCTGTGGGATCATATACATTGGTGAGATAGTAAGAATGGGTGGGCCTTGTGGTTCCTTGTCTTAGACACATGACACTCCTCCACGCAGTTGGGCGGTGTGACGTTTGATAGGAGGCCTTTCAAAAGAGCAGGAAAATCTGGCAGCACCTGTTTTGCCCCAACTCACTCAGTCTCTATCACTCTCCCCCTCTCTTTCTATCGCGCGCACGTGCACATGCACACACACAGTGGACACACCCATTTGGGGTACAGATGTGATGCCTCGTTGCTGACTCACGGTTCTATTAGATTAAATCCTGAGATGTGTTTTGCTCTCGCAGGACAACCTCTCTTTTTATGGCTCCAGAGAATAACAGCCACCCAGTGTAAACTCAATCACACCCTGGGCACAGCACTCCATGTCAGGCAAACTCAATCAATCCATGCTGCACATAAATAACTGTGCAGCATCTAGGAGCACTGGGAGCCTGTTCAACTGCCTTGCTGAGAACAACCTCGCTTACAACAAACCTACTTACTTTGACAAAAGACAGCCGCCAAGGAAACCCTCTCCTTACAAAAAGAACCGTTTGCTTTCACTTGGTTGTTTAAATATTAAACATGAAATCCGTAGCTGCCATTGTGAGGTAACATTACATTGGGTCATGTAAGACTCCAAGAAGGAGAAAGAGTTGGGGCAGACAGATATAGCCACGTTTTCTTAGTTTTTTGTAAGGGCTCCGATCAAATGCCACACAACCAAACAGCAGGGAAGGAGCTTTGTGAGTCTAACACAGAGAACCATTGCACAAGGCCCACCCATCCCCACTATCCCACCAATAACCATGAATCCACAGGGCTGTCATACACATCTGGACTGATGGTAGGTTATGAACCTGAGAACAGAATCATTAACCCCCTTTGATAACTCAGAGAAAGTTACCAGGTGCCCTGGTCTGCTCTTGTCACTTCAATTCCTTAACCTGGGGATCCCCAATCTACCTGTAATTACAGCCCCATCAGTATCCTACCTATAATGGGTAGCTGAGCAAAATATCCACCACCTGAATAAAAGCCCCTACCAATTACTCAACTGAAAAGGCCAACTGTTTCTTAATAGAAAAAGTCAAATCATGGATAGGTGTGGCGTTGTCGGTGCGGTGTTTCTTGATCTCAGGAAAGCATTTGATACTGTGAATCTGATAGTTCTTCTATCTAACTTTAACCTTTCTGTCGATGCCCTTAAATGGGTAGAGTCCTACCTCTCCAACAGATCTCAATTACTCTTTGTAAGTAACCACCACTCAGAGGCTAGTTCATTGGTGTCCCACAGGGATCTATACTGGGCCAATCCTATTTAGTGTATATTGGTGACCTGCTTTCCTCTTGTCCTGAGGTTAATATCCATATGTATGCTGATGACACTGTATTGTATGTCCACACATGAAAACAGAACTCGCTGCCAAACTTACAAACTTCATGGTCAATGTTACAGCATGGCTCAATTAGTGTTGTCTGCAAATGTGTCTAAAAACTGTCGCCATGTTCTTTACCAATAAAACTGAATCTACTGAGAAAAGCTACAGGTTGTAAAACAATGTAAATACCTTGGAATCTTGATAGACTCCAACCTCAACTTCAGGGCTCAAGTAAAAATCAAAGTTAAAATCAAAATAAATCTAGTCTAGTTTAGATTGATAAGAAATTACATGTCCACTGCCAAGCCACTTTGTAACCTCCTAAAACCTAATTAAGCATGTAAATGTCATTAACTACAAAATCAACCCATCACCACTCAGAGATTTTGACAGCACAAGAAAAAACTCAGATTGGATCACGAGAGGAGTTACAAGTGGGGACTGCATTATTCCATCTAGCATTCCATTGTCTGTCTTCACAAGAACAGAACTCTACTCTACTCTACTCTAACACATATCAGAAACCTCAGCACATACAAGTGATTTAGTTCTCAAAAATTGGGCATCAATAGTCAAATCTGTCAGCACACTTCCTTTTTCCTACCGCCACATTGTTAATGTCTGTCTGTGAATTTTGTCTCTTTGTTTGTTTTTATTCTTAGGGAGTCTACTGTAAAATCTGGCCAGGTACTACAATGGAAAATTAACCTTTTTGGTTAAATGTAATATTTACAATTTAAACACAATATTTATAATTATGTTAATTAATGTATACTGTCCCTGTTTAATAAATACATATTTATAATTATGTTCATTCATGTATACTAATGTCCCGGTTAAATAAATAAATACAGCAAAAATAAAAATAAAACATTGATGGAAAACCATTCCAGGCATTCTGTTTCATTTCATTCCATAATGAAAATAGCAGCTTGGGTGTCAAGGTCTTCCCATATACAAAGATTAAAGGTGACAAAAGCTGCAAAACTGGCATTGACAAACTCCAAAAAAAAAAGAAAATCACAGCAATCCGCAACTACCTCAAGATAGTGTGAATGCCCGTGCCTGACCTCTAGCACTTTCCTTTTGTGCTTCCGCAACGTCGAGCTGCTGAGGCCAACATCATGCAATGCAGACAGTCTGTTGAAAGTGACCTCTGTCCTGCTGCACCCTTCAGCAGATCCTTAATGTTGGCCATACAAGTTGGCTATGTGCTTGACTGCTATGAGAGAGGACTTTGCACTTAACATGTTGGCTTATATGTGAGTGGGTTAACAAAGGATTTCTGTGTTCCTATAACTGTATGGGAACATAAAGAGTAAGGGGCAGGGAGGTGAGAGGGAGGAATCGAGAGAGATAGAGAGAGAAACACAGCAAGAAAGAGAAAGAAGAGACATAGAGAGTAGGAGGAAGGGAAGATGAGACGGGGAGAAGGGGAGAGAGGGGGAGAGAGAGAGAGAGAGAGAGAGGTCGGAAATGCTACACTCAGGAGATTTGTTGTTGTTCTGAATGGGTAAACCTGCTTGACAAGCTAGTGTTGAAACCAAATAGACTTTATCTGACTGATAGAGGGTCAACCCCATATGAAACACTACATGCCATTTGACTTATTACACAGTTGTCAGGTTTGAGTCCAAACATTAAATCTATTGAAATATGTCTGACGCTGTAATTTTGAGGACATGTTTGTGTTTTATGGAAACATGAAAAAGTTTACAAATATCCTTGTGCAGTTACTAAAACTTGATTGTCTATTTTTCCATGTGTTTTAATACATTGTATACATTTTCAAAACTGAAAGCAAGCAAATGCATTAAAATTACTCCAGACAAATGCTCAAAATGCATTGTACGCATACTCAAACTACAAGTTGAAACTAAAAAACTGTCAATTACTGCCAATTGGTATCAAAATCTTAAAGAAGAGTTGGACTTGAAACATAGCTTAATTTGCATTGTCAATATATATATTTAAAAAAAAAAAAACATGAAAACCTAACAGAATGGTTGCAGGAAGTCTAATCTACAGAAGTGCCTGAGGCAACAATATGTTGTCTTCAATCTCCTATTAGCCATGCTTTCCACTCCATCTCTAAAGCAGGACACAGGGAAGATGCAAGACCTGCTGGCTCGTCTAGGCGTGGCTGCAGGTTATAAATAGTCCAAAGCGGCACACACCTGAGTTTACCTGCGCGCTGAGTGCAGCACAATGAAATCACCAGCTGACCAACGAGTGGCTAACTTATCAATAGAATTCACAGTCGACATGTCTGTGCAGAAACACAAACAATACTTCAAGGATAAAAATCCAAACCCACTTCCGGACTTAACTTAACAGGTGTCATGTAAATAGCAGTTAAGATATGTACTACCTAATTTAAGTTCAACGTTGTGAATTGTGTAGTGTTGACGACAGGCTTCCACTTGTTACACAATGACAACAAGTCACTCAAAAGTCATACTGAACATAAAAAGTTTCCGAACGACTACCACTGCAACAACGCCGTGAACGGTAGTAGACCACAATACTGATACACACAACTTTTTGTGGCACGTACAGAATGAGCATTTGATCACAAACGGTAACTACATTGGGAGCACACTACATACTCATATTGCTAGGAAGAACCAGAAGTCACGCTAGTTTCCGTCTCCGTTGTCATTCTCCAACCATCACATAAGGTCTGAACCGCTTCGTTTCTATTTTCGTCTATCCCCCCAAACGTTTCGCATGCCGTAAGATGTAACGTTAACGTAGCATACCATGTCGTCATGTACTCAATTGATTGTTTTACAAAAAAAACATTGTTCAGAATAGCAGTCGCCTGCCATGCAAATGTCTCATTCTCGCTACATCTAGGTTGTGTCTGACAGGGCTTCCATTTCAATGAGTCTGGGCGAACAGTAGCAGATTCGATATGAGGCAAAACCTTACTCCTTCCTTGTTACAATTATGAAAACCCACGAAAACAAAATAGATATTCCGATGAAACGCAATTGAAAACACAACTTTGTAAGTATAAAAGTGTTTATAACTAGCTACCTAGCTGGCTAACGTTAGTTAGCTGCTAGCTTCCCGGCAGTGGTATGATCTACTGACCTGCCAACGAAGTTTTCCAAAACAGAGCTTTTCCCAGCGCTCTGTCCACCGACCACCGCTATCTGGGGAAGGTCCAAGTTACAACTCTGTCCGATTGAGCTGAAAGCATCCTGAAGTTGATTGATCAGGGGGATCAATTCCTCCATCCCCCGATTCCCCATGGTTTCACTAGATTCGTTAGTTCTCCGCAAAGCTAGCAAGCGGTCGGGAGACGATGGGTGGAAGGCCAGACGATCCACTTCCAGGATCAAATTCTAAGTAATGATTGGTTAAGACCAGTCACCTGACCGGAACGGAAAACACAATACGTTTGATTGGATAATACCAGGGACCTTTACTTTTTCGTTAAGTAACGGTGTAAATTGCCTGACATTTTTTCATTTTGTGAAGTTATAAGGCTAAATACTCAACCTACTTGTTAACCCAACTTTAACACCGTGTCAAATACGCTGTTAAAGGTTGCAATCTAGCGTAAATAATCGTTAGGTTAGCTAAATAAGCATTAGGGTGGCTTGGTTGTCAAACTTTTGACATCTTGGCTTGGTTGTTTATTTCTCATGGGGTTTCATTCTGACAACACGTCCCTTACCTGGAACGTCTGCGGCTGATGTCAAGAAGTGGCTGCACCGACTGGCCGTTACATGATTCGCAATGCAAAATAAACAAATCAATATAGCACATTGATGCAGTAGCCTAGAAATGCTAGGCCCCAACACACTTTCTCGTATCATGCTGATTATCATGCACCTGTTATGGAAATGATTTCCCGAAAATGTTAACAGAGAACTGAATCTCATGTTCAAATTTCTTTATTTAAGAAATGTTTTAAGAAAAACAGAAAACCTTGGTGATAGAAATTATAACCAAAATGTTTCAAATGAATGTCTTCGAGACAAATCTATTTACATTGTGGAATAGTCTTGACAGTGCCACATAACTCCCCGACATTGAAATTATGTACTGAGAGCTGAGGACACATTACAGCCACAAGTAGAGCTATCAATAAATCCATTTAACATTGATTTAGCCTGCAGGTGTTTTTAATATACTTTAACTTTAATATAGCACAGTAGCTCATGGTAATATCCCTGACTATGACCTCTGCTGCTGTGCAGACAAAAACACATGGTGTCTGTCTGTTTCCACTACGATGTCAAGACAACGTCTCAAAGACATTGGCCAAGATGAGTATTGTAGTGTATGGAGATACAGATAAGAATTCATTATTGTTTTATTTGGTATTAATGTGTTTACTATGACCTCTGACCTGTGTGCATTAATGCTTGCGCGTGATCTTGGAGCGCCCTCTTACTTCCCCAAAAAAAAAAAAAAAAAAAAAAAATTGGTGGCCAAACCTTGATGCCGACATAGAATCTCTAGTTAGTTATTGTCAGATATGTCAGTTGAACAGACACAAACCTGCCACAGCTCCTGTACACAACTGGAGTTGGCCTAACCGACCTTGGCAGAGGATACACACTGATTTTGCACAAAAAGGGAAGCACAACTTTCTTGTTGTGACTGATAGCTATTCACGTTGGCCTGAAGTAGCTGTAATGAGTAGCACAACAGCTGAGAAGACTATAGAGGTCTTGAGGGGATACTTCTCCACTTGGAGTCCCCAGATGAACTTGTGTCAGGTAACAGACCACAATTTGTATCTGCTGAATCGCAGACATTTCTGACAAATAATGGTATTAAGCACATTAAGAGTTCTCCTTATCACCCAGCTTCTAATGGGGCTGCAGAGCGTTTGGTACAGAATCTGAAATCAGCTGTGGAAAAAGGAAAGAATAGCAACATGACATTACAGCATTGTTTCCACAATTTTCTGTTCTGTTACAGGAGCACACCACAGTCTACGACAGGGAAAACTCCTGCAGAATTGTTTCTCAGACGTCAATTCAAAACAAGGTTGTCGCTCACCAAACCTAGTTTTACTGATTCAATGCAACAAAGGCAGGACACACAACAATCAAAACAAGTAGAGAAAATGGCTCAGGTTAGACGCTTCCTGCCAAAACAGAAGATGTTGGTTCGTAACCACAGGGGAGGGGAAGGTGTAAAATGACTACCTGGTACTATTGTGATGATGTTCGGTCCTGTCACTTACCTGGTGAAAGTTTATGGAAAAGTGTACAAGAGACATGTCAATCAAATGATCACTACTGAGATTGAGATGGAAAATGTATCAGATGGATCTAATGTGAATGTTAGGGATGTGAGTGTTGTACAAAATGTGTCTCATCATGCATGTGTTCTCACCACCCCTCTTCTCTTGGTCATCTCAAAGTGTTTTTGATATTCCTTCCCCCATGAATACAGGCCTCTGAGACATTTGCTCACAGCTGGAGCTTAATCAATTTCCCCTATGGACAAATGTTGTGGAGTGTCCCGTCTACAAGTGTACCTCTGTTTATCTCCCTTGATGCGCATCACTGTACAAGATTAAAGCTTGATTCTTGACTGATCATACTCAGACTGCGTCTACACTCCAATCTTTTAGCACACAAAAAAATGCTATCACCTGTCAGTGCAAATTAATATCAGCTGTTTTAGTCCCAATCGATGGCCTTTAAAAAGGTGTATCATTACCAAGGTGTCACACAAGAAACATCTCATGATGGGTAAAAGTAAAGAGCTCTTTCAACACCTTCGCAACCTTATTGTTGCAAAACATACTGGTGCAATTGTTTACGGACACATTTCTAAACTTCCTATTGTTACAGTAAGCACTGTTGGGGCCATAATCCGGAAGTGGAAAGAACATAATTTCACAATAAACTGGCCATGACCCAGGTGCTCCTCGCAGGATTTCAAGATCTCACTTTTGCAGAGGAGTAAAAAGAATTATCAGAGTTGTCCAAGGACCACTTGTGTAAAGCTTTAGAAAGACCTGGAATTAGCAGGTACAATTATTTCAAAGAAAACAATAAGTAATGTGGTCAACCACCATAGCCTGTATGCACGCTCACCACGCAAGACTCCATTGCTCAAGAGAAAGCATGTTGAAGCTCATTCAAAGTTTGCTGCACAAGATTTGGACAAGCCTGTGAAATGCTAGGAGAATATAGTCTGGTCAGATGAGAGCAAAATTAAACTCTTTGGATGCCATTTTGCACACCATGTTTGGAGGAGAAATGGCATTGCACATCATCCCAACAGTGAAGTTTGGAGGTGGGAACATCATGGTGTGGGGCTGTTTTTCAGCATAAGGTACTGGCAAACGTCATACAATTGAAGTAAGGATGAATGGAAAAATGTACAGAGACATTCTTAATAAAATCTGCTGCCATCTACCAGGATGATGAAGATGAAACAAGGGTGGACATTTCAGCAAGACAATGAACAGCCAAGGAAACTCTCAATTGGTTTCAGAGAAAGGAAATAACGCTGCTAGAATGGCCCAGCCAATCACCTGACTTCTTTGGAAAGAACTGAAGATCAGAGTTCATAGAAGAGGCTCAGGGAACTTTCAAGATTTGAAGACTGTTTGTGTGGAAGAATGGTCCAAACTCACACCTGAGCAATGCATACGACTAGTTTCTCCATAGTTGCTGTGTCATTTCACATTATTAGACATAACTTCATTTCTGAACTAATTTGTTTTGGTTTCTTTGTATGTTTGGATTACCTGGGTTGTTACCAACATCTGGTGAAAATGTTATGTCCATAGCACCTCTGGAAAAATATTTACTGAGAAAAGTGGTGACGTGTTCAATACTTATTTTACCTGCTGTACATAGTCCAAAGCGGTCCACACCTGAGTACCAGCTGACCAACGAGTACTTATCAGTAGGGTTGGGTACCGAGAACCGGTACCAATACGGCACCGGTTCCATACAACCGATACCTACCCGGACCGAAATGCAACGCAGATTTCGGTGCTTCCTTTCGGTGCCTGAGCAGATTTTTTTTTTTTTTTTTAATTTAAATTTTTATAATTTAACAAAACTAGCGATAGCTAACGAGATGTAACGTTAGTGGCGTAGAGCTTTCTGAGTACGACCTGTATACTTGTTGTGTTGCTAACAGATTTCGTGGGGCACATATAAAACTAGCCTGGCCATTACCAGCCTGTGACTCCATTTCATTCCGTCTTTCAGTCTGGGCCAACCCAATGCATTTTGGTTTCCGAGATGGGCGGGTGCTTATCTTGAGGTTTAAAATCATGGGAGTTCCCTTAACCAATCAGCAACGTTTAGTAAGCATTCGGTAGATTAAACTCTTCCCAAAGCCAGTTGGGAGAAGAGCTACGACGTCCTTTCCAATCATAAAACTTACAAGAAAATACTCTTGTTCTCCTTTTAATTTTCTGATGTTCTCGAGAGTTGAGACAACTTTTCCGATAGCTTTTCGTGTCTTTTCCTCCAAGGCGAGTTTTGCGTCACAGCTCTGAACTGTTCGCTGATTGGTCCTGCAAAATTTTGAGTTCTGGAGACGATTGTCAATGGGGTTGGGCCAGACTGAGTATGAGCTTGAAATCAATTCAGGCGGAAATACGTAGGCTGGTGTCACCAGGCTAATATAAAACTGCTCCATCTCCCAATGTAGACTCTCGCCTGTGTCGCTCACGCTGCATTCCGTATGGGACTAGTGGAAACGAGATTTGTGTTGAGTAGTTGCCATGGTAATGGGTTGACTTGCGTGTGGTTTCGGTTTCAAGATAAGTGTGGTTGTTCTAAGCAGAAGTTGGATACGCTTTATTAAACGGAGAGCTACCGTCTCATCCAAAGATATTCCTTCTCAATGTGAGTTCTTAAGAGAGCTCTCGGACGCTACAATAACATTGCAACAGTCTGACAGCGAAGAGCAGGCAGCCTTGCACAGAGCAAGCACAAACAGAGCTAGCCATCAATATAACGGAGAAAATGTCGAAAGGTAAACGATCAAAAGTGTGGCTGTATTTCGCACAAAAAGATTCAAACAACGCGACGTGCAGCATATGCAACAACAAAATTGCGTGTAAATGGGGGAGAGAACTCAAGAGGCTCTGAAGCTAAACTCTTAAAGGGGCAGTACACATTCACGAAACCAGTGGGTTTAAATAAATGCAAACTAATTAATATTTTTTTTACTCTGAAGGCAAACATGCTCATATTTCTGCAAAAGTATTACTGAAGTGTGAAGTGTGTGTACAGAGTGTGTTATGTATTTATTTATATTTATTTAAGTATACTGTAAACAGTTGTTATAAGTTAATATATTGTTCATAGTTGAAGTTAAAAGGTTTGAAGCCAAGTGTTTTGTATTTATTTTTATTTATAGTATACCTTAAACAGTTAATATATTGTTAAATTTGAAGAAAACTATTTGCCTTGGCAATAAATAAGCCTAATGTCTTTAATTTAAAAAAAAAAAAAAAAAAGTATCGGTTCTGGCACCGTTTAGGCACCGGTATCGTTTTGAAAGTATCGGTTATGTACCGGTATCGGAAAAAACCCAAACGATACCCATCCCTACTGATCAGTAGAATTCACGGTCGAAATGTCTGTGCAGAAACACAAACAATACCTCAAGGATAAAAAACCCCTTTCAGTTAAATGATCCTGACTTAACTTAAGAGGGGTCATGTAAATATCAGTATATAGATAGATATATAGCCTACTACTACTTCATTTAAGTTTAACGTTGTGAATTGTGTAGTGTTCACGAAAGGCTTCCACTTATTTCACAATGACAACAAGTCAATATACTGAACATAAAAAGTTTCCGATCGACTACCACTGCAACAACGCCGTGAACGGTAGTTGACGACAATCCTGATAAATACAACTTGTTGTGGCACGTACAGAAAGAGCATTTGATCACAAAAGGGTAACTACATTAGGAGCTCAATACACTAGTGCTTGGAAGCATAGACATCTATACATGTCTATGCTTGGAAGTGCCAGAAGTCACGCTAGTATCCGTCTCCGTTGTCATTCTCCAGCCATCACGTCTGAAGCGCTGATGTTAGCTTACTAGCTAGCAGTGTCAGATGCCAACGAAGTTTTCCTAAACAGAGCTTTTCCCAGCGTTCTGTCCACCGACCACGGCTATCTTTGGCAGATCCAAGTTACAACTCTGTCCGATTTAGCTGTAAGCATCCTTTAGTTGATTGCTCAATTCCTCCATCCCCCGGTTACTTGTTACCAGCAGTCACGCACGCACTGATATTTTGACTGCAAAAGTGGGGGGGTCGAAACGACTTGTTTTGAAAAGTGAGGGGTCCCCCCCCCAATTACATTGTCGCGACGCCCATGGGTGAATATCATATACAATCATATAAAACTATTTAGGAACTACGAGGGGTTACAATAGCGAGCTGTCATTCAACTTCCGATATCAAGCTGCTTCGACAGCGGAATGTGACAGCGTTACCGCCACTGATTGGCCTGGAGTGTGAGGGACGTAGGAGAGAAAAATCTAACCCTAAAATAAACATGATATCTTATCATTAGAAGTAGCTTTAGTGACACACAGACCAAACTCAGATCCCAGTCATTAATAATTTCAAACAGAGTCAAATATTGCTTACTACCTCCCATCAAAGCTTTTCACAGGCAATCTCAGCGATTGTAAAAGAAGGAACTTGGTTTTGATAAAACTGTTACAAAGAATTAAAATACGACATTAAACTGGTTAAAAGACTAATAGCCTACGTGTGTATAGCTAATTATTTAACCAATTCATACACATGAATGGCATACATGACTTGTATGTTTTGTTGTTGTAACTTCACAAACGAAAATAGTTGAACTTAACGGCCCTTGGAGGTGTTTTTCATGTTCAAGACCGCCCCCCCACACACCTTTTTTTTCTGGGTGGTCACGTGGTCATCATCTGTCACCACCCAAAATGGCGGCGCCCTGCAGAACCGATGAAATATTTGAAACTGTAGTTGAAGAGATTGAGACAAATGAAATGTGTTCGAAAAAGGCTGCGTCTTTGGCACCTCTTGTTTTGCATATGGTGGCTGAATGTCCAGTGACCAAAGCCAGAGTCTGCGATCTCACGTTGCCACACTGTACCGTGAATACACCGGTGTTCATGCCCGTTGGCACTCAAGGCACACTCAAGGGAATAACTGTCGACCAACTAGAGGAGCTCAACTGTCAAATATGCCTTGGCAATACTTATCATTTGGGTATGAGACCGGTATGTATATATATAGTTGAAACATACATTTTAATGTTTTTGTAAGTCCTTTGTTCAGTTTAAAGTAGGCCACGTTGTCATGCACAAGGGAAATTACAGTAGCATCACAGGCACAGCCATAGGAGAATTTGCGCATTGTAAACTCTTTCACTATGATTGATGCATTGACTCTTATCGTGTCTTTGTTTAACGTCTGGCTTGACAGGGTCCTGAATTAATTGATAAAGCAAATGGCCTTCATGGTTTCATGAACTGGAAAAGAAATCTTTTAACGGTGAGTTAAGTTATTTGTTTACCTATAGTTGCACTCTTCTGGCAGAAAAGAATATTTATAACAAAAGGTATGCAGCAACCCCTAGTTTCCATTGTGGTGACTTTATCTGTTGGTATATTTCCTTCACTTCTTCATTTCTCTTCACCTTTATTTGGAAGTAGGACAGCGGAGGGTTTCAAATGGTGTCTCTGGTTGAGCTGTCAGAAGTCACAGAAGAGGGGGTGAAGTTTCGTTCCCCATATGATGGCAAGGAAATCCTCCTCACACCTGAACAGTCAATCGCTATACAAAACAGTCTTGGTATGTGCTGCTCTATCTTCTCAAATATGTGGTTCCACTGTCTCAGGATTTGATGAAATCATGATTTCCCTCGCTCTTATCTTGATCTGTGTGTGAATGGGTAGTCATGCCAATATGTTTAACCAGGGTCCGACATAATGATGCAGCTGGATGACGTGGTCAGCAGCACTGTAACAGGGCCTCGAGTGGAAGAGGCAATGCACCGGTCAATCCGCTGGCTAGACCGCTCTATAGCAGCCAACAAGAACCCTGACCGGCAGAACTTGTTTGCCATCATACAGGGAGGGCTTAACTCCCAGTTGCGCAAAGCATGCTTAGATGGTAAGACATCCTTCCTTTATTCATTCGGCAGTACTATGTGCTATTCATGCACGTGAATTAGACTCAAGTCACTTATTATTGTAATGATAGATTAAATTAGATTGACCTGCTCCATTTCCAAAACAGTCCTCAATGTGTTCTTGTGGCTCTACTAGTAGAGCAGGGTGTTAACATGGGTTCAGTGTCCAGGAAGCATACATTCTGACCAAAATGCATATCTGTGCTACACTGAACTTTTTGGATAAAAGTGTCTACTAAAAGAATGAATCTTAACACTGATGTGTTTTTTAATATAGAGATGACAAAACGTGATGTCCCTGGTTTTGCCATCGGGGGCTTGAGTGGTGGCGAGGAAAAGGATGATTTCTGGAAAATGGTGACCCTCAGCACAGACCACTTGCCCCGCTGTAAACCCCGTTACCTGATGGGTGTTGGGTACGACACTCTTCTGCCTTCTGGCTTTTTTAAGTATTAAAAAGTTATTTAAAGTGTCGTTGATGTCCTTTTCTTCTGATTTCTTACTTAACTGCCCTGTCCCGCCATTGTTGATTCATGAATGCTTGGTGTGTTTTACAGCTATGCAGTGGACCTGGTGGTGTGTGTGGCTCTTGGCTGTGACATGTTTGACTGTGTCTTTCCCACTCGCACAGCGGTAAGCATCACCAGCTGATCACAGATTTCATCGCAGGGGTATTTGTAGTTCCTCTGATGAATATGGAGGGTGTCCATTTTCATGCATTTTGTATTTTCTCGCATGTAGAGGTTCGGCTCAGCGCTGGTTCCCTGGGGATCTCTGGCGCTCAAAACTAAGCAGTTTGCCAAAGACTTCAAGCCCATAGATCCAGACTGCAAGTGTCCCACCTGTAGAAGGTAAAGTGATTTGTCTGCATTTGTGATGTCCTGTAGTAACTCTCATACCTCATATCTCGGCACAGAGGAATTTGAATTGGTCAATTTAGCCACAAATAGCTTCATCATGGAGTCAGTAAGAACAGCATGTCTTGGACATGACAGAAAACTAGAAAACTGCTTTTTCTAACTCTTCTAAACACTTTGTGTTTAAACCAGACACACACGGGCCTACCTTCATGCACTGCTAAAATGCGATACAGCTGGAATGCACCATATAACTGTCCACAACATTTCTTACCAGGTATGTTTTTTTTCCTAAGTTCCTAATTATGTATGTTGCTATATTATACAAAGCGTGATGCAATCTAATCTTTATGTTTTTCTCCAGCTTACCCTGATGCGCTCAGTGCGTGAAAGTATTATTGAGAAAAAGTTCCCGGAGTTTGTGAAGTCTTTCATGAAGAGAATGTTTCCTACATCAGACCAGTACCCCAGGTGGGCTGTGGAGGCGCTTGCTTCAGTAAACATCACCCTGGACTAGCCTTTGCAGGCTGCCCAGCAGCTGTTGTGTAGTGACACTGAAGAAAAATGGACCTACTTTTTTATTGCTCAGTATTTTTTTTTTTTAAGTAAACAAACAGCAACGCAAACAATGCCCAACACCTGCTCATGTTTTTCAACCTACTTTCCTTTTCCTCTTTTTTACAGTTCAGTTTGATTTCCTTTTGTGTCCAGGTTTGTTTGAGTGGTTCAAGTTTAAAAAGACATATTCATTGAGACATTCTTTGAACAGCATCCTGCTAAAATGTTACTGGGGCAAAAAATTAATCGCGCCAAATGAATTTTCACCTTAGACATAAGAACATTCATCTATGAGATATTTAAGCTTTTTCTACAATTTTAACTGCTTCTATTTTATAATCAGCCATTAAAATATTAAATGTTGATTTAGAATTCTTTTTATCTTGTGTGTTAGTGATTGGACTTTTTTCAACCTAAAACTGCACAGTCTTCATCATTGTAGATGGAGCTTTTTCTTCTCAAATAAAACTAAATAGAACCTACATAGTAATAGTGTAATAAGTGACTTTCTGTTCTTGATAGTGAGACAGATGGTGAAAGAGAGGGAAATTTGTGTTGCAGCACACACACACACACACACACACACACACACACACACACACTATACTAGATACAGTGGCTTGCAAAAGTATTTAAACCTCCTGAAAATCATTACTATTTTCATAAATTACAAAAGATAGTTACACATAATTTCCCAATTAGTATTATTATTGTTAACAGTTATGCTGTAGTAAATGTATGAAATCCAAATAAGTGATTGATTACTCACCTTAAATATATCAAATAAAACCTTAAATATACTACTTGCATGTTAAGTATTCAAAGCCATATGCTCTTGAGTTCCAGATTAAGGCGGATGACACGTTATTCACAAATGACACAGAGGTGTCACAGTCATAACACAACCATAACTGATCATAATTAGGTACTACCTAATGGTAAGGGTAGAGAGCATAAAACTACCTCTGTCTAAGGGTCATCAGCTGGTGTAGGAGTCCACAATCTTAAATTATCCACAAAACTGTTAGAGGGTGGCAAAAAAAAACATAGATGCACATTAAAGGCATGCCTGGATGTTATCTTAGATATGGGAAAAGGTTGTTAGGTGGAACCAAAATAGAGCTGTTTGGCTAATCCTCAAAGCGGATGTGCCAATGTGGCATACATCTAACATCGCCCATGCCTCAAGAAACACCATCCCAGTGGCAATCTCATGCCGTGGAGATACTTCTCGACTATAAAAACTTCAGAATCGAAGAGGGGATGAATAGAAATAAATTCTACATAATATCACAAGAAAGTCTGTTGTAAAACTAAGGCTTGGGAGATGGATTACCTACCAGTAAGAAAATTACCCAAGGCACAAGGCTAAAGCACCACTAGAGTGTCTCAAAAACAGTAAAGTAAATATTTTAGAATATCCTGAGAATCGGTGGCACAACAGTCCAGGACCACAGTCCCATCAGCATACATTCTACCAAAAAGAATGAGGTAAAACACTGAAGAACAATGCAAAGCTGGTACTGTCCAAGCTTGATAGCACTTTTTTTAGTGCTAAAAGTTTGATGGAGACGGCCGCAGTCTGTGTATGTTCTGTCAAGAAACAGGTTTAATCTTATACAGTGATGCGCATCAAGGGAGAAAGCCTGTATTCATAGTGGTAAGGAATACCAAAGACACTTTGATATGACCAAGAGAAGAGGGGGTGAGAACACTCATCCAAACCTCTCTCAGGTCATTCCAACTCATTCAGGCTGTTATTGCAGTACAGGGGTTCTGTACCAAGTATTCATGTTTAGGGGTTGAATACTTATGCAAACAGAACATTTTAGTTTTGAATGTATGTATTTACTATTCATTTCAGTAGACTTATTGCAGCAGAACTGAAGGAGCCTCTGACTGAAAACACTGTCTGACCACTCGAGTGTGAAGGGGTGTGTAGTGTTGTCCATTATGTTGATCAGTTTGTGCAACACAACCAACTCTAGGGGCTCCAGAGCACTCCCCAGCACAGAGCAAACCTTCTTTATCAGTTAGTTCGGTTTCCCATTTTGGAGTCCCATTATTAACCCAGATTCTGCGTCAGTCTACACACCTCCACAGAAATAATTCTTCAAACTGGATCTTTATGCTTTAAAGGATTTGTCTATAACAACTTGAAAGCAGTATTTCATGGAAATAAGTTGTTATTTTTGCATGAATGATATTGTATGTTACATACTATTGTAGCGTGCAGGGCTGCACGCTCCTCCCTCATGTTTCAAGTAGGTGAGTTCACCCATAATTCTGTGTGTGTTATAGGGTAGGGTGTAAGGGGTGTAATGTATAATTCTATGTGTAATGTTTGAATTAAGAGGTGCATTCTTGTTCCCCTTTTGCATTAGGGTCAGGGTGTATCTTCTGTTAGCGGTTAGAAGTCTTTGTGTTATGCATGATGATGCCTTGTGTAGTTTCCTCATGTATTAGCATATGTGTCCAACCCTGCCCTGTAAACTGTGCCTGTGTATAAGACCTACAGCCTTTCCAGTGCTCTGTGTGAGTTGTTCTCTGTCTAAAGAATCAGCGTGGTGATGCTAGCAACCTAAGACATGCTCTGTCTGGCTGCTGAGGCTATGGTACCCCTGCCATGGCGGAGAAAGTCAACGACAGACCTGCGCATCATTCTGCTGAGCGGAGGGATCTCTGCAGAGTCTGGTGGCCAGAGGGCCTGCTGCACAACCGATTGACAGTCAAGGGTCTCTGCCTCGGGGCCTAAAGCCAGAGAGATAGCTGTGACACCATTCCAGCCAGCTACTGACGCCTGGGGGTGTTCTGTATCCCTGGCACTGGCCAGATGGGGATGTGGCACTGCTATGACAGCCCAGTGTCTTCCGCATCGTTGCTGAAAGCGGGGGGCTGTCTGTGCCACTGCTACCTGTTCAGCGGTTCCATGTCCCTGCTGCCAACTGTGGGCATCAGGAGGGCTGCCTGTCTCCTCAAGACCTCAAGGACTTTGCTTTGCTACTCCACTAGGGGGCAGATTACGCAAGAAATAGTAGCATTTTTGGTAAAATGGTTTTCTCAACCTTCAAAAAAAGTTCTAAAAGTTGTACTACTAATAGCTGTTTTGATTTGCATTGTAAGGAGACCATATGACCAAAATAAATGTTTTACACCGAGTCAATGACTAGAAGCAGTCAGTCGCCTTTGATCTGTCCATAGTCATCGCAGATGCACTTCTCGCGACACGCACAAAGCTGGGAGGAGATACGCTGTTGTCTGAAAATATGTAAAGGTCTGAAATGTACCGTACGTTGTCCAAAGTCAGGGAAACCCCGCTGCTTCTCCAAGCCTTATCAAATAGGACAAGGATCAGGGCTTTATGTTAGTTTCAAACCCTCCTGAAATTAATTCACTCTGAATTTTATATTTACAAGTGTAAATATGAACATGTAACTGTTTAGGATCTGATATGAATAATAATGTAGGCTAGTGTGCCAATTGATGCACTCCCGTGCCATGTTTTTTAATGTGGGTCCTCGTCATATTTCACAGGAACCACTCGGTTCAAGGGACGGGACGAGTGATTGTTTAGGCTAATGGTTTTCCTGTCAGTGATGGTTTAGAAGGCAGCTTGAGCTGGAGGAGACAACCAGTTGCGCGCCCGCTGCACCTGCCACAGCAAAACCACTACACGTTGGTACAGTGATTTTTTTTAAAGTGACGGCATAATATACCAACCTCGCTCCACAAATATGCGTTTTACATGTAATTAAAGCACAACTGGGAGCTTGCCACCAAGGGAAGGGCATCTGCTTTTCCTTCCCAGTTTTGTAAAATCGCATCTGTTCGTTAGGAGTATGGTGGAGCTGGAAAAAGAGGTTCTGCCGCTACCTCCACGGTACCGGTTCCGAGACCTGTTGCTGGGAGACTGGCAAGCGGACGACAGGTAAGAAAGCAGTACGAACTTATTCTTTTTAGAAAAGGTGCTGATGACATGATAGTAGGTCCCTCTACATTAGTGTTCTTTAGACTATAACTCGCTTTCGTGGAGAAAAAATGTAACTATGGCAACGGACATGTCAATGAGTGTGATGTTATGTATTTGTTGCGAGCTCTTTCAATTGCGCTTCCGTAGGCTAATGTTGAATCTTTTAGTCGTCATTATTCAGCAACAGGTATTGGAAATGAGTACACAGAGTGTGTGTGTGTGTGTGTGTGTGTGTGTGTGTGTGTGTGTGTGTGTGTGTGTGTGTGTGTGTGTGTGTGTGTGTGGTGGTGGGGGGTCTATACATGTATCATAAGTGATGGAGACAGTGATGCGTGAGAATATCTGTGTTCGTACCAGAAACATGCAGTTTGCAGTGGCTACAATTCAAAGCGCAACAGGCTTTTAAATAAATCCCCTTGATAAGCTTAAATGTCAAATCAGACTTGCATGTTAGTGGAGTACTAATTTCACATATACAGTGTTAGGCTACTGTCCAACTGTGTAGCTTACATACAACACTTATGGTAGTTTAACATCTTGTATTCTTAACCCAGTGCTAGTGCACGTATTCCAAATACACAAATGTGAAATGTGGTTGGTTACAGTTTAGAAACAGTGAAAATTGTGTCCATATATGCTCATCTTGTTTTTGATTATTCACCTGGTGATTTGCAATTCAGCCAGGTATTCCATTATTGAGGCTAATGGAAACTCAGTTAGGTTGCTAGGTGAGAAGTTAGGGTCAAAACACTTTAATACTTAACAAAGATAAGAATGAGCTTTGCACACTGCCGCCAGGTGCTTGCGAGTGGGTGTGAAAGAAAGGGGGGAAAAACAGATAATTGGTTTAGAAGTGTGTGTGTGTGTGTGTTTGAGAGAGAGAGAGAGAGAGAGAGAGAGAGAGAGAGAGAGAGAGAGAGAGAGAGAGAGAGAGAGAGAGATCAGTCTGTAGTATTAAGCGCTGTTAGCATAATGGTTGCTTGAAACTGCTTCGATTCTGACTTTTCTGTGGGATCCCCTCATTGGTACTGTGTCTGAGGCGGAGCACCATCTGTGGTGGGATCATATTTGCCTGACAGAAGAGGCTGTACACAACATCAGTCCTTTGACTGTCGTATTTATTTTTTCTACATCAGCACTCCCATAGGATGTATTGTACTCAAGTGAAGTGTGTCATGTCATATGCAGACAGCTCCTACACAGAAAGCACTCAGAAGGCGTTAAACACAGCAGCCTAGGGACTGGTGTCTCAGAGCATATGTTTGTGTGTGTGTGTGTGTGTGTGTGCAAATAGTTATTGTGTTTTTAAATGGTAGGACATGACATCTGCCCCCAAAGGGTCAGACAATGGCAGAACAATGGCTTCTCTGTATTATCTTTGGTAAGAGAAAGACATGTTAAACATTATATTTATTTCCGCTGTTATCTGTTATGTACCACACACACACACACACACACACACACACACACACACACACACACACACACACACACACACACACACACACACACACACACACACAAGGAAACAGAGAAGGCACTGGATGAGGATCCTGTGTGAATTATGGTTTGCTGCACCCTCAGAGAGAGTCGCCAGCTTGGCGGCAGATTCCCCCCACCCACCCACCCCCACCCCACAGCGTGTGCTTCTACAGCTTGCCCCATTCCCAACAGAAACGCCTCCTGTTGCTGGTGAGAGTATATCTATCTCCATCAGCTTATAATCATGCAGCATAATTCCCACACAACCCATGCGGACTGATGGAGGTCTTCCCCACCACAAACAGTTCCCCGCCATCCCCTCAGCAGTGTTTACGTCGCCCCTGGCGAGGGCAGCGTGACAGCTAGCTCAGTGCTAATCTGGGGGTTTGAGCGACACACGCTCAGTTCCTGATCACTCACAGGTGTGCGAGGGGGCACTGAGTGACAGAGAGGGGGTGTGAAGGGTGGGGTCTCCTGCCAGCTATTTGTCAGAGGGCCACGCCACTGGTCCCTCCAGTGCTCCGAGATGTTAGCAGATGTGAGATAGACTTCCACAGCAAAGGGAGTGGGCTGATTAATTGTGACAGACAGGTTAATTTAGTGGCCAAAGCCCCAAGGTGGAGGGGGGCGGGGGGGTGCTTTTCCGGCATGTCTGCGTTATTCGCAGTTCCATTAATCTCACCTTCAGAGACCTGGTGCTATCCCACACGCGCCACCACTCGCCCACGCATACACAGCACACCTCACACACACACACACACACACACACACACACACACACACACACACACACACACACAGAGAGAGAGAGAGGGAGACACCAGTGCACACTTATATCCTCCACACTCATATCTCCCTGCCCACTTCGCTGTATCCTGCCCCCATTCTTTTTTATTTTCTTTCTCTCCCTCTCTTTTCTGTTCACCCTTATCACTTACCTCATCCTCTTTTACTGTTTCTCTCTCACTCTCTCCGTGTTTTTTATCCAAACAATGCTGAAGGGCCTCTCCACATTGAATGCACCTGACGCCTTTCCACCCCTTCAGCAGTCTTAAGAGCTTTCCTACCGATAACCTCAGATGAAACGAGGCACTGTCATTTGATTATTTCTTGCCATGTTAGCTGGAGCCTGGCCTTACTTTTGGTTCATCTCGCAGCTTAAAGATGCATTCAAGAGCTTAAAAGGATCTCAAGCTCACAATCCAATTCAAAGTACTCTGCAAGGATGTGTCTGAGAGCAGTATTTTTTTGGGGGCAACCTCTCTTTGGAACCATTTTCCAGCTGCACTCTACAAGCTCTTTCTGCCCAACTGCTGTTTAAATACCAGATGCAAACAGTGTTAGATTATACAGGCAATGCTCAGGCACACAGCCCAGAAAAGCCAATGAAATGACTGCAGCTCTATTGTGTGTATCACTACCTTTTTATCTGCTCGCTACAAAAACATCAAGAACGCTTTGAGAGCTGTACCGTTTTGAAACATAATTTCTCCCCGCTGAACTTGAGCCCTGGCTAGGGAGCTCTTGAGGGGGCAAGGGATCTTTTAAGAGCTCAATCCTACTTCAGCTCCACATCAAGTGTGAAACATTCACCAACCATAGCATTGTACTATCTTAAATAAAAGACAAATAGTAAATTGTATAATTATGAATCATTTTAATGATTATTATTTCAAATAACTACATTTCATTTAGATTACTAATATCTATCATATAAACGATTATTTATACACTATATTATAATTACTTACAATCTGTTGCACAGTTGGCAGTATGGTGCCCTTTAAGTGGTCTGTTGCTGATGCTAAGCTTTTGAGACCCTGTAAGCTGCCTGGCCTTTTGCTTCGCTCACTCTAAATAAAAGGCCCTCTTGGTGGGTTTTTAGGGGATACAGCTTTTTATCTGTGATTGGTCAGGAGCACATTCAGTCCCGCAGTCTAATCACATGCGGCCCGATAAGATGCCTAACACTGCCTCTGATTGAAAAATCAGTCTTAAGGCCGCCCCTTCCACCACTCATCGGACATACACACACACATGCAAAACCTTCAATCAACTCCGCAATCATCTAACCACTCATCGGAACACACACATACACACCTACAGCTCAACTCTGCAATAAAACCACAGTGGACACATACAACACATATACACACACATCAAAGTGATTTCTCCATCTAAACCACAGTCAGCCATCCCCACCACACAAACCTCAAACTCAACCCCACAATTATTTGCAATCATTCTGCCAATCTCACACACAAACACACACACACACACACACACACACACACACACACACGAACACACACACACACAAACACACACTCACACACACACACACACACACAAACCAGTCTCCATCCATATCTCTTTAAACTGTGCAAATTGAAATATGACCATCTGTGTGTGGCAGTAATGCTGTGGTGTGGTGCACTCCATGGGAGCTTTGAGTAGATCTCAAGATTATCATACAAATGAGAGCCTTTAGTCTTTTACACAAAATCTCTTATTGAATCTCACTGCTTAGCTGTCCCTTCTGCAATGTTTCCACACACTTACTCCTCCTCCATCTCATCTCTGGCCTTTCCCCTCCCTCCTCAAACTGAGAAGGGTTTTAAAGACTGGCTCCTTGCCAGTCCCTCAAGACCACTATTGATAGATTATGCTGCTGGCCTGTGTGTGTGTGTGTGTGTGTGTGTATGTGTGTGTGTGTGTGTGTGTGTGTGTGTTTGCATGTGTGTGTGTCTGTATGTGTGTTTGCATGTGTGTGTGTGTGTGTATGTGTGTGTGTTTGTGTGTGTTTGAATGTGTGTGAGTGTGTGTGTGTGTGTGTGTGTGTGTGTGTGTGTGTGTGTTTGTGTGTATGTGTGTGTGTGTGTGTGTTTGTATTCGTGTGTATGTGTGTGTGTGTGTGTGTGTGTGTGTGTGTGTGTGTGTGTGTGTGTGTGTGTGTTTGTGTGTTTTCATCATGCACAATAACAACATTGAAACTCGCTCAGCTGACTCAGAGGCCACTGAATAGTCAGTAGGGAAGGGGATGCACAACACCTCTGCGTCAGCCTTAGGCGATTGGCAGCGTGACACAAGACAGTTTAAGCTCTCATTAGAGGCTTCAGACAAAGAGAAGAGGAGAGAGGAATAACAGGGGTAGTATGTCTGGAGTGGGCAGGGGAGAAAAAACATGTGCAGCAAGCGATTCCACTCCACAAACATGACCCCACCTATTGAGGGACTAAACATTTTGATTAGGCTTTAAGCACTGCATTCATTAAAATTAATTGGCAGTGGTATAATTGCTACTAGATGCAGCAGTAGACCTTCGACCTAAGTATGGGAGACCTGACAAATGCATTGGTGCCCGGGTGTCCCTGGCTTTTCATTTTTAAAAGTGCAAACACAACCTAATTACGGTCTTAGAAATTTGAGAGGAAGACTGTGAGGTGTTAGCACTCTGGAGCCTGGGAACACAAATTAGGTGTGAGAGAGAGAGAGAGAAAGAGAGCGATAAAGATAAAGAGAGAGAGAGAGAGAGAGAGAGAGAGAGAGAGCAAAAAAAAGGAGGTGGGAGAGGGAAGGAGAGAAAAAGAGAGAGAAACAGAGGATGAGGGAGGAAAGGAGGTGAAAGGGAGAGAAAGAAAGAAGGAAGGAGAGAGAGACAAAGAGTTAGAGAAGAGAGGTAGGGAACCAGGTGAGAGATAGAGAGAGATGAAGAGAAGGAATGAGGAAGGGGGAGAGAATAAGGAGAGAAGATGCTAGAGAGGGGAAGAGAGGGAGAAGTAGAGTGGGAAAGATGGGTCAGATGCCCGCACATGAAAAACACCATACACCAGCCACAGAATGAAAATGTGAATCAGAGGCAAGGCATTGAAGGCGGGGGAACGCGGGAGCACTCAGGGGGCGAGATTAACCCTCAGTGACAGAGCCAGCTCAGCCCATGAGGTGTGGATGATTAGTGGCCACCGGAGATGGAGATGGAGCTACTCAATCACTCTGTGTGTGAGTGTGTGTGTGTGTGTGTGTGTGTGTGTGTGTGTGTGTGTCTGTGTGTGTGTGTCTCTCTGTGTGTGTGTGTGTGTGTGTGTGTGTGTGTGTGTGTGTGTGTGTGTGTGTGTGTGTGTGTGAGTAAGTGCGGGAGTACCCGTGGAACAGCCTCCAGTATAACTGATCTGCTCCCTCCACTGGATGTCTCTCATTAAGCACCGTCTTATCCTATCATGCTGTCTTGTCGCCTCTGGTATGATGGAGGCCTGTAGTTACTAAGCGGGAGAGAAATTAACTGAGAGGGTCTGATCTGCATTGCGTTGAGGCGTGCAATCTTGGTCAAATAAGGTTTTGGGAGTTGGAGTTTTTATTTTTATTTTGTGGGCGAGAGGGCTGGGGTTTCTGTCGGTGGGCAATCTTCAACTTTATCTCTCTCGGCTGGATCGATCAGTTTCAGTCGCCTTTAATGAGCCTGTCTGCGGCTGAGAGACGCTCACAAAGAACTGCGCTGACAGCTGACGTAGTGCCCATTTGAGTGTTTATTTTTTTTACATTTTTTTTACTTTATGTTTGGCCGCCCATTGGGTCAGGCTTGTGTGTGCGAGGAGGGACTCTAACGACGGCATTTGAATTGGTTGCCACCATGTGACGCAGCTGCAAGGATGCGCATCCCACCGAGGGACCGGGGGCCTTCTATCTCTTCAAAATCAGGTTAGGCGAATATGCAGCAGGACTATTTCATTGGACTCAGAGCAGCCCCTGGGACACTCTGAGATGCAACAATCTGATCATCATATTTGACCAATTTTCCCTCTCGAATTTGTGACATGCCACATAATAGAATGACATTTATTTCCATTTGATCAAATGTCAAATATGTGTGTGTGTGTGTGTGTGTGTGTGTGTGTGTGTGTGTGGTGGGGGTGTTAGGGGTGGCCGAGAGGGAAATAACAGATATTAAGGAGGGTGTTCTGTGTGGTGGTAGAGCCTGTTTAGACACTGGGCGTGGCAGACTTTTAGGGAATCAGAGTGGGGTGTTTACGCAGTGAGGGCTTGACCAGGGGTCAATTGGGGCCCCAATTAGAGCGTTGTTTCAAAGACGTGGCCCTCCAATTATTGTGCTACTTAAAAAAAACCTGTGGACATAAGTGGTGCCACAGCAAAACAGCCAGTAGAGTAGAGAATGCACGCACTCAGTAGCGAATGCTTGGGCAATTTGAGAAAAAAAGGTGTAAGGAGGATGGGAAAGAAAGAGAGCGGAGAGGAGATAAAAGGAAGTGTAGTGTGAGTGAGACGAAGCTGAAAGGCTATATGGTGTGGCAGATGATTCATGACATGTTTTAATCCGTGACTCTGTTCAGAAGGGCTGCGGATAGGAAGGAGTGAATAAAAGCTTATTGTGCCCATTTACTTACAGTCTTAGCATCCCTCGCGTGGCCACTGTGAATGATGGCTTTAATTTTGTCCGTCGCGTTTTGAAGTGACTGCGGGGGCAGGCAAAGACTGGGCACAAACAAACACATCAGACACGGCACATCCCCTGACTGCTATTCACTTCATCATAGCCGCACAGAGAGAGGTAGAGAGGGAGTGGAGAGGAGAGATACAGAGAGAGAATCCATATAAAGGGTCAGGTACAGGGGAAGAAGAAAACAGGGAGAGAGATGCTGAGAAGCAAGCATTTGTAAAAAGAAAGTAAAAGAAGCAGAACAAGGCGTATGAATGCACATCCTTTCTTTCTCTCTCTCTCTTTCAACCTCACTCACTCCCGTCCTCTCTTTCTCTCTCTCTCTTTCTTTCATTCGCTCTCCTCTCCTTGTTGTGTGGCCTTAAAGCTGGACCCTGTGTAACTGGGTCAGGGTCGAGCTGTCTCGGCTTCTTTGGTTGTGGCGTGGAGCACATAAGCCTTTTCTTTAGTGGAGTGCGGCGCCATGGAGGTGTGCAATTTCTCTCCGCCTGTCGCTCACATTAAAATAGCACCTTTCTTCTGATGCGTGGGTGTGTGTGTGTGTTTGTCGCATTGTAGAGGGGCATTTTGTATGTGTGTTTGTTTGTGTGTGTGTGTGTGTGTGTGTGTGTGTGTGTGTGTACTGTTTCCATTTGGTCCTTCACTTCATACTTACATTTTCTGGCTGAATGTGAGTACTCCATCTCAGTGTTGTGGATAAATGCCTCGTTCACTGTCATCGGTCCGTCTCTGAGTTTTAGGAGGAGATCAACAGCTTAAGTGATAAAGAAACAAATAAAGTGAACATGCATGAGTGTGACACATGCATTTTTGTTAAAAACGTGGCTAATGGGCATCGTCTTTTCATCCAAACCCTTTTCATGGCTTTGCCTTTTCTCGCTGGTATTCTGTAGTGACAATTCAAACGCCTTCAGTCCAATGAAAGGCTTGAGGCCTGTTTTTTTAACACCTACTATTAAATAGGGACTGTCATTCTCCACCATGTGAAGGGCCACTGTGATAAAAGATTGATTCGCTTCACAAATAATCACCAATTTCCTTTGAATAAAGCTTGCTGAGTTTTCTGTCCTAGCCACATATAAATATCCCTATTGGTGTTAACCAAGATTCCCCTGGGATGATTACACATAGAAGGCATAAAGAAATAAAACCCCAAGAGAACTCCCTGTGGAGAAAACTAGAGAGCAGTGATAGTATCTGAGAAATAGAAGATCATTTATTTCAATGTAATCCACAGTCAAAGCTATACAATGTTAATTATATAGCTTCCTGTGGATTCTTTAAGAACCCAAATGGTCACAGCTCCCAGATGCCCTGATCACTGTGAGAAGTGATAACACTTCAGGACAGGAACTCCTCATTTAAATATAGAATTCCTAGCCCTCCTGTCTCTTAGGCAAATATTAGCATTCTGGTAACCACCCACTCCAACATGTTGTATAGGTTAAATACAGGAGACCTCTCTTCAGTTAGTTAGTGAGAAACAGGCTAGGTGAAACTATCTGTTAGTGAAGCTTAGGTCTCGTCTCTCTCTCCTCTGATGATCATCATTGTAAGATTAAACCTGAATCTTGACATTCCATATTCACTTGACTGAGTCTCCGTTGATTAGGATCAATTCTTATCCTTTTAGCAGTGGTAGAACAAGGTGCTAACAACATCAAGATATCCAGGAAGCTGATGTATATATCTGCACTGTGCTGGAAGTCGCTTAGGATAAGCACATCTGTTTAGTGATTCATTGTAAATATAACCTCTATGTACTTTAATGTAGATATGTAAACATAACTTCCAATCCAAACTCCACTGGGCATGAATGAATGACTGAAAGTTACCCTGAGTTGCCCTGAGCCTTTAGCTGCCCAAGAGCACTCACACATTCTCTTTCTCCCTTTACATTCCTTGCCCTTTTGCAAACAGTCAATGTTTGTGTCCAATAATTTCTTCATGTTTCTAAGAACTCGTTGTGGGTGTGCAGTGTTACTACCCAGGAGAGACATATTATTGTGAGCTGGTTGTTTTTCATGGTTTGGATTTGTAGGGCCTTACGAGTTTTTAATGTGTTTGTTTCCTGCCTTACTATCCTTAGCTCAGTCTGTTGCACTTGAAATCCCACCTCTTAGCTCTTTTTTATTGGGCAATATTTCCACTTGTATTCTCTACTGCCATAGCCCCCAGACGGATGCTGTAGGGGGTTCTCCCTCTGTTTTGTCTTAGTGGGGGAAGAGATGAAGAAAACCAGTGAGGCGGTGGGGGCATGCAAATGCAAGCAATGGCTAGGGACAGAAAGGATGGGGTTTTACCTTTTATTCTTTTAGTCTTTATCCAGATCTATCCTACGGTAAAGCAAAAGCGCACATTTTATCAATACAGCATGGTGTGCTGTCCATTGCAATGTGTGATGGAAGAAAGTGAAATAGCTTGATTTGGCGTAGACAGAGGAGAGTGCTATCATCTAGGGAAAGTTTTATTTGATTACAAGTCTTTTTAATGGGTTTCTGAGATGAAAGAGAGATGCATCTCAAAAACAAGGAATTGATTTCCCCATGAAAGGCGTATCAAGCACAATCTCATTAGAGTACAATGGCCGTAATTAAGACGCTACAAACTCAATATTAACGTATTAAATATTCAGTATCATATCAGAAGACATACTAGCTGGCTTCAGAATCTCAGTATTTAATGATTAAGCTTGACTCATTTTCTTACCGCTGAATAAGGACAGTCATTTGTGGAAATGAGTTAAATAAATTATAATCACATTAGCATTTTAATCATTAGTGCAGTGGAAGCAGAGGCTAAATGAAGTTCCGCGAGATTTTGAAGATTGGTTGTCGAATTTTTTACAACATTTTATATTGTCTTTAATACACGGTCGCTCACACCATGTCCTGGCCACAGACAGTATTCAAACACACACACACACACACACACACACACACACACACACACACACACACACACACACACACACACACACACACACACACACACACACATTTACACGCACAAATCTTGCCATAACAGTGAGAGCTCTGGCCTTTTGTCCTCTTCATCATTCAGACAGTTACTAAATGCCCAATCAAAGCCAGCAATCATTCCCTCCAGTTAGCGAAGATGCCTGCGCCTAGCATTGGGCAATCTAGGAAGAGCCGAGACCATCACTAGGATGAGATCTTTAAATGAATAACACAAAACTTTGATTATATTAACCCCATGTGTCCGGCTGTGCATACGTGGGTGAGGGGGAATCGAAAAAAGAGAGAGGTGCTCTGTCGCCATGGCAACACAGTGCAGCATCGTTTCGGGGCGGTCGAGGGGTTGCGGGGGCTGCAGCTGGTATAGTGTATGCATCTGTGCAGCTGTGTGTGTCAGAGTATCACCTGTTGTCTGGGGCCTACTCCACAGTGATAAGACCCCCTTTTCTCCGTTGTGTGAAATAGAATTTTTCCCCCTCTCGTCTTTTGCCTTGAAACAGGCACAGAGATACAGAGATTTGTGTGTGTGTGTGTGTGTGGTGTTGTCTGAGTGTATGTATGGTGTATGTGTGCTAGTGGGTTTGTGTGTGTGTGTGTGTGTGTGTGTGTGTGTGTGTGTGTGTGTGTGTGTGTGTGTGTGTGTGTGTGTGTGTGTGTGTGTGTGTGTGTGTGTGTGTGTGTGTGTGTGTGTGTGTGTGTGTGTGTGTGTGTGTGTGTGTGTGTGTTTGCCCGTGTGCGTGGGGTGAGACTGGTGTGGGGATGCTATTTCCTCTCATTTGAGGTGGAGGGGGACAGCATGATGAGTCAGCCCAGCTCTGTGTCAGTCGGATGTCACGTCTTTGGCTCTCAGTAGCATGAAAGGCAGTCTGCTCTGCTGTGGCGCTCTTCCCCCTATCTGCTCTCATGCTCAGAAAGACAGACATCAGCCGCAATGTTCCAACAATTACACCTCAGATGACTCCTGTTAGTCGACTCTTAGCTCCGTTTAGTAGGACAAATTGGTGGCGGTCAAATTTCCTGTGTTTCTTTCCCTCCCTCTCCCTCTCTCTCTGTGACGTAAGTAGGTAAGAGTGTGTGTGTGTGTATTGTGTGGGTGTGTATGAGTCTGTATGCGGACAACGAGATAGAGATAAAAAGAGTTTGGGTGGCATAAGGTAAATAGTAAGAAACGGAAGTGTTGGTGGCAGAATGGCATAAGGTACAGGGCCTGCATCTTTGACGGTAGGAGCCGTGGGATGAGGAAAGTGCAGTAATTATGGCCTCTCATGCCGGCCAGAACATCAGAAGGAAGTAATTTGTTGCTCTATATTTAATCAGCACTGATAATGAGGCCAAGTGCAGCTGCCTGTGCCAAGGCAGACAGGGAGGAGAAGCAGAAACACCATTTCCTCCAAGGCCTATTAGTTTTGAATACACACACACACACACATATACACATACACACATACACATACACACACACACACACACACACACACACACACACACACACACACACACACACACACACACACACACACACACACACACACACACACACACACACACAGGCTTGTTATTCAGTTTGCTATTTATTGCTGTTCATCTAATCATTTTTATTAATCTCTCTCCCCACACTCTTTTTCTGATCCATTCAACTGCATGTCACATTCATGCTTGCTCCTGTTTCCTTGTATCCTTTTTCCCCGCTCCTCTCCTTGAATGGTTGATGTGGTTTGGCCACTGATTGGTTTGCCTGCTATTTGTTTTTGTCTGTTTTTTTTATTTATTTAATTTTAATTTTTTTATTTCTTTATTTTATTTTCATCTAAACTCTTCTCATTTGCACCATCCCTCTCTCAGAGTCCAGGTAGAGTTCTATGTGAATGAGAACACTTTCAAGGAGCGTCTCAAGCTGTTCTTCATCAAAAACCAAAGATCCAGTGAGTTTATGTGTGTGTGTGTGTGTGTGTGTGTGTGTGTGTGTGTGTGTGTGTGTGTGTGTGTGTGTGTGTGTGTGTGTGTGTGTGTGTGTGTGTGTGTGTGTGTGTGTGTGTGTGTGTGTGTGTGTGTGTGTGTGTGTGTGTGTGTGTGTGTGTGTGTGTGTGTGGTGTATGTGTGTGGTGTTTGTGAGTTTTTTGACTTGTGTGCTTCTGTGTCTGGGTCTGAGAGTATGCATGTTGTATTTGAGAGTGTGTGTGTTTGTGTGTGTCTGTGTCTGTGTCTGTGTCTGTGTCTGTGTCTGTGTTTTTCTTGTGCTGAGGCAGGCGTGGGTTGCTCTTGTTCTTGTCACCTCTTGTTGTTGCATAACAGTTTTTTTTCTCATCCCCTCTTGCTGGTCATTTCATCAGGTGCCTTGTGGGGGATGTAGTCCAGACGCCTCACAGTTTTCCTCCTTCTTTTGATTTTATCTGCTGCAAATGTGATGTGTGGTGCCGTCTCATTGTCCTCATCCATTCCTGTGTGCCCTGTGGTAGTTATCAGTCTGGTGTTAATGTATCGTTCCATCTGGTCCCTTCCTTCCCAGCGTGTGTCATTTGTAACCGGTGAGGTTCTCTCTGAGGTTCTCCTCCCTCCCTCCCTCCCTCTATCTTTCTCTCTCTCTCTCTCTCTCTCTCTCACTCTTTCTCTCTCTCACTGTGCTGCAGGTTTAAGGGTCCGGCTCTTCAACTTCTTCCTGAAGGTCCTGAGCTGCTTGCTCTACATCCTGCGAGTCCTACTGGACGACCCACGGGAAGAGACGGAAGAACGGTAAACAGGAGAGAGGGAGGGAAGAGGGGAGACTGATTTTGCAGGTTGAGACGAGAACACAGAGGGGTAGAAATATACGGCGAGAGATAAGAGAGAGAGGAGTCAGATGTACAGATGCACCGATGACAGTGAGCCTATTAGGAATAGAGGGAGCAAAAATACTCGAGGCCTGAAATAGGAAGGATTTCCTCGGGAAAAAAGGAATTCCTCGGAATAGGAATAGGGATTCTTAGGGATAGGATTATGAATAAGAATAGGAATTCCTACTTAAGGGGAAAGCAGGAAGCTAATTACTATGACCACTGATCAGACTGTGTGAGGGTAAAGTGGTAAAATATAAGGTCAGCTGCCAGACCTTTGATCTGCAAAGCACTGGAGGCCATTTAGTGGCAAAATATTAGTTATTCAAAGGTTAAAAATAGTGCCTTCAGGGATCCTCTGATGAATTTTCATGTAGACCAAAAATTGTAATTGATTTTAACGGTTGAAACTGACCATTTACTATCAGCAGTTCGGTTTGGTGCACGCTGTTGAATGAGTGCCTGATATACAAAGCATGGGGCAGCCATGGCCTACTGGGGGGCAGCCATGGTCAGGGTTTCGGGCTGGTAACAGGAGGGTGGCCGGTTCGATCCCCGACCAGTAGGTAAAATGTGGACGGGGTAAGTGGTAGAGCACTGCTCTCCAATGCCCGAATCCACGGCTGAAGACCTAACCCCGATCACTGCTCCCCGGGCGCCGCTGAAGGCAGCTCACTTCTCCCGGGTTTGTGTGCTTCACTGTGTGTATCACTACCCTGGATGGGTAAAATGCAGAGATAGAATTCAGAGTGTGTGTGTGTGTCACTATCTCCGCCATAAACATAGTCACTAGTCACTAGGGCTCATTTCCATTCCATCCATAAATTGTATTGATCAGACCAAACACCTGGTTTGCCAACCCTCTGATTGTGTGTGTGTGTGTGTGTGTGTGTCTGTGCACATGTGTTTGTGTGTATCTCTTGTCTCCTCAGCACTGGCTTTCTCAAACAGAATGCCTCATCACACATCCGGAGCCAGTTTGACTGGTAAGCCTCCTGTACTCTCTCATGTCCGCAACAGAGAAGATGTTAACGCTAACTGTAGCGCTGACATAGAAGGTCTAGAACAGCAGATGCTTTTAAAGCAGCTAACAGCTCAGATACACAATTAAATCAGTAGCTTATGTGTGCCCACGAGGAATCAAATCCGTGATGTCGGTGTTGTTAGCTAGTTCAGCAAGGAACACGGGAACAACCTGATGGGAGTCTCCTCTAATGAGCTGTGGCAGACAGCCCGAATCAATAACACTTGGAACCCTTTACCGCCGAGGGTTCAGCGCTCAGATACTTCATTTAGCTACCATATGCTCCCTCCCTGCTCTACAAAACAATCTGAGACAGAAAGCCACTCGCCGCTAACTCAGATCTGCTCTGCATTTTTATTGAAGTGGGCTCTATTGGCAAAGACAGCCGGGTCAAGGGATTCCATTAGCCAGCAGTGAGTCCCCCCATGCCTATGAAGGCATTAATTTATTGGCAGCTGGGACCAAACTTTAAGCAACTCAATGATATCATAGAGGAAGCAAGAGAGGGGGGTGCAGATATGGCTCGGCTGCCTGCGTGCTTGCAAACAGCCCAGAAATACGAGATCAAAAACCAGGCCAGTGTGCAGAGAGCATCGGGGGGGGGGGGGGGGGGGGGGCATGGGGTCAGCTTTGAACGTCATCCCTTGATGGTCACTGCTTTCATTGTGCCTGGATGGGTCACCTGCACCGGCATGCTAGAAAAGGAATTGATTATTTTCAGATACAATGGATCATTACACAGAAGTAGATATTATGCTTCTTTGTCGGAGCCGGTCCATTCAGTTGCCTAGTTTCACATTAGTTGTGTTTGCCAGTTGTTTTCCAGTAGGTGTTTGCTCTTCAGCGCTTTAGCCCTCATGCATATTCAAGCGATGCTTCACTGTATGCCTCTTTCATGTAGTGCCTTCTGCTGCTGCAACACTGTGTGTCTGTGTTTTCAGGTCTCTCATCATCTGGGTGAACAGACCCCTGCCTCTCTGGGCTTTACAGGTCAGATTCAGTGGCCCCCTTTCCTCACTCTTTTATATCTCTCTTTCTGTCTGTGTCTATATCCCTCTCTCCTGCAGCTGCACTCTCTTACATTCTCTCTCTCTCTCTCTCTATCAGTGTCCATTGATCTGTGCAACTGTCTGGGAGAGTAGGGCTGTTCAGTTTCTCTCTCTCTCTCTCTAGATTTCTCTCTCTCTCTCTATCTCTAGCTCTTCCTCTTTCCTTTCTCCCTCTCCCTGCCCACCCTTGCTCTCCCTCAGTGTATCCGTTCCTCCCTCATCTCTCCTGTTTTGTCTGGCTGCTCTTCTCCTCCTCTTCCTCAGGTGCTGGTGGCCTTCATCAGTTTCTCAGAGACCATGTTGCTGGTGTACCTCAGCTACAAGGTGAGCACGAGCTCAAGCACGAGTGCACCAATGACCCTCCAGCTCTACCGCCGTACCCCCGCGCTCACCGGGCTCACTCTCATCGTCACGCTACGCTCGACCCTCACGTCGGCTCCGCTGCCAGGTCTCATTAGTGCACTCCCAGAGCTAGGGCTGGAGGTGCTCCAGAAGATGAGGTGGAGCGTGGGGGTGTGGGGTGGTCGTTTTCCCTCATCTGAGACGCCGCTGCCACAGATTTCCCTCTGCGAATTACTATCATTCAGACAGGGTCTTAAGTGTTCTGTGTGTGTGGGTGTGTGAAGTAAGGAAGAGAGATTGAGGGAGGCAGTGTCTCTATACTATGTGTGTGTGTCTCTGTGTGTATGTTCTCCATATTGATTTATGGTGTATGTGTGTGTGGGTGTTTGTGTGTGTGTGTGTATGTGTTTGTGTGTGTGTGTGTGTGTGTGTGTGTGTGTATGTGTTTGTGTGTGTGTGTGTGTGTGTGTGTGTGTGTGTGTGTGTGTGTGTGTGTGTGTGTGTGTGTGTGTGTGTGTGTGTGTGTGTGTGTGTGTGTGTGTGTGTGTGAGAGAGGGAGAGAGAGAGAGCAGGAGAAAAAGAGAGAGAGTGTGTGTATGAATGTGTGTGATTGCAAGTGTGTATTCTTATGAGAGACAGTTTGTGTTTGTGTGTGCATTTGCGTGTTTTTGCATGCCTGCGCAGATTAAGAAAGAAAGGGAAGGTAGGATCATCCAGGTCTCCTGTAGTCTTAGGTGGTGTTTTTGTCGAGTGCTGCGCGTCAGCCATTGTGAAGTATTGGACATGAGGGCTTGACAGAACAAGCCCATCCTCTGTGACTGCTGGTCATGTAATCCCACAGCACTTTGCACATAGGGGCTGCCCCCCATGCCATCCCTTCCCACCCACCCCAGCCCCTTAATGATTCTTAAGAAGGCGGCTGTCAACTGCTGTGCTTGTGTGGGCTGGGCTGGGGGGTTTGCAGGCACAGGCGCCGAGCTTAAACCTCATTGATTTCCGCAGAAATGTCTCTCCCCTTCCATGACAGCCTATAAACAGGCTTCCGCCACACAAAAGGAGCGCTAAGTAGGTGATGTGTCAATTGAACACAAGCGCTTAGCTTAGCAGGGTCTGCATGAATAAAGGGAGCCTTGAAGGCTCTACAGGAGTCTTGGCCTGAACGGTCATGGAAATGGAGGCACCTTTACCTTTAACCTGGATGTTTTTGTGTGTGTGTGTGTGTGTGTGTGTGTGTGTGTGTGTGTTTGTGTCTGTGGTTTCCAGGGAAACGTTTGGGAACAAGTGTTACGCATCCCTTTCATTCTGGAGATGATAAGCGCGGTTCCCTTTGTAATCACTGTGAGTAAACCAATCAGCCAATAATTTAATGTCACGCCAATTCATTGGAAAACAAACTGTGAATGCAGCCTGTGGATTGCATTGGTTGACACAGCCAGTGATGTGTTACAGTGTGTTTGAGACACCCTTTCTGATTACTTTTATTGTATGTTTTGTTTTTCACCATGTATGTCTGCCAGGTGATTTTGCCCACCCTCAGAAACCTGTTCATCCCAGTGTTTCTGAACTGCTGGCTGGCCAAGCACGCCCTGGAGAACATGATTGTGAGCACTGCCATCTGTTTCGTACACAGCTGTTTCCTGCCTCTGTTTGCCTGTTTGCCAAACACCCCAAGTGGGCCTTATCTGTAGCACCATATGTGGCCATGTGTGGTGCGTGTCAACATGTGCCAGTATGTCTAGAGATTGATTCTTAAGTTAATGGTTCTTTAAAGCTCCTGTTAGCAATGGTAGTGGTTTTTCCTAATTTGCAGAAGATTTAGCCATTGTGGCCACTAGCCCCTTCATTTAATACTAGTGTTGCACCGATGCCATTTTTTGGCTCCGATACCGATACCGATACCTGGCTGTGCAGTATCGGCCGATACCGATACCATACCGATACCACTCTGTTTGAAATTTGAAAAATATATATATATATTTTTTTTATTTTTTTTTTATTTTTTTTTTATCAATGGTTTGGTCCCATGTATAATACTAGTGTAACAGTAAGAAAGTCAAATTACATTTCTTGACAGTTTCAGCACTTCAGACATAACTGAGGACTAGTCCTCTATAATTGATGGTTTACCTTACTGAGCAGCACAGTGGCTTTTCTGATTTTGAACACAATAGAGTTAAAGTTTGGTCAGTTCTTTTTTTTTTTCTTTCCCTGTATTGTTTCTTTGTGTGTTTGTTTTGTTTGTGGACCAAACCATTGATAAAAAAAAAAAAAAAAAAAAAAAAAAAGTATCTGCACTATTTGTTGGTACTCGCCGATACCGATACCACCATTTTAGTGCTGTATCGGGGCCCTATCCGATACTGGTATCGGTATCGGTGCAACACTATTTAATACCCTGCACTAATATAATAGATAAAGTAAACAACAGGCAGAGATGCTCGCCTCTATGGTGGAGGCTTCCTGGCTGGTTAATTCAGCTGGACTGTGTTACAATTTTAGTTTCTAATTGTAGAGTTTGAATTCATGTTTTACAGATATCAGGTACAGCAACCTTAATTATTCTACAAAACAATAATTAGTTATAGTATTATACAAAATATTATTTACAGAGTGTGACTAATAGATTAATAATGAATTAATGATACTTAAAAGGCTATTTTATTTGCTTTTTCGGTAGTATGAAGCATGGCTGACCTGTGTGTGTGTGTGTGTGTGGGGGTGTGTGTGTGTGTGTGTGTGTGTGTGTGTGTGTGTGTTGTGTGTGCCTGTTTTTCAGAATGACCTGCATCGAGCAATCCAGCGCACGCATTCTGCCATGTTCAACCAGGTCCTCATCCTCATCTCTACTCTGGTCTGCCTCATGTTTACCTGGTGGGTCCCTCAGAAAGACTGACAGAGAGGTTAAGGCTTATATTTCAGAGATAATGTAAAAGATAGGACATATTTGTGGATGAGAAAGTGTTTAGCGTGTGAGAAGAAGGCCATACTTAGGCACCTGTAGATACTATGTACCTTATACTGAATTCATTCAAATGTATCATGTACTTCTAAACCCTAACCATCTGCTTGGTTAGGTTCAGAGCACGGGATGTGACATGGAATAATGTGTATTTTTTTTGGGGGGGGGGGGGGGGGGGGGGATTTTCAAAAAATTGTACAGCACAATATACATTGTTGCATAATGGGTGTAGTCAAGATCAACATAACATATAATCACGTACACAATAAAGTCAAGGATATCAGAATTTCAGACAAGACAACACAGGACTAGGTTATTAGTACACAGGATGATTGTTCATACAGAGCTGAAATTTTAAGTTGAGCAATAGGCATGCGTAGAAATGATTTACATCGCAGGATTTTATCTCTGACATGAGTGCTAAATGGGTTCCATAACTCAAAAATCCACTTTGCAGAACCCCTTATCTTTTCTAGTTTAAGAAAATACAGCACATCTTCAATCCAGTGTGTATAAGTGGGAGGATGGGGATCTTTCCACTTGAGTAAGATTAAACGTCTGGCAATAAAAGTCACGAAATCAATGGAATCTGAATATGTTTTTGACAATTTAAGATGGTCTGGGGAGGCACCAAAAATGGCCATGAATGGGCAAGGACTGATGGTTATATCCCCACCTATGCATTCTGAGAGAGCTTCAAAACCAAAGACCAAAAGTCTTTAAGTTTGCTGCAAGCCCAAAACATGTGGGCATGAGTAGCAGGGGATGAATGGCATTGGCTGCAGATGGGACTTATGTCTGGGAAGTGTCTTGAAAGTTTTAGGTTGCTCCAGTGTGAGCGGTGAAGAATTTTACATTGCATTAGGCTGTGCCTAGCACAAATCGATGAACCATGTACTCTTTGCAGGATAGAGAGCCACATATCGTCGGTAATGCTTTCACCTAAGTCAGATTCCCAATCTACTTTTAAAGATGAAAGCAGTGAGTGGCGCTCCTGTGTCAATTTATTGTATATTATGGAAATGATCCTCCTAAATGATTCAGGTCGCTCTACCAGCACCTCAAATGGGTTGCATGGTGGCAGTGCTGGAAACACCGAAGTGTTTTACGCAGAAAGTCTCTGACCTAAAGGTAGCGAAAGAAGTTACTTTTGGGGAGGTCAAATTGACTACAGATCTGGTCAAAAGAGGAAAGAACACCATCAGAGTAGAGGTCATAGAAAAATTCAATTCCTAATCTCTGCCAATTCAAAAATGACATGTCTAACAAGGAAGGTGTGAAAACATGGTTTGAATGGATAGGAGCTTTTAAAGAGAAACATGTCCATCCAAAATGACGACGCACCTGTTTCCAGATCTTTAAGGTAAATGCCACTGGGGATTCATAATATGTATTTCTTAGAGAAGTAGATTGCATTATTAATTACTCAAGTAACTTCACTCTAAAAGGATACCTAATATAAAGTATACAAGTGACACAGTTGACGCTGTTTGACCCTGCATTACATTAACCAATTTCACAGACTGGTCCAGCACTGTTTTGAGACACGGGGGCATCCTCTTGACAGCCAGCTGTTCTCTGTGAATGCAACAATGTGTTGCCGTGGCCAATGGCGAAACTGCGTGTACTCGCGCTAATAGTCCTCTATGTTTTCCAGTCATCACAGTTGCTGTGGTGGTATAGCGGGTTCCTGTGCAGTATAGTAGAGATGAGAGAAAGGTGGGTGATGTTTGGTGCTGTGGTGGTATAGAGGCCAGTGAGCTGCAGTGCTTTGTGTGGCTAAGCCCACGAAACAAAGCAGCTGGGAGCAGAAAAGGTGACCTTTCCACCATTGACAGAATGTTGACTCAACAGGCCCTTCAACTCTGAGCAAAGAGACAGACACACGCACACATACACACACACGTTTGTGCACATATGAACACATTTAAAATGCTACGCACACACACTTTTTAAATGGGGGCATACATGAAAGGTTTTAAACCCAGGCTTACATTTGTATTCTATGATTGACTGTAATAATTCTTTCCTCCCCTCATTTCATTCTCTCTTCTTCCCCCTCCACTCCTTCTTTCCTTCTCTCTATGCCTCCTTTCTCTCCCCCCCCCCTCAGTATCTGTGGTATCCAGCACCTGGAGCGTGCGGGGAACAACCTGACTCTCTTTGACTCACTCTACTTCTGCGTGGTCACCTTCTCCACCGTGGGCTTCGGTGACGTCACGCCTCAGATCTGGCCCTCACAGCTGCTGGTGGTCATCATGATCTGTGTGGCCCTCATCGTCCTCCCCATACAGGTGGGTCACAGTTGACCCCCCGCTGACTGAGGTGGTCCAGACGGGGAGAGAAGTGGTGACTCGTCTCACCTGGGCTACAGGAGATACTGAAGCTTGGTTCATTCTAGGTTTGAGTTGGCAGTTTCAGAGTTTGCACTGGCAGGTACTACCAGTAGAAATGTTGAGACACCTCAATGTACCAAGAACAGAAGGGAGATTAATTAGTGGAAATACAGTAGGAGATGTTGCACTTTTGACTTGCCTGCCAGTTCATCACCAGTCTTCTCCTCAGCATATGAGTTGTTGCTCAGAATGCATGCTTTGCTCTTGCACACCCACCAAGGCATTTTTAATATGCCATTGTATGCTTTCTCTGGGTTTGCATATCATTGTTTAGGCTTAACCAGAATACAACCACATGCTCTCCCCTCTGGAAAAAAACAAGTCCTGTCTGCCAAAACAACAAACTCTGCAGCTGAACTAAGCAACAAAATTCAGAGTTTCTAATTGCCTGTTTTTTGAGGATTTCTAGACATGCTGAGGATAGACTAAAGTTATTCTGTATAGTAATCAGCAGCTGGCTACCGCAGAGACAGATTGTACAAGCCCAGAATGTCTGGTCATGATAGTTCAGGCAATTTTCTCAGACAAAACCACCAATTGGGTACATTTAAAAAAAAAATATGGAGACAGTGAATAGAGATTTAGAAGTACCCACCTGCAGTATTCTTCCTTTGTCTCCCGACAAGTACCTAGAAAAGCAGAGGAGCTATTTTCTTGTTGTCATGCACAGTGTCAGTGGTAAGACAGACAGTCACACTCCCAGGAGTGTTGTGCAGCAGGTGTGGCTGGGTTGGATGGTGACTTGTGTGGATACTTCCACTGGTGTGTTGACATTTTTTCACTGAAAGCTGCAATAGTTCTGACAAAAACAGCAGGCTAAGGAGCTGCTATGCATCCTCTGGGAATTCCAACAGATGGTGGACATGGAGCAGATCTGTCACACACACATGCACACACACACACACACACACACAGAGGCACACACACAGACACACACACACACACAAAGGCACCCAAACACCCACACTCATATTCTCACTCACACTTACACACACAAAATGTCTCTCTAGGGCTTGACGCTAACTGATGATGGCATTGAGCTGCTCTTATGTGTGATAAGATAACCTCCCTGAGAGGGAAATACACTGGGAGGGTGGAGCTTGTGTGGTTGTATTCGCAAACCGGTGATGTGGCCCTCCCCACCCTCTCTTTCTCATTCTTTTTTTCTTTCTCTTCCTCTCTCTCTGTCCCCCATTCCATCCCTCCCTTTCATCCATAAATACTCTCTGACATTTAGTGTCTCCCCCCCTCCCTCCCTGCACCTCACATTTCAGAGCAATGGGGAAACCCTCTTTGTTCCGCTACTCTCCTAACCACCAGCCTCCCCTTTTCCCCCTTTTCCTTTCCCCTTTCCTCTCCATTCTTCTCCCCTCTCCTCTTCTCTGCAGTCTTCACCTCACCTCTCCTTCCATTTCCTCTTCTCCCCTTCCCTCTCCTCTCCCTCTCTCATGTTCTCTCATCTCTTTTCCTTTTCTTTCCTCTCATCTCCTCACTTATATGATCAAGTGGTGGCATCTTTAGAAGAGACTCTGTAGGCGGTGACTGACACCTTTACCGTCTCCTATCACATCGGATAATCACATACAGCCCCGTAAGGACAGCACTCCACATTCAAAACACTTGCCACTCCAGCCAGACATGACACACCTCAGCTGTGAAAAATGTCCATCTTATTTTCTGAACTGCCACCATTCCTCCCCTAAAAGACAAATTATCCTGAGATTGCTAACTCACACCCACGTTCCCCCTGGATGTCCTTCGTACCTCGAGAACATAATGAAGTGATTAACACGGTGAATTTGTATTACAGTTTGCCGTCGTTGCCATAGTCTAATCAGCATACTCAAAAGAGAATGGCAGTGGTGATCGCTAAATTACACCTTACTTAAACTCAGCCATTTAATGCTCGGCAATCCCCGCAATGGAGTCATTTTGAGCAAATAGCAGACAGTGTGCCGCGTACAGTTGAAGTTAGTGCTGCTCCATTAGATTCCATTTGTTGGTCCGTCTGCCGTTTGAGCAGTGTGTGTGTGTGTGTGTGTGTGTGTGTGTGTGTGTGTGTGTGTGTGTGTGTGTGTGTGTATGTGTGTGTGTGCAGTTTGAGCAGTTGGCCTTTCTGTGGATGGAGCGGCAAAAGTCTGGAGGGAACTACAGCCGCTATCGTGCCCAGACGGAAAAGCATGTGGTGCTCTGTGTCAGCTGCCTCAAGATAGACCTCCTCATGGACTTCCTCAACGAGTTCTTTGCCCACCCCAGACTGCAGGTCTGTTTCCGAGGCTAGGCCAGACCAGGCCCATGCCAAGTGGGACAAAGTGTGTGTGTGTTTCTGTCTTTGTGTATGTGTATGACCATGATTGTACATAAAATGTTGAAATATACATGTATGTATGTAGCTAGTACACATGCATGTATATGTGTCTACATTTGTGTCAGTAAATGAAATACAGTCCCTGTCACTTGAGTGTGGTATATACGTACATATGTGTGAGAATATCTGTGTCTGTATATGTGTTTGTGACATTGGCACTAGTCGGACACACAGCTTGTAATTGCAATTTAATGTTATTCCTACTAAGCTGGCATGGTTGTGTGATCACAGAAGCTCTGATATGAATCAGTCGTGTTAACGACCGTTCGTGTGTGCGTTTTTACATGTGTTTAAAAAATGTTTGAATGAGGACACGAATGTGTAAGTACTGCATGTCATGTCACTGTTGTGAACATGGGCTTTGTTATGTGTGCGTTTTTACAAGTGTTTAAAGTGTTATGGGCTTCAGAGAAAATATACAAGTTAAAAAAGAAACATGCTTAACAAAGCCCATGTGGACCCATGCTCACTGTGCTCATGTGAAGTGAACACTTGTCTGCATGTGGGAAATATGCGTTAGCATGTTTTGGTGTCTTTATGCATCTTTGTAGTCATATCTACAGCCCTGGGAACACTGGTACAGACTCTAACCTGAAATTGACAATATTATCAATATAATCATTTTTTGGGAAAATATGGTGAAATTCTTTTGCTTTTAATTTGGGATTTCCCACAGCGACCAAACTGCTCACTGTCACATGCAAGTACTCATACCCTGCAACCTAGCCCAATCTAGTTAGGTTAAGGATATGAATTTGATACAAACCCAGGTTACAGCAAGGGATGGGAGTGCCACGCGCGATTACAAACCAGAATGAGGGTAAAGGAATAAAATGAAATACGAACCCTCGTCACCTTAGGCAAGCAAACATCTTGCCTCAACCATAACCACTTACTCGCTCTTTCAGCAGCCTCTAACAACTCCTTTGGAACTCCTTTGAGTGATCGTCCTCGATAACCAAAATCCAATTGAAGGGTTGTGGTTCATTTAGCTACAAACACCTATCTCCACAGGCCTTGTGTGTGCATGCCAACTTTGTACCCTCACTTCCGCTACCAGTTCTGCATACGTTAGCTTCTTCCTTTGAAAGGCTTCCTCGGTTGCGTCGTCAAAGGCAATTGTTAACTCAAGACAGTCAACTGGGTCAAGCCAGTTTTACAACCAGAAAGAATATATTTTAATGAGTCACACCCATATGCACCTTGCAGCCTCCATATTCACTCACCCACTGACTGAGGTTCGGCGGATGTAGGGGCACATCAAAAGTGTCTCCAACAATTCATTGAATGTGGAAAGCATCAATAGACCACAATTCTTTTCAGCTGATCTTCCTCTTAGCATTATGCCAGTTCATCCATTGTTCTTACTTTGCCTGAGGAGCTGCTGTTGCTAATCTAGCCTCTTCTTCTTTCTCGCAAACAAAACTATAAACCATCTGCGTTCTCTCTGGCGATGTAGCATTACCCCATGCTGTCCAACTGTCACATTTCCCAAACCCTGGTCTTCTACTCTGTACCCGCCCAATGATGTCCAGATATGCTGTAATGCACCTTTGCACTTTGAACCACTTCTTGTGGATTCCATATCCTTCCTGTTCTCACTGTTGGAGCAGTGTTCTTGACTGCGGGATGCCTCGACTGAGATAAAGTCATCTCCAGGCTGGTCTTAACACATTTTAACTCCACTATCAAACAGGTAATTGGTCATTTTAAAGTTCCTTTTCTATACAATGATACAGTACTTAGGCCCCAGGCACCCCAAGCTATTTTCTACCTGCCTTATTCATAATCCTTTCAAATTTCTCAGTCTCTGAAATAGCAACTATACACAGTCAAAGGCCACCTTAATTGTGGAAAAAGCCCAAACAGTTACAGTTCACCAGGCAAAAAGGTCTTTTATAGCCTTAATAATGGAATCTGTGAACTCTTCACCCTGTCCTTGGTCATTCAATGTGGAACTGGTTTCTTTACAAAAAAAGGAATCACCTCACCATCTATACGAATCTCTCTTTCACCATCCTAAACTCTTCACCGGTTTCTTTACAATAGAAGGAATTTCCTCACCATCAATACAACATTTTTCTTCCAGCAGTTTTCCCCTTACTGGTAGAAACCCCATTCGGTAGGTACCACTTTCATCCTTGCCCATTTAAGATCATCATTCAACTTGGCTAACAGGCAATGGGTACATGGAGCAATTGTAAGCGTCATCATAGCGTCCATACTGTAGAAGCTTGGATGGGAAGTAATCGGGTGGCATCCTGCAGCCTCTCACCACCAACAATATTAGTATTATCTTTTTTGTTTATAACGAACTTACAAAAATAGGATATTATCATATTGGTTTCTGAACTGATATCAATGCAATGGCTATGTACAGTTGATCCTCATCCATTTATTTGCAATTCAGTGGCTGGTCGTGTTTGTGCGTTTTCTATGTCGATGCGTGTATGTGTGTGTGTGTGTGTATCGTGTTGGTTTACTTTTGTATTTCAATCGGAATGTCTGGCTGTCATCAGGACTACTACGTGGTAATCCTCTGTCCAGCTGAGATGGACGTCCAGGTGCGGCGGGTCCTGCACATCCCCCTGTGGGCCCAGAGGGTCATCTACCTGCAGGGCTCCGCCCTCAAGGACCAGGACTTGATGAGGGCCAAGTGAGTGAATGAGCCTGATCCCACCTCCCCCCAACATCCTTGCCTCCGCCAGCCAGTTCTGTGCTCTGGGCCCCGGGCTGTTGGCCACAGTGTCATCGAAAACATTGCTCTCCACCTAGTGCTTATGTGTCATAGGCTTTTCAGGGAGGAGCAGAGAACCGAACAGACATCATGTACCCCTGCTGCCGTCTCATAGCATTCAGTGGTATTAGCCATGTCGTATTGTGGGTTTGATGGACACATTTATCACTTCTTTTGTTCCCTGCCAGATAATAATTATCTCTTTCTTACTCTCTCTGTCCTCTTTTTCACAATTTTTTGACAATTGTCTGCCCCGGGTCATCTTTCATGTTGTCCATGGTTGCTTCCTGGTTGGCGCCCCCACTCTCTCTTCCGTGTGACTGGCCACAGGATGGATGATGCCGAGGCCTGCTTCATTCTCAGCAACAGATTTGAAGTGGATCGCTTTGCTGCTGTACGTCTTATCACAGACTTTAACTTAACCATTTTACCTCTGTGACTCAGTGCTTGTCACGGTTAACATTCCTTTTTCTGATTTTTTCTCTTTAGCTAAATGCTGTATTTAACATATTTTCTGCTCTGTTGTTTTGACATTTTTCTGTTGCTTTTTCCTCCTTTGAATAACACAGATTATGCTATTATCAGTCCATTGGTTTTATGATGAAGCTGCTGTTATTTTAAACATTTTTGCTACATGCGTTATTGGACGCAGTATGTGTCATCAGTGAGGCAATCACTGCTATTGTATTAATGTGACCTAATTAGGCCTGTAACAGTGGGAAGATGACACAATATGTGATGTATGTTAACTCTTCTTACCTCTGTCTGTCTCCATCATCTACCCCCCTCCCTCCCATCCACCCCCTCTCTCAATATCTCCCACTTTCTGACTCAGGACCATCAGACCATTCTCAGGGCCTGGGCTGTAAAGGACTTCGCCCCAAACTGTCCTCTCTATGTGCAGATCCTCAAACCAGAAAACAAGTTTCATGTGAAATTTGCAGGTCAGCCACAGGCATGTTCCAAATTCAACACAAATATGTCAGTCGGGATTGTGTGGGTGTGTGTTTTTTTGCGTGTGTGGTGTCTATCCCCAAACACACACTTTTGGATGCGCTGGTGGCTGTTTGGTGTTTGTGCAGCCTGCCTCTTATTAGACAGCGTATTCGCATCAGTGCTCGCTCTGATGTACAACCACCAACAAGTAGTCCCTTCCCTCCCTCCCTCCCTCCCTCCCTCCTTCCTTCCTTTCCGCCACCCTCCACTTCTCTTCCCACACAGTCATGATGGACAGATTAAGTGCACAAGTGCCTCTGGGATCTGATGAATGCAGTGAACATTCTGGCTTTTGGGAAAACAAAGACCCTCACTTTTTGTTCAACAGCTTCTCCAAAAAAAAACATTCAGTCAAGTAGCACTCGTGAGGAGGAGTGGAGGAGTGAACACACACTCGCCCTCTCTCTCCCCCACTCAGTCTCTCCTCTGCCTATGCCTTTCTGTCTCTCTTTTTCTTTCTCTCTCCAACACACACAGTTACACACAGTGGTGGTCCGTCAGGGCCTTCAAGGCCTTCTCTGCTGGCCTAAACATCATCAGAAAATAAATGTAATAAAATTTTATTTTTTTTAATTTTAATATTTTCTTTTCATAAATATGTATTCAATTATTCCCCATAGTCCATTATCTTCATTTCATAGCTTCCAGCGTTGTTAATTTATGTTAGAGCTTTCATCCAATCATATTTCAACTATCATGTGTTGCCACGCTCCAAGAAACCTTCCCCGAGAACAGAATTCTTCCCTGAGGCCTTCAGAATTCACATTGAAGGCCCGTGTACATCTGATTGGTTTTCACAACTGGCTGTTTCAGTTCATTTAAGTTGAATGAACTGAAACAGACAGTTTTGACAACCAATCAGACTTCGAGTTGGCGACACTGGGCCTTCTAGAAGGCCCGGAAGATTTCTTTCCTCGCGTTGAACGTGACGTCCTTTGATTGGATACTGAGGCAGACCGGTGCAGTGCTTCAGTGCTCAGTTTAGCTGGCTAATGCGAAAACGACGTACATCGGTTTCAATGCTTATTATGCTAGTTGTTTCAATTGGTAAGACTAAATATAATTACATTAACCAACTCAAATAAACTAGTTTACACCAACTTGATAATTCCAGTTTTTGATACAATTACAACGCCATTTTCAAGACGGAACTTTCAAGAAAAACTGGATATCGTGAGGATGGGAAGTTTAATGAAACTGCTTTGCAGGTGGGACAATGCGATGTTTAGTGGACAAACTTGTTTAAGCTCACATAGGCTACTTTCGGTGGACTTAATAAAACTTTGTAGACTAATCCCTGAAAATCGCCTTTTATTTTTAAGTTGTGACAGTAATATCCAAGCGATCATATAACTGAGAGTTTAGTACTCTTAATGTATTGTTAATACGGGTGTATTGATTTTAAATGCTCAAAATATTAATAAAGTCTGTTGTACTCGACTATGTTAAGGTGATGCAATGCTCACTTATACTGCCTTTCTGTATAAATATAATGGTTCGAGAGCCATGGCGTCATAATGATGGTATTATGAGGTGGATTCACTCAGTTTAACATCGTGTAGGACATCGCTGAAGGCCCAGTCGTGAAATGCACGGACCGCCACTGGTTACACACATTCTCTCTTCTCAGCCTAAAGGCGGATTTAAGTTTCTGCGTAGAATCTACACTGTAGGTAGCCCTGTACCCTATGACAAAACCTACGCCGTAGTTTCACGCGCACCTTCCCAAAAATGTAACTACAGATCGCTGCAACGCAGACCGCAACAACTGTCCCCTTCGCTAGCAAGCTGTCTACTCTGTGGATAGCATGCTAATGTAAGCTGACGTTATACGTATAAACGACGTACAATTTATTAACCCCCCTTTCTTTCTCTCTCTCTTTCCTCGCTCACTCTACAGTTAGGCTTGTCAAACTCAGTTCATACTTCGCCCGCCTGCGCCCCAGCTGTCCCAGTCGGTGATTAACATTTCATTCCGTTCCCGTAGTCAAGGAAATCCACTCAAAACTCCGCCATGCCTCCTACGCGGGGTCAGTCGTCACTAGAACTTTAGCTCTCCATCTCTGTTACCGCCGCAGTAGTGTGTCAGTGCCGCCACAGCTTTGTAATTAGTTTAGTGTGGAGCCTAGAGGGACAGACGCGCGCGCACACACACACTCCTGCCTGCCCGCGTCGATAAGGATGTTGCGCCTGTTCTTGTAGGTCTCGTGTGTGTGCGGTAGCCCCACTGATCTGGGAGAGACATGAAAGGGGATATTTTCCCCTCGCGGCACGAACGGGCAGAAGGTGATATTATTAGACAACCTAGTGCTTGCCGTAATGAGCCTGCTATCTGCTGATGACACGTGCCCGCCTGTCTCCCCATTTCCTCAACCTCATTGACAGCCTTACCAGATTTGTTTTTGAAACCCCACATATCCTCAGAGCTTCGCTGAGCTCACATCAACAACACAGCTCAAATCATGTCGTTGACGATTGACTTTTTTCTAGTCTAGTTAATTAGGTCTTTGGTGACAAGGAACCACTGTCTTTTTAAAGACATAATGGGAAATTAATGAGCTACCAAAATTTTCAGTAATTTCACATAATATTTTTGTGTTAACTATGGGAAGTTTAATCTTATACCAATATACATTGGTTTAAATTTAAATTTTATATAACATATATTTTTTTCAAGGCGATTACATGCATTTTAACAGTAAAGACTATATGATTTATAAGACATTACCTACCAATTACCAAACTATTAGAATATGGTTAAAGTCGCAGTCCATGATTCTACTGTAATACACTTTTTGTCAAATATAGCTAATTGTTCCTCATAGTCTTCTAGCTGTGGAAATAAATACATTGGAAATAAATAAAATGTATGGGACCGAGCCATACACATTCCAACCAATCAACACGTGGCTTCAAGAGCACTGATGGGAGTTTTGTAATTTGATTGGCTGTCGAGCTCAAGTATTGACAACCTCTCACCAGATTCACAGACTGTACCTTGAGTGATGGCAACAACTGAGTTTTACCTCTGGAGTTGACTTCCCTTCTTATTCTTTGCATTTTCGGAGGGATATATTTTCATTGGATTCTGTAATATTCCTTTAACTTGCAGATTTAAAGTCACAAAAGTGGCAAAAGATGCATTGACATTGAGACCGGTTCTGTCTTGTGTGGAGTGTACAGTCAGATGACTAGCACATTGCAGATTTCTCTTTCACTGGCTTTTCACATTCAGGTGTAAGCTGAGACGTTGCTAGCTTAAGCAAAGGCCTGCGGAGGGATTGAAGGTCAGCGTGAATGCAGGGGAAATTGTTGGATGATGTTGCTTGGCTTATTTTCTTCCTCCTGTCCTCTTCTTTTTTTCTTTTGTGTCCGACTGCAGTAGCGCTAGAGGCAACAGAAAATGTCTCACAGCAAAAGGGTCAGTAGGTAAAGTATAATATACGCTAACCTGTAGGTCAGACACGACAATAGGCATCATAGAGGGGCGGTCTGGTAAACATGATTTGGACCTCTCTCTTTTCTTTTTTTTTTTTCAGAGGTCTGTATTTCTCTTAAAAACTGTTAAAAAAAAGAAAAAAAAGAAATAGGATATTAGATGGATAACATTAGAACTGTTTTTAGAAAATATTAATACCTGAAGCCAGTCAGCATTTTTCAATATCATGCAAGATCTTGTTTTGGACATGAATGGGTCAATGTATATCTGTTGACTCTCTGGCCTCTCTGTCCATGATCCTCTGGCTGGTAGATGTAGTTGCCGGCCTGGACTGCCATGACTGGTAACAAAGCTAGAATAGCCAGGTGTCCCCCAAATCTAGACCTAGAAAGTAAGCCAACCCACTCTCTGTCTGGCTGCTCTGGTTTCTCTTGCATAACTCTGGTTGTTTCATTAGTTTATACACTTCACCTTTAGCAATAGATATTGTCTGAAATGCTTGACAGAGGCCCAGACCTAAAGCCCCTACACTACAGCAAGCACAAGAGGCAGGTTAGTACAGAGATTAAAAATGACATAACAGTAGCCAGACATCCCTCTCTCAGTGCTGAGTATGTATGTTTGATGGGAAATGAAAGTTAGAGATTGTAGTTTGTCAGTTTGTAGTTGACCAAGTTGGTGGGGTCAAGGTTTGGCTTTTTAGGATATTGGTTTGATGACAGCTATCTTGAATGATTGTGGAAGATCCTGAACTGAGAGTTATTTATTATTCTAAGTAAAGTCTCATCTATTATAGTGTTCTTACGCAGTTTTCTAGGAATAGGTTCTAATAGGCATGTTGAAGATTTTGATGAGGAGATCAGGGGTTCTGGGATGTCGATAGGTGTGAAGGATTCCGGGAAAACTCCAGGTCATGGGTGTTTCTGATGTAGTCTCAATGCATGGGGGGGGGGATGATTTACGAGAGGAGAAAAGGCTGTTACTTGCAATTTTGTTATTGAAAAAGTCTTTACTACTGCAGGTTATAGGGATAGAATGTAATTCAGTTACATTGTGGCTCTTTGTTAGTCTGGAAATCATGTTGAAGAGGCCCCTCAGCTTGTTTTTTATATTATTCAGTTATTAACAAGTTTTATTAACCTTATTTGGCAATAACTTTTCTTGTCCTCACTTGTCCTTTTCCCTCTTCTTCTCTCTTCTCATATCCCTACTGATCTTCCTTCCTCGCCTCTGTTCTCATCTTCTCTCCTCTCATCTTCCACCACTCACCTATCCAATACTCTCTCTCTATCTCTCTCTCTCTGTCAGTTTCTTGTTGTCTTTCTTCTCTCTCCCTCTCTCTGTTTTTGTGTCTCTCCTCATCCCCGCTGTGAGGAACAGAGAGACGGCTCCGGCTGTGTGACTCGCCGAGTCAGCCCGCCGCCTGTGTCTCTAAAATAGCCGCTGTGACTCACGGTAGAGGAGAGGTTGTGGTCTCCGGCGGCTCTTTTGTGCTCCCCCAGCTCTATCCCTGCGACACCATGTCGCCTCGCCTCCCGTCAAAGAACATAAAGTCTGCCGGCGTCACGCACCCGGCGACGACAGAATGAGCTTTACATGCTCAGCTAGGCCGCGAGGGCACTGCATCGGGTGCAGCGTGGAGGTCTCACTGCACTCTGGGTGATGGCAAAATACTGTGCGATTGCCGCAATGCCATGTGGAAGCTAAAAAAAGAGGACGGCTAATTGCAGGTGGCACCTCAGCATGCAGCAGTCCCGACGTCGGCCTCCAGTGCAGCAGACATGTAACACGGCTCAGAATATGTACTGGTACTACTACTAAGTGGTGGAGTGGGTGGCATTAATGAGGTCCGTCGTCGAGCTCGACAAATAGCTTAATCGATGACTAATGTTCAATCATCCCATAATGCAAATGCAGAATGTGCCTGCAGTGCTAAGAGAGAAGAAGGAGAGAGAGAGAGGGGGAGAGAAAGGAAAAGAGAAAGACAGTGAGGATCTGAAAAAGAGAGAGAGAGACAGAAGAAACAGAAACAAGGAGAGGGAGAGGCAGTGATAGACAGACCTGGCGAGAGAGAGAGAGAGGGAGGTAGACAGACAGAGGGAAAGAATGTGGGAGCTTATTAGAGTGAGGATGCTTTTTATTTCTAAGAGCTCAGCCTGTTTAATGGGCTGCTCTGGGTCGCGTTGTGTTAATGGATCATGAGCTGCACAACAGCTTTCTGTCACTATCTCTCCCACTCTCTCTCTCCCTCTCTCTCTCTCTCTCTTTCTGGCGAGCGCGTGAGCGCTTTCTGTCCTATTGTCCATGCCTTCTTTCAGTGCCCTCTCTCCACCTGTGCATTCTTGGTGACCTGTGCAGTCATGTCAATAGTCATCAGTCATGCACATGAGACATCATGCTGATTAAATTAGCACACAGCCGCCCACCAGAAAGGCAGTAATTACCCACCAGCACAGAGAGCAGGGAGGCCTTGGTGAACACTCAATACTCCACACTGTGCACGCAGACACACACACACACACACACACACACACACACACACACACACACAAACTCACAGACTGGAGAGGAAGGAGCTCAGGAAATGAAAAAGAGAACACAATTATCAAGAAGTGTAGGATGCAGCATCCCTGGTTAAGAGCAGGTCAGTAATTGCTTTCTGTGTTTGACTGGAACTCAGCTGAAGGAGGAATGGAGGGAGGTAGAGAGAGGGAAAGAAAATGGGAGGAGATCCTGGAGAGAAAAAAGGTGCCATGAAAGGGAAATTAAAAAACTGCTAGTGGGTATAGTGTGGGTGTGTGAGAGAACATGTAGTATTTGTGTGTGTGCGTGTGTTATATAATGAACTGCTGTCTAATTACGGTACTCTGCATATTCCATTTTTTATGTTCCTCTTGTATTCAATAAAGATTGTTTTTCTTAGGCAGTTTCGAGCAAACTGTTTGCTCTTGAGCCTTGGATGTCTAAACAAATAACTTTTGGCTTGAGAGCTTTAGAGACTCACATTTCACAATGGTACAATTCTCTCGTAAGAGTAATTTGAGAAGAATCCGTACAAATTGCCTTCATCCCATGTTGATTTTTCTCATGATGGCTTGCCTTCATGGCAAGCTTATGTAATTCAGTTTTGAAGGAGTTGCTATGCCTAGGAGCCCCCAAAGTCCTCATAAAATGGGACTTATTGCATATTGCTCTCCATGTTTTGAATTGGCATTTTGATGGAGAATTGTTCTTCCACATATTGCACAGGAGCACATCTGTTCTTGATTTTTGTTTTAAGAAGCCTCTTTGGCCTGTGCTCTGAGCATTCTGGATGTTCTGGTGGCTACACTGGCAGATCAAGATCATGATGAAATCATCACATACTGATGAAAATGTACTGTACTTTTGGATCAAAAAGTTTCCTAATCACTAGTCGTAATACTGTGCGCAACATTGCCTTCCATTACATTAAAGTTATTGGAAAAGGGCTTTTGTTAATGGCAGTCATCGCAATATGTGAGAAGAGGTTGATACCAGGAGAGCAGGGAGCAATCAAAATCACCTCTGCTGTTGACATGTTTTCTTCATCAGTTTGACTGGCTTTTTTAAATGGCTTTATTAAACATTAAATAATTGATGCATAGCCGTGGAACTGCGAGAAAAAAAATTGTCTGACGGGTACATGAAGGGGATGTTTTTTTGGTGAATTGAAATTAATGTTGTCTGCATCCTTGGCGTCTAATTGGCAAAATGTTGAAATGTGTGTTTACGCCACGTTAATGAGGTACATGCAAATTGATCAATTAAATGATCATTAAGGTACCAGCCCTATTGACTTGTGCTGTGGTGTCTGCTGACATCAGTTAAACCAATTACAATGGATTTGAAGACTACACACACACACACACACACACACACACACAAACACTTTTTTCACTCTCCTCTTTCTTCCTTTTTCCTCTATCTCTTTTTCTCTCTCTCTCTCTCTCTCACAAAGGCACTCACCCAACTCTCCTTGTGATTCAGTTTCTCTCCACTACAGGGGCGGAGTGGGACACAAAAATCCACCGGGACTATTCTGACTGCACCGGCCCACCACCGGCCCACAACGTGCCCAAAACTGGCCTAACCCATCCCCTCCACCTCCCATATATCAACTACACAAACAATTATTGTTAGATTTAGTGTTGATTTGTGGGTGACAGACATGTGTATGTACATTTATGGAAATACGGAACAAATCGTGTCCCGTATTGGCTCAAATGTTATGCTAATTCGCAACAATGTGTCCTGTCAACTCACTCGCATCACTAGTTGACGGCTGGTTGAATAAATCTGTAATTCTTGTACATTTTGATGCACTCTCCTCCAGCATCCGCTTCTTTTTCAGTCTGGCCTTTTCCGCCCCTCCTTTCTCCTTTCTCTTATGTCCCTCCATCAGGTCCGCTTCACCTACTCTCTCTCCCTGATAGCCGCTAATTTAACTCCCTATGTTCACTTGATAAAGGCAGAACGATACGCATTTCCCATGAGGCTCTGCTCCGACCATTGTAAATTAATTTATGAACAAAAAAATGAATTAAATTGCTGGCCAATTTATATTTGTGGTCATGAAAGTTATGTAGCGTCTGAATAAAAATAATTACATCAATATAAGAGGCTAAACAAAAATCAGTACGCTGGATTAATGATAGTGAGTTTAACACCCACCGTGAGTGAGATGAAGAGAGACAAAAAGTGCAATAAATATTGTTTGGACCAGTACGTCGTGTAACTCTCGGAGAACATGGAGATTTTAACGCTACCAAGATTTGACGGACACGACAACTCAATGGGCCGCTCATACACTTGACACGGCTGCGAAGGCCGGCCTGCAGGGTGATTCATGTGAGTTCATTGGCCGACCGGCCCACCGGGAAAAGTCCCGGTTCTCCCGATGGCCACTCCGCCCCTGCTCCACTAAGAGAATGTTTTTGGCATTTAGGTGGAGTGCTGGGCCTTTGCCCGACATTCAACAGCCGATTAAGAGGCCAAACGTCAGGAGGGTAGCCCAAGGTTGGAGGGTGGAGGGACTGGGGGTCAGGGTGGACAGCTGGGCTGGAGCTACGGAGGGCAGACTGTCACCCCTCTCAGGGCTCTGTGCATCCACACTCTGCACTTATTACCTACCTCAAATGATAGCTCGATTCATTGGTAAATTTGCAATGCATCATGGTCACACTGAGAAAGCTTTTCTCATCTTGTGAACATTTAGTGGGGCACTACACCAAGAATCTTTTCAGACACGATGTCCAAGGGTGTTTAAAGGTTTTCCTTGCACACGAGAGAACATTGTGCTGTATGATGTTTTTCTCCAAGTGCTTTGTTAGGTAAACAACCTACTGCTGTATGTCAGTGCAAAGTGTATGAGTCTTTGCTGCCTTGCACTGTCCCCAGGTCAGGCAGAGAGTTTGATTGGTTGAGCTCCCCCGTGACGCTACAGACAACAGGGTTTCCCTCCCACTTGCTGCTTTGACGCAACACCAGTTGAATAAAGTTCCATGGCCAGACTCACTTTGGAGAACACAGTTACCTTTACATCTCAGCTCACACTGGCTGAGGTGTCTGGGTATGGTGGATGTGTTTCCTGGGGGATTTTCTCAGATTTGCTCCTTACCACTTAAAATGGTATGATTGTTTGCTTGTGTGTGTGTGTCGTGTGGTTTTGTGCCTGTAGATCACGTGGTGTGTGAAGAGGAGTTTAAGTATGCCATGCTGGCCCTCAACTGCGTCTGTCCGGCCACCTCCACCCTGATCACCTTATTGATCCACTCATCGAGAGGACAGTGAGTAGATAATTGTCTTCCCCTCTTCATAAACTCATTCTAAAGAAGCATTCAATTTTTTATCATCCCATATAATACCACCACACCTACCATACCCTGCCTCCCTCCCTTCCTCCTTCCCTCCCTCTTTCTCTCCATCTCTCCCTCCCTCCCTCCCTCCCTCTTTCTCTCCATCCCTTCCTGCGATGCTACATTCTTTCAGGGCAGCCACTTCAGAGGCCTTCAAACGGCGAACAGGAGCCTTCCAGCCCCTCACCAGGTCAGTGCACAAAGTCCTGTCAGCCACCAGACCAACAGCAGTGTCCATGATCAGAAGCTCCTCTCCCTCCCTCTCTCTCCCTCCTTCCTTCCCTCCCTCTCTCGTTCACCGCCCACCACACACACACACACATAGCCTCTCATTTCTTTCCATTAAATCCTCTCTCCATCCTTTCACAGTTCAGAGGAAACATATCATGCAATGTGTGAGTTGTTACATCACAGCTGTGAGGGCTCTTTCTTTCGTTCCTTTTTTATGTTTTGTTTTTTCAAGCGCCATTATAAGATCATGTTCTGTCCCTTTCACAATTGGACCTGTTTGATTTCCTATTAGATGTGAACCATTAATGCCAAGGAAATGTCACTGAACGGGTGGTAATATTTGGTGGGGGGTAGAGTGAGGGAATCTTTGAAAAGGTCAGTCATGTCGCCATGTAACCAGTCCCCAACTGCTGTCTCAGGGAGTGCGGAGCCAGCTCAGTGGACCAATGGCAGCGGACGTACCGCCGCTGCTCAGCCAATGAGGTGCACCACATTCAGCTGGAGGAGAGCAAGTTTTTTGGGGAGTACCAAGGGAAGAGCTTCACCTTTGCCTCATTTCATGCACACAAGAAGTAAGACCCGCAGGTCACACACCCGCACACACAAGACGCACGCTCAATCATTTACACACTCAGTCATGCATACACATACACACTCATAAACTCCAACACTCAAACACATACACACACAGTCACACACGCATACACATGCAGACACACATGCACACATAGACACATGCACAGCCACTGAGTGTGTTCCTCTGGTGACAGGTACGGCGTGTGTCTGATCGGGGTGCGCCGGCTGGATACGTCTAACATCCTGCTGAACCCGGGGCCCTGTCACATCATGTCCGCCTCAGACACCTGCTTCTACATCAACATCTCCAAGGAGGAGAACTCGGCCTTTGTCAGGGACCACAGGGAGCCCATGAGGGGACCCGGCGGCGACCCCAGAGGCATCCCGCAGACCATCTACCACGGCCTCACGCGCCTACCTGTGCACAGCATCATCGCCAGCATGGGTAAGCACTGCATGGCTTTCACTTCAGGGCAGTGTTTGTTTTATTTGACATTATTTTTCTTTAAACGTTTGTTTAAATGTGTCTTGTCTTTTGTCCACGTCAGTTTTGGCCATGATTGACACATTTTATTGTGACAACGACATAAAAAAACCCATCAATAAACAAGGTGAAATTAAATCATAGATTATAAAGAAAAAGAAGAAAAGAAACAAGACGAAAACAGCTCCAATCCAACAGATCGGTTAATCTCTTTGCCTTTGTCTCTGATGTATTGAATGCTGTCGTCTGTTAGATCAATACTTCACTTAGCTAGACGCGTGTGGCAAATGTGCTTTTATGCACAGTAAACACGTCCTTTCTCTCGCCATAAACTATTCGCTTTTGCTGTCATGCTGTGACAACCTTGCTGTTTAAATGCATTTTCATTTAATTTTCACAAAGGGTTACACTCGTAGACAGAGAGAGAGAGTGAGAGAGAGAGAGAGAGAGAGAGAAAGAAAACTCTTCAGTAAAAGGCTTCCATCCTCTGAGCAAACATACATGCATAGCTCCAAAGCTCAAAAGCTACGTGCAGTACTTGTAGTAAAAAACAAGGCACTCCCATTGTACGTAATAAAATCGCACATTGGGGTTTTCCCCTGATAAAAGCTAATGGTCAATCTTTCTGTGCCTGCCACAGTTATAAGCTGGATCACTCCCTCATCCTCTGTCACTAGTTAACAGTGTTACAGACCATTTTGCAGTCTCTGAGATTCTCCCAAAACCTCTCTCACATGTGCAACAGAGACGTTCTTGGCACATGTTGATTGTAAGTGACAATTTGTCAGAAAATGATTGTGTGTCTCATTTTTCAATTTCCGTCATGTATATGTTTAACTGTGCGCAGTGCAATCATGCAACTATTTAAGTTTGAATAAATGTATGATTGCCTAGACTTCACTGTGTGAATACATTTCAAAATGTAATAACATTGTATGCCTGTGTGTGTGTGTGTGTGTGTGTGTGTGTGTGTGTGTGTGTGTGTGTGTGTGTGTGTGTGTGTGTGTGTGTGTGTGTGTGTGTGTGTGTGTGTGTGTGTGTGTGTCTAGTCATTCATTAAACATTTAACATTCTATTTCTACCTACAGGCAACTGTTGAATATTTCAGATAAGTTATTTGAAATACTGTGTGACAAAATCAAAGCACTCAAGTAATACAAAGTGGCCACTTGTCCAATACCACCATCTAGTGTAATATATGCAGACCAAGGCTAGAATGATCCTGCTCTGATGGCAGTTCTAATGAAAAAAATATTAAAAATGAAGGTGAATAGAAATACGTTTTTATATATACCCATATCTGCCTGCCCTGAACTCTGTTTTGTTTTCGTGTTCCCGTGTCATATTGAGAGGGTTGTAACTATAGCTATTGGGCACCAAGTGTTTTCGCAGACGGAATGAAATTAATTAATTCATTTTGTGTTAGCATTGTGTCCACGAAATATTGAAAGAGAGCACATTCTTTTGTGCACCGACAACAAAACTGATCATTCATGCTGTGCACTGAAATGACTATTGTGCTATTAGTTGTATGGGTGAAAGTCTGAATGCATTTGGTGGACAAAAGACACTCATTATTTAGTTGACAGACATAACTCTGTGATTTAGCTTTATGTAATGGTCTCTCCCGCTGGTAGGTACGGTGGCCATAGACCTACATGACTCCAGCGACAGCAGCCCAGAGGGGCAGGGCCCAGGGGGCAAGACACTGGGCAGCGGGCCCGGGGTACGGAGCGGGGGCAGGTCGGAGGCTGGAGTTGCCAACACCCTAGCGCTACCTGCCATGGGGGAGTCGGCTGAGGAGCGGCGGCACAGCATCGCCCCCGTGCTGGAGCTGGTGGACGGGGTCAACAGCGCCACCTTTGACCTGCTTGGGGACCAGTCGGAGGACGAGGGGGGAGACGAGGGGAAGGAGGAAGGCATACGGGACCAGAAAGTGCCCTGGTGGTGCGGACACTGCGAGTGAGTAATGGTCGGTAGGGGCTGAACGTGAAGTTTGTGTGTTTTCATGTGTCTTCCTATGTCTATGAAGCTGGCCACTTTAGGATGCTCAGGACTACAGTGTTGCCTGTGGTTCTACTGCTTTGAATGTAATGGATAATTAGTGAGTCCGCTCCAGGTCTTATGATAACCATTGACTATTAATGAGTAGTTGACTACTAAAGTGGTTGAGGTTAAATTAGTTATCTCTGTGTGTGTGCCTGTGTGTGTGTGTGTGTGTGTGTGTGTGTGTGTGTGTGTGTGTGTGTGTGTGTGTGTGTGTGTGTGTGTGTGTGTGTGTGTGTGTGTGTGTGTGTGTGTGTGTGTGTGTGTGTGTGTTTGCTTGTCTGTGTGTGTGTGTGTCTTTGTGCTCATTATTGTGGCAGGTGGGTGAAAGGGTACCCCCTGAATTCCCCATACATTGGCAGCTCTCCAGCCCTATGCCACCTGCTGCAGGAGAAGATGCCCTTCTGCTGCCTCCGTCTGGACAAGGTGATAGACAAAGCCCTCAGTTCACCCCCGCTCATGGAAAATGCACGATACAGCAAAACCCCTGTCGTGAAACATCCCTCCTGAAGTCATTAACAGGCTAACCTTACCTTATCGGTCTTACCACATTTGGCCTTCTCTCCTTACAAATTCCCTCTTGAGACCTAATTCTTCCTCACCTTTTCAATCTGATTTTCTTTCCAATTCAGGTCCTGTTCTTTTGACCATCTTTCTCTCTCTCTCTCTCTCTCTCTCTCTCTCTCTCTCTCTCTCTCTCTCTCTCTATCTCTCTCTCTCTCTCTCTCTCTTTCTGTGCTGACCTTGCCTTACTCATCACTCCTGTCCTCTGTTCCTTAGGCCTGTCCTCATATCCCATTCGAGGACGCCCGCTCCTACGGGTTCAAGAACAAGCTGATCATCGTGTCGGCCGAGAGCGCGGGCAACGGCCTCTACAACTTCATCGTCCCGCTGCGGGCCTACTACCGGCCCAGGAAGGAGCTGAACCCCATTGTGCTTCTGCTTGAGAGCATGTAAGAACTCCGTCTAGAGTGAAAGTGGGGACGTGAGGTCTTTTGTGGCTAAACTAGTTGATAGCTTGATGGTAGCCGCATTAATGCTAATGTAAATGCTCATTCTTAACATTCAATTTTTCCAGTTGGATGAAATGGATGATTTAATCAGTGGACTGGATATTAGTGTGCGTCGTGTTCCCGCACCGGCAGCATTGATTTACGACTGCACTGATGGAGTCGCACCACCGATGTGCGGCGATTAGCGGCAAGGAATGGAAAGGGGCTTGCCTCGGCGTGACATGAGCATTCTTCTCATTTCCGCTGTCTGACCGGCCCCTCTAATGAGCTTTTGCATGTATTATGAGAAGTGATCTCTGTCTAGCCAGCTCCACAACAAACACACTGCTGAATGCACTGAAATGCTGTAAACGCTTGAGTGATGCCCCCATGTACCCATTGAGCGTGTGTGCTTCCCTCCAGCTTGGGGCTTTATGTCTTTGTTGAGCGTGTTACAGGAGCGGGGAAAGGATATTTTTTTTTATTGCATATTAAAGGTTAGGGCTTTTTCCTGCTCCAAAGACCAGGAAAATGATTTAAACCATGTAAGCACAGCCATGTGGTCTTGTAATGATCATTTGTTATGGGGACAATCAATGCACATAATGTTATTACTGATGTCCCAATGCGTTGTTTGTCTCTTTCATTTTATCTCTTGCTCTTTTGTTCCCTCGTTTGTTATCTCTCTACCCCCCCCCCCCCCCCCCCCCCCCCCTCCCCCCTTTCATTTTTTATCCTTCTTCAGACCGGAGGCAGACTTTTTAGAAGCTATTTGCTGGTTTCCTATGGTTTTTTACACCGTTGGCTCTATAGACAAGTAAGTGAGAACCAAACCGCCTGCTCCATCTGGCCTGAAGCACTGTTTATTGTAGCCCTCCTCCAGCATTCAGCTAGCCAGGCACACCTGGTCAGTCCTCGAGCAGCCTTGGTACTGAAGGATCATTGTGACAACAGTGAAGATGTACTGACACATTGACACAATTGCCTCGGCCTTGTCTCTTTCTCTCCTTTTCTCGTCGATTTTGCTCTCTTTCTATCTCTCTCTCTCTCTCTCTTTCTTTCTCATTTTGTCTGTATCTCTCTCTCTCTCTCTCATTTTGTCTGTATCTCACTCTCTCTCTCTGAAGCTTAGACAGTCTGCTGCGCTGTGGAGTGACATTTGCAGACACTATGGTGGTGGTGGATAAGGAGAGCTCCATGATAGCTGAGGAGGACTACATGGCAGATGCCAAAACCATTGTCAACGTTCAGACGCTCTTCAGGTTTGCTCTGTGTACACCCTTAAGCGTGATCTTGTCTCGTGTCTGATGTATGAAAAGCCCAAGGAACATGCCCATTGGCTGGAATTGTTGATTTTAGTGTTTCTTTCCCATTTACAGAGCCTGGGCTGTGTGTTTCTTTTTTAGTGCACACACTATGGACGGCACTTTTACTGGGTACAAAAACAGTGTGATAGCACAAAGTATTCAATGAGACCACTCACCAGTCTTGCAGTACTTCCACTTCTCTGGCCCTGTAGATTTTCTTCTTTTGCTGCAAAATGCAAAGCCCTGGTCATGAAAGTATTCGACTGTGAACAGTGTGTACTGGACGTTGCTTTAAGAGCTCTCCTCACATTCTCTCTATTTTCTTTTCTCTTGCTCTCCCCCTCTCTATTTCTCACTTTCCCTCTATCGCTCTCATTACTTCTGGTCACAGGCTGTTCCCAGCTCTTAGCATCATAACAGAGCTCACCCACCCGGCCAACATGCGCTTCATGCAGTTCAAAGTCAAAGACCACTATTCCCTGGCCCTTTCCAAACTTGAGAAGGTAAGAGGGGTATTTATCTCCCACAACCTTAGACCATCTCCACCAATGGAGGTAAGAAAAGTCCTGGGTATAGCCAAGACCAGTGCGTTGGTCTGTTCATTGTAAGGGCATTCTCTCTCTCTCTCTCTCTCTCTCTCTCTCTCTCTCTCTCTCTCTCTCTCTCTCTCTCTATTCTCTCTCTCTCTCTTTTGTTCACTCAGTCCTTGAGTGTTATGTCAAAGCGAAGGTAGTTGTAGTGAGTTGAAGATGTTTTGGATCGCCAGCAGGCAAGGGTTGATTTGAAAGTGAACCTTCTTTTGTGCTTGCCCTCCGACACTTGCTTGCATTCTTGCTCGCCCCCGCAGAAGGAGCGGGAGAATGGCTCCAACCTTGTGTTCATGTTCAGACTGCCATTCGCTGCAGGAAAAGTCTTCAGTGTTAGCATGCTGGACACCTTACTCTATCAGGTAATGATGATCCTCTCAGTATAATCATTACAAATCTCACATTTATTATGGATTGCTTTTATATGTTCCTCCTCCAAAATGACTTTGTCCAACTTCTGACAGTCCTTTGTGAAAGACTACATGATCTCCATCGCCAGACTGCTGCTGGGTCTAGACTCCATGCCCGGGTCTGGCTTCTTATGTGTCGTGAGTACATGAGACACTTCTTATACAGTCAGAGCGTTTATTATATAATCATTTATATATGATCATTTATATAACATATGTTATGTTATGTCTAGTACTTAGTGTGTTCCTATGTTTTTATGTTATGTAGTAGTACTTACTTATTGTGTGTGTATGTTTGTGTTTTTATGTTTTTATGTTTACTGTATGCACCTATGCACCAGAACAAATTTCAAGTAGGCGCATACCTAGGTGACAATAAATCTGTTTCTAATTTTGAAGGCGTCGGTTGTCTTATGGATGGACGGATCTATAGTTTTAGAGCCATCTGTTATTGACCGGTGAATACGTTTTGAAGAACTAATGACTGTTCTGAGCTACTGAATGTTCTGTCTGACTGTTCTTGCATTAGATGAAGATCACTGAGGAGGACCTGTGGATCCGCACCTACGGGCGACTCTACCAGAAGCTCTGCTCCTCCACGGGAGACATCCCCATTGGCATCTACCGCACAGAGGCTCAGAAACTACCTGTCTCAGAGGTATAGACCTCAGGCGTCTTCAGTTATAATCTCTTAATGTCTCATCTCACACCCTTTCTGTTGTATTGCTATTAGAAGATCTCTTTTGTTCTGGATTTAGGTCTGCGACAATTGAGATGTTATGATAGCCCTCGAGTCCATTCTGACAGCCAAAAAGTGATTGGCATGAAAGTTTACACAGCTCAAATATGAAAATCAAAACCGAAGGATACGATATTTACATTTAAATGCATTCATCTAGAATGTGCTATTATTTAAAATGACTTGACCTTGGTATTGTAAACACCTTTCTCTACCACTTGAGCTATTAGCACAACATAGGAGTACACATAGACATCACTGGTCATGCAATCCTGATGGCCGGATGTCTTTTCATACCTTATGTAGCACTTATCAAGTATATTAGAGGGCACCCCAAAAAAACATATCTTTACTCTGTAGAGAACGCCAATGTAGTGAACACTCTGAGTGCAGTGAGTTGTTCAGTGCGTGACGCTGCTGTCATTTTGTCCTAGTCACAGGTGTCCATCACAGTGGAGGATTACGAGGACACGCGGGAGCCGCGCGAGCCCCTGCTCTGTCGCTCGGGTCCGCACCGTAACTCCACCTCCTCCGAGCCGCCTTCATCGTCCTCCTCGCACTCGTCCGAGCACCCGCTGCTGCGGCGCAAGAGCATGCAGTGGGCGCGGCGGCTCAGCCGCAAGGGCGGCCGCGGCTCTGGCGGCGCCAAGGGCCCCGGCAGCACGGCTGAGCGCATCAGCCAGCAGCGGCTCACGCTCTTCCGACGCTCCGAGAGGCAGGAGCTGAACTCGCTGGTGCGCACGCGAATGAAGCACCTGGGACTCTCACCGACCGGATTCAGTGAGTCTGCGTGTGGGTGTTTGTTTCTGTTTGCGTAGAGACCCGTTCATCATATAACTTTGCATTGTATGGGCATGTTTGTGTATTTTCCGGTTAATTGTACACGTTCACCTTTGTGTGTGTGTGTGTGTGTGTGTGTACGTCCCTGTCCATTGTACATCTGTGTGTGTGTGTGTCTGTGTGTGTCTGTGTGTGTTTGTGTGTGTGTGTGTGTGTTTGTGTGTGTGTGTGTGTGTGTGTGTGTGTGTGTGTGTGTGTGTAGTACGTGTATGCCCTTGTTCATTATACCAGTTTCCATGTCTATCTGAGTGTGTCTATTAGTCCTGCTCCATCTCTGTCCTCATCGGCAGCAGCTGTTGTTTGAAAGTTTTCCCGTGCAGACCGAGTGCATTAGCTGCCCCCTCTGCATTAGTGCACATCTGTCCCACAGTTAGCTCATCGCGAGTGCTTATCTCCCTAAGTGCAGGTTGTGCACCTTTGTTCCAGCTCTGCTATTTAACATAGTCAGACATATTTACACTCCTCTCTCAGCACTTGTTTTTTATTCTCTTCTTTCGTGCTCAAAAGAATCTGTCTTTACCTGTGCTTCCTGTGTGTGCTTCCCGTCAGACGGTATGACGGACCAGTGCAACAGGCTCTCGTACATACTCATCAACCCTTCGCCCGACACTCGACTGGAGCTGCACGACGTTGTGTGAGTAAAGCCTACATCAACACCACTCTCTAAACACACCCCAGTGGGACGACATCATTGTTGGTTTCACTCACTGCTCTCCACAATGTGACAGCTGGTCTCCATAGACTCAACTGTAACTATAACCCTATAACTGTGCTGTGGAGGATTTCTGCATTTGTAAAAGAGGAGTTCCACTTCAATGGTGTAGTTTTAAATATTTGTTTCCAGTGAAATTTCACAGCTTGTCAACTCATCACATAATCATGTTAATCACTGAACTAATGGGACAGTGTGCAATTACGAGCCTGATCTGAAAGAGCTGACACTCATTTTATTTTTCCTCTCTTGGGAGACACGGACGTGTGGTGCACGTCCAAGTGAATGTCCAAAAAAGAACAAGATGTCTGTGGGTTGACTGATTGCTTCTTCTTTCTGTGCCCTATGAAAGCTGTGTCCTCTCACCAGGTATTTGATCCGGCCTGACCCGCTCTCTGCCGTCCCCAACCAGGGAGGCAGCCGCAAGCCCAGCGGCGGAAGGTCCGAGGGACACCGGTTTGGGTCGCAGGACAGCACGCATCTGTGAACAGACACAGACACAACCACCAGCACAGCAAGCTCTCAAGCGAAGGAAAGTGAGACTGGCAGAGGGAGAGAGAGGGAGAGAGAGAGAGTAAAAGAGGGAGAGTAAAAGAGGCTGAGATAGAGATTGAGCGAGAGAATCCTTAACGGAAATGACTCCATTCCTTTTTTTTGCCCCCGTTTGCCAACCAAAATGCATGGACTTCTTTTGGAAGCTTATTTTTCCTAAACTCTGTCTGTTAAATCCAACCTTGTATTCCCCGACACCAAGGATCCTGGAGACACATAAGTGCATTTAAAAAGAAGAGAAAAACATTTGTATTAGTGTTTTTTGTGCATGTGAGTGTACACCTAAAAGCCAGCACTGCCTGTCTTACCTGGTCTGCCAAAGGAACACACTGCCAAAATGTTTTTATCATGTGAGAGGGAGGGGCCTCCCCCGTGTGTCTTTTCAGCATTCGGTATTCGTGCACGGCGTCTCTAGAAGCCAGAGAGCCGATTTGTGCCGGTTGTGTTTTATCCCGCCGCTTTAGCCTGTACACTCTTTTCGGCTTTTGTCAGTGTGCTGTCTGTGTTTTTAATACATCCCCGAACATCGTGTGGTGCGGGCATCTCAGCTTACCGCCAGCAAGTCACAGGAATAGCCTGCTAGATCGATTGGCCATGGAGATGGCAGGAAACACACTGCCAAAATGTATCAGCCTCCCACGGTTTTAATCTCATCTATATATTACTGTCAAAGGAGATTCTTGGAACACATTTATTTAATTGTTTAATTGTTTATGCCTCCCTGTCTTAAATCAGGTTTTGATGTTTTTTGTGGTTCAAATTAAAATTGGCCCAGAAGAAAAGAAAAAAGAAGACTACGGCTACTAAGGCTATTTAACTGTTTAGGCTTTTTTTTCTTTGTTTTTGTTTTATGTTTTGTTTGCAGAAACAGGGATGTTTTCATTGTGGCCGAGGTCGTTCCATTCCACTGTTGTCTTATCTGTCCGATTGCCTCTTGATTGACCCGTCTCTTCAGATAGTAGATGTTGGCATGCATGTTTGAGGCTCATGCATGTGCAGACCACGGACTTGCGGGAGCTGTGAGTTGTGAGCTGTGTGGCCATTGAAGAGGTTATGGGAGAACAGCCAGCCTGTTCCCACAGCCAAATTACTGTGTACCAGTTCTTGCACTACTGCCTTTCATTTAGTGCCATTGAAACCAATGATACAATATTTACATAATAAAGTCACCGAAAACAGACTAATCCAACTGTGTTTTTTGCAAACAGACAGAAATGTATCCACAGGGGCAAGCAAATGTCAGTCTGCTAACCGTTGCCATGCTACATATTTGCCATCCGCTCTTGAGTCCAGTCATGGGCACCATTATGAGAAGGTGATGAATACCTGATACCTCATATCACTGCAAATATACCTCCCCCCCTTTATTCTCTGCACAATGTCCTTTTATCTCTCCCTCTTTCTCTCTCTCCCTCTCTCTCTCTCTTACTCTCTCTTACACACAGTTACTACATGCTGGTTGATATAAATTATTCTCTTGTGAAGGAGCCGACGGCTTTAGTCGGCCAGTACTAACAGTAAGATTTTACACGAACAAAATGAATCACAGAACGCCTAAGCGCCTTCCACATAGGGATTCACTTGACCTTTCAGCCAGGTGTGTATTGACTCATGGTGTGCCAGGTAGTATCGGAGCTGCACCTCACCCATTCTGCTCTGCCCAATATTTTAATCTCACCATGACAGTTGATTTTTTTAAATGATGTGTTACATTTACGGTGCTGCCTAGTCATGCTGAGTCCTGCATGGCTGCATGCGCAAAATGCTAAATGTCTTACAAGTTCATTATGACTTAAGCAAATGGAACTTTCAAGTAACAATTCTAATTAGAGATATCAGACTTCTCAGGAGTGTGTGTTTTACACTGATTATGAAGTCTATTAGAGTCAGTTTGTACCCTTTCAAATACACAAGCACATCCATCTTGTTCACAGTCTCAAGCTTGTACTCCCACTGAAGAAGCTCCTGTAGTTTATAGTATAACATGGAATTCGGGTGATAAGCCGGTTTTAATATGAATAGCATAACCTGCCCCCTCTTCTGGGATGGCATAAATGTCATTGTAGCCCTCTGCAGACAGAGTGCTGCCATCAATGTGATCGCAGCTCAGGGAGCCATGGATGGAAATTATAATTGGCTGACTGTGAAAGGCAACAGCGTTGTAAAACCAATGTTAAATCACATCCCAGGACTGAGCCTGAGGTGTTTTATTACATGAGATGGCAGTGCTGGATCTTCATGAGTGATACTGTATGTGCAGTCACTGATTTGATGACATTGTGATGATGTATTAGCCGAAAAAAATCCTTTCTGTAAAAGCAGAAGGGGATTCAGTCGAATTACTCTTTTACACAGAGATAAAATAGTATTTTGATTGACAATCAGGGGGAAAAGAAACATTAAGTTTTTATGCTGTAATTTCATAATATGTATGTTTATGCAAAATGTAGTTCTCTATCTGACAGCTGTCAAGCTAAGAAGGCACCGGATGCCTAAAAGAGCCCGGGTGACGTAATGTTGACTCTTGAGTGACAGTTTCTATGCCAACGTTAGCATTACGTAACCCGGTCACCGCGTACCCCGGCCGCTTATTAGCTTTAAGTCTCAAGAGTCGTTCGAAAGCCATCAGCTACTTTTTAGTCGCTTAATATTGTGCCTAAACGGACACTACGCATCTGGACACTTTTTAGCTATCAGTCAGAGAGTCTCAAGAGTTGTTCGAAAGCCATCAGTTACTTTTTAGCCGCTTAATATTGGCTGCCGGTCTTTTGTAAGTAAGCACTCATCAACAGGTTTCGCCGCTAGCATCTATATTGCTAATAGCAATTCCTCCTTTTGTGCGACAATATTAAGCTACTAAAAAGTAGCTGATGGCTTTCGAACAACTCTTGAGACTCTCTGACTGATAGCCAAAAAGTGTCGGGGTACATAGTGTCCGTTTAGGCACAATATTAAGCGACTAAAAAGTTTTAGCTACACCTGCCTGATGGTATTCTGTAAGTTAGCAATGTCCGCTAGCATATCAAAGCTAGCAATCCCCCGTTGTTCTTTAGTAAAATGTTGTGCAAACAATGCCCTGTTTTGTTCAAATGTAATTGTGGGTGCCGTCAGATATGTCTAAAAATCACAACACATTAAGGAGTTTCTTAATTTAAGCACAACAACAGATGAATAGCTTCAAGCTAACAAGATAGCTCGTTACACTAGCACGAGCTAGCTAGCTGATGGAATGTGCTTACTTTGATACATACATTTGATTTATATAAACTAGCGAATCAACAACTTTCCTACCAAAGTCAAACATCAAGTACATGGTTGTTTTGGTTGGTTTATTGTAGGTCAAATACAAGCAAGCCGGTCTCAGATAGCGAAGTTCAATGCAATATGTTCTGAAGTAAATCGCGTTATGAGCGATAAAGAGCCCAGGTGACGTATTGGCGTTGGCATAGCAACTGTCACTCAAGAGTCGTTCGAAAGTCAACATTACATCACCCGGGCTCTTTTAGGCATCCGGTGCCTTTTTAGCTTGACAGAGCCACATGTGCTATTCAAAACATGTATGCCACAGTTCAAACACACTCAATAACACACACACACACACACACACACACACACACACACACACACACACATCAGAGAAGTGCTATGTCACTATTATCGTTTATATTTTTCTGAGAACAACACCGGTGACACTAGTTGAACTCTTTAATTCTGCTGTCTCCATGGTGATCTGATTGCAACTTTCCACCCACCGTCTGAGCCACACACGAGCGCTAACAGCAGCAGCAGGCGTTTCTTCCCATGGCTTCTCCACTCAGGGGCCAGCGCTTCCTGCCAGACTCTTTTTTGTTTACTGTAGGCACCCCATTTTTCATGCTCCGCTCTGCTCAAACACAAACAGAACACTGTTGCCAAACTGTGGTCTCTTGATCTCCCCAACCTCATGGCCTGGGGGGTTTGGGGGATGTGTGCTGACAGTGTTTACATTTACAACCCCGCACCCACCCACTGTTCCACTGTATTTCCAACATCTATCCCACCACCCACCTTCTAGTTCCTCTTTCCGCACGCACGTCCCCACCTCCAATCCCATCTGCCACAGCCCTTCTCTCATCGGCCGCCGCTCGGCCCGGCATCCCCGCCCGTCGGGAGCCTGTGACTCAGCGCAAACTATCCCATCCTCTGTAGACTAGGAGTGGCCAAGGCCCTTAATAAATACTTCAACTGGTTCTGAATGGGATAAACAGGTTATAAATCCGTCCTTAGAGCACAAGGTGAAAGTGCACTGTACAGAGCGAGAGAAAGAGAAGAGAGAGTGGAAAAGTAAGACCATGGCAGGAAAAGCATGCAGTGTTCTGATCACAGGAGCCAATCGTGGCCTGGGGCTGGAGATGGTCAAACAGCTGGCGGAGATGTCCTGTCCAGGCCGGAAGATTTTTGCTGGCTGCCGTGATCCCAGTGCTACCAAATCACAGGTGAGAGTTCAGCAGAGTCATGGTGACTAGCGCCAAAGCGTTTGCGTTTGTTTTCTGCTGGTGTGAACATTCTTTCATGTGCTACAGGGTCTACAGGAGCTGGCAAAGAAGCACCCTGGAGTCATTCATGTTATTCGCCTCGGTAAAGAAGCATTACAGATCTATTCCAATTCTAGGGCATCCTACTCTCTATTGATTACATAAAGGATCTATTCCACAATATTCTAAAAGAAATTAATATGTTGTTTAAGGATGCTATTAATGAATTAATTGATTCTTGGGTACCGTTTCTCTCAGACACCACCGATCCATGCAGCATTAAGGAGTCTGCCAAGCAGGTGAGTTTGGTCCTGGGGAAGAATGGACTCAACCTGCTGGTGAACAACGCTGGGGTGCTTGCCCACAGCACCATGCAGACCACCGGAGCCAAGGAGATGCAGGACTCCTTCAACACCAACATTGTGGGAACCATGATGGTCACCCAGGTAATGGTGAAACAAGTCAAATTAGGGGTGATATTCAGGGCAGCAGAAACCTTTGACTTCAAAGTCAAACTCAGAAAGGGACTAATTTGAGTGTTTCAAATATACAGGTATAGGTCTCTCTCTTTCTCTCTGTTTTTTTCTCTCTCCCTGTCTGTTAACCTTTTCCTCTCCATCCTTTCCTGTGTTTAAGGAGTTTCTGCCGTATCTGCGTGTGGCAGCCAAGAGCAGTGGGAAATCAGGGATGTCCTGCAGCAAGGCAGCTGTGGTCAACATCTCCACAATATTGGGCTCCATATCAACTGTTTCTGACATGTATTCCTTCTTCCCTGCCATTTCATACCGCGTTGGCAAGGTACTGACAATGGCACCGTCGCATTTGTTACGTCCTCATGTCCCTTACCTCCCTTTCCTGTCCTACAGTGAACACGCACTCCATGATGTTGCTCTGTCCACAGTAAAGCTATAATCCTCATTCCTTCTCCCATGGCTGCCTGAGCGCTTGAGCTCTACCTTCCTGAGTGATCCATCTGTGGAACTCTTGATAACACACCTGAACACACCTTATTCAGCTGATCAGAGGCATCACAGTTACACTTCAGTGAGCAGACAGACAGACAGACAGACAGACAGACAGACAGACAGACAGACAGACAGACAGACAGACAGATAGAAATATTTAGCTATATTTAAGATGGATCTATCATACATGATTTTTTTTGGGGTGTTTGATGCATTTATTTCAAGAAATAAATATAATGAAATCCTGTACACCACAAACAAAATACATATAAAGGCATTTGTAATCAACAATAACTGCATATTGCACCTTTAAAGATAACATCAAAGCTGAATGATAACATAAACCTTGTTAATACAAAAACAATATTTGATTTTGAATTGCATTTTATTGTATTGTATTACATGTATTCAACATTATTGTACCAGAGGCTACCTGCCCACGGATGATTGCAACACTCTTACCTGCTGTGACATCATCTAAACTGGAGCACTGCTCTGTCTCCCCCACAGGCCGGTCTGAACATGCTGACTGTCTGTAACGCAGTGGAATTCAAGGAGGATGGGATCATGTTTACACTCCTACACCCAGGATGGGTGCGCACCGACATGGGGGGAGAAGGGGTGAGTGTCTGCGTAGTGTGTAATAGTTTGACCAGAGGTGTTGTAGATTCAAAGATGCAACAGACTGCTAATGCAAAGTGCCTACATATCTGACCAGACTTAATCATCCACACTTAATGAGTGAATCTGTGAGGTTTGTTCCTTTGTTGGGTCCCAAGCCTGAGTTGGGTCTCAAACCTGGATACATTGGTTATATGTATGTTTTATTCAGAGATGGTCGTCTTTGTTGTTTGTGTTTTCTAATGTGTGAAACACACTTTGTAATACTTTGACTGACTGTGTGTGATTTATTGACCACTAGGGGGAAATTGACGCCACTGAGAGTGTCAGTGGTATGCTGCGAGTTATGGATTCCCTGACTGAGAAGCAGAACGGTGCTTTTCTGGGCTACAACGGAAAACCAGTGTCCTGGTAAAAATGTCTGTCTGGTTACCATCTAACTCAGGCATCTTACGCAATAAAATGTTTGTTTAAAAGATCCATGAATACTTGTCCCCCCCCCTTGCCCCCCCCCCCCCCCCCCTATGTTTGGCCTTGTATAACATATTCTAAACAATAGTTAATGCAATCAATAAAGTTAGATAAAAAAGTTTTGTGTGTATACATTTGATTTATTTAAAACTGTTTAATTAGTTGGCCACAGCTGATGGATTATGCTCCCAAAATAGTTCTCTAGCCAAAAGCACATTTAATTTTGTCAGGACCCGGCTTGTGAGCCGCAACCTTAATTGGAGAAAAAAAAATATATAAGGGATAAAGTAGTGAATGCCAAGCACCAAAAACCCATAGTGTGCACCAGCATCAAAATCATTGCCCCCTTTCTGAGGGCAAACAGCATGGCTTTTATCCACACCTCCTCAAGTGTGGACATTGACAATCAAGCTAATTATGCCCATTTACCACCCAAAGGCTGTTGCACTGCCACTGCAAAGCCAATGGGTGTGTAATGGGGTGGAACACCTCCTCCCTTAAAAGGGTTCTTCTAGGAGACCAAAAACTGAAGGTAAAGCCCCTCCACGGTGTCATCCAGTCTTTAGTCCTCCACACCTAGGACAAAGGAGAAAAAGGGAGAAAAACACAGAGAAAAACACCGCACATGCCACTGATGCCATTAATTGAGACTCCAAATAGATTCCAGAGGTCATCAGACAAATTTACTTCAGTGCAAAAGCACAACAGAGACCATAGTCAAAACATTAATCTTGTTAATGAGTTGCCAGTCACGTCTTGCTTGTGCACTCACAGGCCAAAGCACTCTCTAATCTGGCACACAACCACACCCATAGAACTAAATGCTCTCACCAAGTCGTTCAGGTAGACTTGCCCTACAAACATACATGAATGCCACTATACATGAACATGCACAAGACGTTCAAACACAAAGAGGCTGCACAGCTGTAACAGTCAAAACACCACAGGGTTGCTTGCCAAAAGTATATAGCTTACCTGCACTGAACACAAAACCATCAGAAGCTAATGGTTTCCTAGTTCCAAGTTCATACCACTTTAAAGGGCTTACCACAAGCCAGCCACCATCTACTGAAAAGTCAAAACAAAAGGATCCCAGACGAGCCCCCATTTATGTTACAAAATATAGAACAAAATGATCAAAACATATTTCTGACAATATTTTTTACAATTTAAATTTGAAGTACGTTTTAGGGAAATTGGGCCTTCTTAGGAGCTGAATTTGTGTACTTTCAATCACACAAGGGTTGACTTGCAGGGTTGATTGCTTGTGTGGCCCCATTACAGTATATATATCATAAATCATAATTACACAGTAATAGTAATATAATATTTTTTTTTACAAATAGTCATATATTATTAATAATGCTATTAATAGTTAAAGGGATAAAATTGTATTTACAAAAGTCACAGTGTTCAGCCATATTAATTTGCAATGTCCCAAAAACAGTTCTATTCCTCTGAAAAGAAAAGATGAACATTACATTTGCTGCATAGTGTGTTGGTGCATTCATTTGCAATGACACTCCCAAGAGCTTGCCAGAGTCCCCCTGAAGTTTTTCAGAGCTTGCCTTCTGACACAAACTTCTGCAGGTACTCCAGTGGTGTGTGGAGGGAAATGGCATCATTGGTGATATCCGGACCAGAAAAAAAATCAGTATTGGGGCTGACAAATTGCTTTTTCAGTGAGTGATACCTGTCACAGGGTCTGGTCTGTCTGTGTGGTTGGGGGTCGATGTCGACTTAACCACCCGCTGGGTGGCAATTTTGTGTGCCTCCTTGTCACTTGCATCAGTGACGTCTGATTCCATCTCAGAATCACTCTCTCCATTTTGGATGGCATCAACCACATCCGGCACACTGTATAGAAGACCTCTCTGTGCTGGTGGCATTCTATTATGGAAAAAGTATTAAGCATTTTTCTGTCAACAACCATCCCCCAAAACATTCCTGAACATTCAGAACCTGTTTCTGCCTAATGCAACAAGCAGCAACAAAAGAAGCCTAGAAAAAAGCCCAGAACCAGTTTCATGCATTTTTTAGCTGAGAAGATACAGATACAGTTCTGTAAACTGCAGCCAGAAGGAACATATTAATGTATTCAATTCTGGTCTAACAGAGGAAACACATTTAGAATGTAGCTTATATGAATCATCAAAAACATATTTCTATGTTTTCCATACGTGAACATTTACAGATTTCTGTTTAGGATAGCTAAAAGTGATTGTTGTAATTTTGCAACTGGGCCTTACAGGATTATGCACTAGCACAGATGGTAGTCACAAAAGTGGTAAATGTCTCTGACTGTACTGACCACAGAATTATAAGAATTATTTTTCATTCTTAGTAATTCTGTGGAACTGTCTTCCACAAAAGCTAGCATTTCCTCCAAGCCTGTCAGCCAAGGTGCTTGGCAATTTTAATCAGACCTCCTGATTCCTGGTCTAAGTCATCTGGACTAAGGATGGTTTTCCATTGTAAGGGTTTGATGTGATTTGGTTGTTTGTTTCTGTGCGTCTGTTGCTGTGATCGCGAATTTGTGTGTAACCTAAACAAAACATTTGAGCATCCAATAATCAAGATCACGCACCAGGTGGACGTGTTCCTGTAATTCTAAAACTGATATAGAACGGTGAATTAGTCCATCCTAATAAGATATCAGTTCACATGACGAGCCTACAGGCCTGGGAAGCATAGCAAAATTCCACAAACCTAGAAGAAAGGAGAGTCACTGAAAGTAATCTCCTTTATCGTGCCCCTTCTCTATAACCAGACACACAAAAATGACCTTATTCCTACTTCTTATCAGTTAATTGCCTGTCAATCAGTGTGCATGAGCTGTTATATGGTCTATAGGACATACCACCCAGTGATTTTTCTTTAAGCATATCTTAATCAAATCAAAATTATTTGTCAGGCTTTTCTGCTTGTGATAACAAAACACCCTGCGGCTGTGTCCTCCTTGCCAATTAAACGTAGATATTTTGCCTGGGACTGATGCACATTAGCATTCTTGCTGTATCACTAGCTTGTCTAGAGTGTTCTTTAACCCCATTCTCTTGCTTGCCTTTGTACAAGATACTGGCATTGAAGTTTGGTCTGGTCCCCCTAATAAGGTATTTGTCTGACTTAAGAAAGACTAAACTCTGATCTAAAGTCTAAGATCTGTGTAAAGACAGACGAGCTCAGGGGTATAACTCTTGTGATGTGGTAACGTCTTGAGCATCTCTGTGTAGCACGGAACTGTGTGACATTTCTGCAGTGGCTACTTGGAGCCTGCTCACCTTTTCCCTTCTTTTGTGGGGCTCACTAATCCAGCCTGATTATCATCTATAGCCTCACAACAAGACACACAATGATGCAGCGAAGAAAAGAAACTAGCAGAGATGCGTCGTGATTGCAGGCGCATTCGGACAGTATATTCATGACAAGATGCGGGAAATTAACAGATGAAGGAAATAGTTAGAATAACAAGACTAGCCTTGGACTATTTACACTGAGCAGTGAGCGTAGAGACACTATACCTGTCTCTGAATTCAACCCTGCTGGATGGATGGCAGGTATTTTTAAAGGAAGGGGCCCACACAGTGGCACAGCATTCCTCCTTGTGTATACTTTTTTAGACTTCTAAGACAGTTGCACTGTTTGTATTGTTTTGTGTTTTAATGTATATTCTGTGTAAGAACATTGAGAGCCACTTTACCAAGTCAAATTCCTTGTTTGTGCAAACTTACTTGGCCAATAAAACCTGATTCTGATTCTGATGTAAGAGCAGGCTGATGGTTGAAAGAAAAGAAAGAGACTACTTCACAATTAAACACACAATTAAACCATTGTACTCTTGCCATCTGATACAAAAGCCGGTGGAAGTAAAGGTGATTCTAACCCAAGGTGAGAATATTGAGGTGATGTGAAGTTCTGACCAAGGCAAGGAGAATGGAAGCAGAATTCCATGTAGTAGTCCTGCGTTTGATCAATGTGTTTGTAACAGCACAGATGCTCAATAAAAAGTAAAAAATAAAAAAAAACATATTATTACACATATACATATGCATACACAGCAGAAATGTGCCACATCATTGTGACAGTATAGATTTCTCCCTAAGGAAGTCACAAATTACTTCAGCTGCTCTCTAAGTATGCCATCTCCATAGTGATCTGATAGTGTTACTCTCCGCCTAGCCACTGGCTCCTCCCAATAGGGTGTGTCAGTGACTCAGCTCATTTTATGGAATCTGAGGAACTATGAAGAGGGAGTGGTCACTATAGAGCCATTAGTAGAGCACAACACGATAAATGCTGAGGGTGAAAGGGCACCACACACAGTTAGAGAGACTGGAAGAGAAAAAGTATGGCTGGAAAGGCAGGTAACGTTCTGATCACAGGAGCCAATCGTGGCCTGGGGCTTGAGATGGTCAAACAGTTGGCAGAGATGTCCTGTCCTGGCCGGAGGATTTTTGCCTGCTGCCGTGATCCCAGCGCTGCCAAAGCACAGGTGAGAGTTCAGCAGAGTTCAAGAATAGAGTCAAAGCTTTTGTATTTGTTTTCTGCTGGTATGCTACAGTGCACATTCTTTCATGTGCTACACAGGGTCTACAGGAGCTGGCAAAGAAGCACCCTGGAGTCATTCATGTTATTCCCCTCGGTAAAGAAGAATTTAAATATGTCACCTTTCTAACACATCATATATCACATTGTTCTCACAAGAACATAATGTTACAATAGAAAGATGAGATGAATCCGTCTTTTTTTCAAGGAAAAACTTGACAAAACAAATTCCCTTGATTCTTGGCACTGTTTTTCAGATGTTGCTGATCTGTGCAGCATTAAGGAGTCTGCCAAGCAGGTGGGCTTAATCTTGGGGAAGGATGGACTCAACCTGCTGGTCAACAATGCTGGAATGGCCTCTCATGCTGACATGAAAACAGCAGGACCCAAAGACATGCAGGACAACTTCAACACCAACGTCATGGGACCCATGATGGTTACCAAGGTAACTCAAGAGTGCCGTGGTGTGGTGCTTTAAAGTTAATAATTTAAAATAACCTTATTTTTGCTATAAATTAGATGCAGTATACGTCTCTCTCTCTCTCTCCCTCTCTCTCTCTCTCTCTCTCTCTCTCTTGTTCTTCCTCTGTTGCTTACCCATTTTCCGTTCCCTCCTTTCCTGTGTGATTGTTTACTCATGTTCTGCTCCCTCCTTTCCTGTGTGAGAGCAGGAGTTCCTGCCGTATCTGCGTGAGGCAGCAAAGAGCAGTGGGGAACCAGGGATGTCCTGCAGCAAGGCAGCCGTGATCAATATCTCCACAATACTGTCCTCCATAGCAAAAGTTCCTGAAACTGTTGCCTTCTTCCCAGTTTTTGCACTCCCATATCGTATTAGCAAGGTACAGACATATTCACCACTACATTTTGATTTATCCTAATGTCTCCTTTCCACTGCTACAGCAAGCATGATTGACACTCTGTGTAGACAGTGATCTGTTTTAGCAAGAAAGTTTGACTTGCATAATTCACTTCTACAAAATGAAGTTGACTCACGTATGATTTAACTGGAACTTCTCTGCCCACTAATAATTTCTCCTTTCTTGCCTTCTTTGGCATTAGCTGAAATGAGATATTTGCTCTCATCCTCCCTGCAGGCAGGTCTTAACATGCTAACAGTGTGTAACGCAGTGGAATTCAAGGAAGATGGGATCCTGTTTGCCCTCTTACACCCTGGATGGGTGCAAACTGACATGGGGGGGCCAGGGGTGAGTAGTACTCATGCAACCTGCTGCTTCTCCAGGGGGAGACACTGAAGCAATGTTCATCCCCACACTTAATCAGTCAACTATACTTCCTCACTTAATCTGTTAATCATGGTCTGTACTCTCTTTTGGTTTCAGACCTAATTGTTGCATAACTTTGTTATGTTTGTTTTATTCAGAACTGATGTTGTAAATGCCTGTTGCAGCTTGAATAGCAACAATGAGTCTGCTTCAGGAGTGCCAGTGCCTTGTGACATTTCCTGTCATATAATGCATAAATAACAGAACATTACCCATACATTCAGTTGCTTTGGATGTCATTAACAATAGCAAAAAACTGGTCCTTCTGGTTCTGTCTCCCTATCATTCTAAGATTGTGAAATGAATCTGTTTCTCCCACTGTTCTTTGGACTGTTGGTTAGACAATAATTTGACTTGATTTGAATGTAATCAAATCAAGTTGTGTTAATCAAAACTAACGCTAACCAACTTGATCAAAATACAGGAAAAAGTCTACAAGTTGGCGATTCTGTATCTGTGGGATTTAGTGCTTGATCGTCTTTTTGCCTTTGTAAATGTATTGGCGTATTCTACATGTAACAAACATCGGTCTGACGACATGTTACTTTTTTTGGCCACTAGGGGGCAATTGACGCCCAGGAGAGTGTCAGTGGTCTGCTGAGTGTTATGAGCTCCCTGACTGAGAAGCAGAGCGGAGCCTTTCTGGACTATAACGGACAACCTCTGCCCTGGTAAAAATGAAGAAGGGATGCTCACTGTCTCCCAGTATTTTATTGCATTACTTGTTTTTCACACATATTGCATGAATTGTGACCATACAGGCCACTTTTGTCGAGTGTGATGTATATAACTATGCCACTGTGTTATATTTGAAAAATATTTTACCATGTAATAAAGTTGATTAAACCCTTTTTAGTAGATTCTCATACGCTGATATATTTATTATATATGTTTCAAGTATTTTTAAATCATTTGTACTATTCATTACAGTACTACTTTATGCACTAGTCATGACATGAGTGTTTATATGAAAAGTTGTACTAAAAAAGTGTATCATTAGTATATAATATATAGTGCAACTACAAGCACAGGTCGACCACCAGCTCTTCCTAATGATTTAAAACAATATGCAATAGTAACTAGAATGCTTTTTGTAATAGTTCAGTCCGTTTTCTCTACCAATACAGTAGGTACTTTGAGAATGGAGTCCAGTCTTTCAGGCCATTCCATGTTTTGTACACAGACTTCTGTTATGCCTGCTCCTTATGAACCAATCAAGAGGCCTTCCTAACTGCCTGTCAATCAAAAGTGCATGAACCGCGGTTCAGTATGTTGGAGCATTTTAATGGTGTCTGTAAGGCATACCATTCATGAACGCATACATTCGTGTTATGAATGCATGGATAATTACATTCATGAATATGCACAAACTAAGCAGGGAGCAGTATACAGGGAGAGCCAGGGTAGAACACACCACTTGGAGTGAAAAGTATGTGACATACATGGCCTGTTGTTGGGACCTCTTAGGATGCAACATTAAGGAGTCACCCAGTGATCCATTGATGACCCTTAGCACATCACATTCGATGATCCTTTCCGTGTTGTATTTTAAACGTTTATGATCTGTTGGTGTCAGAATAATAAGTCCAAATATTACCTTATGCTGAGGCGCATATATTGTTAAATAGAAGTCTTACAGACTAATAAAGTTAACTGTTTTCTAGAATTAAAAAAGCAATATTATTATATTTTAAGTCCAAAGTTCAAACACCTTCAAATACCTCAAATACCTCAAATATCTGCCTCCATAATGATCCTGTGATATCAAAGTCTGATTTCATTATTACTTCCTGCTCAAATATAGTCACAACTAAGGGTTTCTAGAATCATCAATCTAATAATTAATGAATACGAAATTTTGACCTTTGATAAAAATCAGTCTCCAGGTGCAATTCATTTATCTTTTTGTTTACTAAATATAGGCAATACCATTTTAGTTCCTTGGACACGGTGCAGGTAAATGTGACACTAATCCTAAAGATTTACATAATCTTAATAATTATACGGTTGTCAGCAGAAGTTAAAATGACAAAAAGAATTGCAATTAACTGAGGAATCGTGATAGAATTGAATCGTGTCCTAAGATTCGTGATTAAATCGGATTGATTCCCAGCCCTAGTCCCAGCCTTGCAGGGGCCTTGAGTCTTAGCACAGAATATCTGAGGTAATGTCATTAGAAGAGCAGTAGACGATAAACACTGAAGGTGAAAATGCACCACAGAGAGAGAGAGAGACTGCAAGAGAGAGAGAGAGCATGGCAGGAAAGGCGTGCAACGTTCTGATGACAGTAGCCAATTGTTAACTGGGGCTAGAGATGGTCAAACAGCTGGTGGAGATGTCCTGTGCCGGCCAGAGGATTTTTGCCTGCAGCCGTGATCCCAGCACTCCCAAAGCACAGGTGAGAGTTCAGCAGAGTTCAGGAATAGAGCCAAAGCTTTTGCTTTTTTTTTTCTGCTGGGAACATTCTTTCATGTGCCAAAGAGTCTACAGGAGCTGGCAAAGAAGCACCCTGGAGACATTCATGTTATTCATTTTGGTAAAGCTGTATTTCTATTTAAAACATATTGTTTCAGAGTACCATTCTATAATTCTGAAGAACATTAAAAGTACATTAAGTAGTCTAAATCTAATCCAATTACAGAAAACATTAGAGCAAATTATAAGTGACAGAAAGTTGATTTAAACTTTACTAATCTTACATCTGAGAAAAAAATTGACATCGCAAATGGATTCCTTGGCACTGTTTGTAAGAAGCTGCTGACCTGTCCAGCATTAAGGAGTCTGTCAAACAAGTTGCTTCAATCCAGGGGAAAAAAGGACTTAACCTGCAATTCATGACAACATGGAGACTACTCGGCCTAAAGAGATGCAGGATTATATTCACATCGCCGTCATTGATGGTCACAAATGTAACACTGCTCCTAAAGAGAAACTTTGTACTTCAGAGTATATAAACAAAAATACATATCTAAAAGTAGCTGTTGCAAATGATTGCAAAGATATACAGTAGGTATTGGTCTTTCTTTTTCTCTCTGTCACTGTCCCTCTATCTGTTACTCTTTTCCGTTCACTCCTTTCCTGTGTTATCAAGAGTTCCTGCCCTAGCCGTATCTGTGCGAAGCAGCCAACAGCAGTGGGAGGAGGGAGGTCCTGCTGCAAGGCAGCTGTGGTTAACATCTCCTACATTGCAGGCTCCATAGCAAACGCTCCTGAAATAAATGCCTGAAAACTTCCCATTTCTTGCCATCCCATACTATATTAGCAAGGTACTGACGTTGACACAGTTCAGTCATTGTATCCATTTCCTTTCTTGCATTACAGTGAACTAAACACTCTTGACCGTCTTTTTGTAGTTTTCATCTCTGGGAGTAGATTCAGAGTGAAAGTCTTACACGTGATTTGACTGGCAGCTAACTGTTCACTGATAATTTCCCTACTCTATAAGGCATTCTCGGTCGAGGCATTAGAGACCGAACGTTGAAAGACACAGTGTTCTGAAATGTTTTAAATTGAATTTCCACACTCATGCCATCTGGACCTAATCTGGTTTTGCCACGATTGTTACTGCGGGATCAGTTTTCAGTGGAAGTATAGATTAGAGATTATGGAAGTGAATGTGTGCTTGGCTCCACCAGGACATACTGTTACATCATCTGAAATGAAGCATTGCTGTCTCCCTGTAGGCTGCTCTAAACATGCAGATTGTGTAACGCAGAGGAATTCAAGGGATCCTGTTAGCCCTCTTACACCCTGGATGGGTGCGAACTGACATGAGGAGGGAAGATGTGAGAAGCCATGGCGTCAAGATTTGTATATCCATACCCTTCATAAGCCCAAACTAAAGTTTTTTTTTCTTGGTTAAAAATGAAGAGCCACTCTTTATGTCCCAGCATTTAATGAAACACTAATCTCAAACTAATTTCAACTAATTTGCTGCCTTCAATTCAATTTTATTCAATTTTATTAATATAGCGCCATAACAATACAATTGTCTCTAGGCGCTTAACAGAGCCCAGAGCCTGAACCCCCTTAGTGCAAGCACAATGGCAACAGGGGCAAGAGGGCCTTTAAGGCATCTTTGACATAAAAACTCAGCCTGTTCTTATGTGGGATCCAGAGACTAAATGAGTTGTGACAATTCTGTCAAAATGAAATATATTCTATTCTATTAAAATATATCACATTCAGTTATACTGAAATATATAACCCCCCCCATCATATCAGAATCACATGTATTTCTTATTACATTCATATTCTGAATCAATCTTTAACAACCAATTTATCACACAGACAGGGAAATATGCCTATCAACTCACATATCTATCACACGTGATATCAGTATAAAGGATGGACTTGAAGTCACATTGAGTAGGAGCAGTGATTTAAGTCACCAGGTGGCGCTGTTCCATACAGCTACCTTTACAGGGCACACCTTCAGTGGGCTGGAGTTGTCGCCTTTGATGTTGGCTCCGGGGCAGAGGAAAGGGAACATCCTCTCGGTGAAGGCGTGGTCACTGAATGTGTAGATCGGCGCCATGGCCACAGGGTTGGAGAAGGTGACCTCGCCCGCCTCGTAGTCCAGCTGCACCCTCACCCTCGTCAGCTGTCTGTCGATGGAGAGGGGTGTGCGGGGCCTGGTCATAGCCGTGTACTCGCCGTCCGAGTACGAGATGGTCCAGAAGCCTCCCTCGGGGCAGCCTGAGATCGTGCCCTTCCTCTCCAGGGACTCGTTGACCACCCCCAGCACCCAGTCCTGATTCTCGCCCACCTCCACCTCCCAGGCGTGCCGGCCAGCGGTGTAGCCCTCGGAGCCCAGGACGAACACAAAGTGGTCGAAGCGCTCGGGGTTGTCTGGCAGCTGCTGCACCACGCCACTGTTGGTCACGCTGGTCAGGTCTCTGTTGAGGGTGAGCCAGGAGTAGGCCGTGTTGGGATCCAGCGTCACCGGAGCTGAAACAAAACAGATACAAAAGAGTGTTGATCACAAGAATTGAGCTGTGGATACTTGGAAACAGTGACTCACTTTATATTTGTATTCGATACCATTTATGTACTTTTGTACTTGAATTATAATATTATTAATATTTCTTTTTGTTCACAAAATGTCAACCCCATACTCACTATATTCCACAATAGACTGCATTTTCTCCCAGACTCTGTACTTAAGAGAGCCAAGGTGCTTGGCAACGTTCATCAGCACTCCAGGAACTTTCTCTGGCACCTTCTGTGCAATTTGGGCCCTGTAATGAGGGTATTTTTCTGTCAAAGGAGTGTGGTGTGTGTGTGTGTGTGTGTGTGTGCGTGCGTGCGTGCGTGCGTGTGTGCGTGTGTACGTGTGTGTGTGTGTGTGTGTGTGTGTGCGTGTGTGTGTGCGTGTGTGTGTGTGTGTGTGTGTGTGTGTGTGTGTGTGTGTGTGTGTGTCTGTTGGCATGTCTACCAGCTGGTATGTATAATCCAGACAAAAGAACACAAGTGAAATTGCTCACCTCTTGGTGGTATTCTTGTAATTCTATAATTTGGAGAAATATATTAATCAGTCCCAATAGCCAAAAAATACTTGGAAATAAATACAAATACAATCTGCAAAAAAGTGTAGCTGAATGGCACACACCTGAAGAAACTTCGTGTCACTGGAGGCGATCTCGTTTTCGACGGCGATGACCGCGTGAGAGAGTGTGAGGATGTCCCGTGTAATGCTGTCTGTCTTTTTCTTCATGATGAGCCTCTTTTGCTCCTCTTCCCCCTGCAGTAAGTCAATCCTGGCAGCCTCCTCCTTCTGGAGGAACTGGTACATTTCTGCAAAGTCCTCCCTTATCTGCCTCTCTGTCCTCTGCCTCTGATTCTGTTGATAGAGGCCAACATTTTGGAGCTTCCATGAATAATTTACTATCATACACAGTAGAAAGATCTTTACAGATTTTTACAAAAATTGTATCATGTTGTTCTGATGCATTTGTTGGACACTTTTCAGTGATTCAGATTTTGTCATTCAGTAATTTACGTTTTATGATCATAACAATAACAATGACAAGCGTCTTTGATGTTGATACCTGTATGTGTACTGTTGTGTCATCACATTGCTGTTTCGCCTCATAGAACCCACGAAGAATTTTCTTCAAAGGCATCACATCTTTTTTCATCTCTTCCTAAAGGAAGACACAGGAATGAATTAGTACATAAGGCGAAACTTGTGGTATAACCAGGCATACATGCCTTACATTATACAGCATTTGAACAAAAAATTAAAGTTATTCATCTACATTCACTCACAAATCCATGTACGAACTATACGTATGACAATACACCTATTTGACCAGTTTGTGGTCTTTTAATGGATAACCTGGTGAAAAGAAACAAATGGACCTCACTTTGTGCTTCGCAGCACTTGATTACTCTCACAGCATGCCTAGTGAATTTGCAGCCAGCCAAATTGTTTCTTAATCAGTCAGAGATATGACATTTTCATAAAGGTGCCTGGCAGCAATTTTTTCACCATTCAATTCATTTTTTTTTTTTGTACATTTCTCCAAAACTCATTTGAGCAACACAATGAGCCTGCTCGAGCAGACAGAGTGTAATAAAGGATAATGTCAGACATGTCTGCAACACTGAGTGCTGGCGTAAATGAGAAGGTCAGTTGGGTAATACAAAATTATCTGTGACACCCTGACTGTCTCTCTCACTCTCATTACTCCTGCCATCCCCTAGGGTCATCCATTCCCACAAGTAATAAGTACTCTCTCTCCATCTCACCTTCAGGTCTTGGGCAGCCTCTTCCACGGGACACACACTGTGTCCCTGGTGCTTTTTAGATGTCTGGCAGACGCAGCACAGCACCTCGGCATCCTCCTGGCAGTACAGCTTGACAGGCTCTCCGTGTATTGGACATAGTTCCTCAGTCCTTATCAACCCTCCACCACCAGCACCTCCAATGGCCCCTGCGCCCTCAGCTCCCCCTCCCTGGCCCTTGTTCCCCTGCTCCTTCAGCAGGGTTTCACAAACGTTCTTCAGGGCCAGGCTGACCGTGGGCTCCTGCAGCGAGCACTTAGTGCGGCAGACTGGGCACTCGCGCTTGGACGCCTTCTTGTTCCAGAACTGCTGCAGGCAGCTCTTGCAGAAGCTGTGGCTGCACTTGAGCACCACGGGGTCGGTGAAGATCTCGCAGCACACGGGGCACGACAGCTCGTCCTCCAGCATGGACTTGGAGCGCGACGACATTGCCCGCGGCCTCAGCTCCGCCACTTTGGGGCTGAGGAGGAAGCTGGGCTTGCCAGGCTGGGAGAGCGCTCTCGGTCGTAGCGGCATGGTGGCTCCAGACAAAGTCAGAAGTTAGCTTCTCCTTGAACAAAAGAGGAACCCCTGTCTGTTACTTCTGTTTGTAAGTGTAGTATACTTCAAAGCTGTATCTCAAAGCTCTTCCTCTATGACCTGTACATCGCTGCAACCTTCTCAGCTCCTGACACCAAACCTGAGGTTGTCAACTAAGCTATTGGTCAACCGCAAGACCAGAAGAACTGGTCCGCCTCTAACCACCAACCAGTTCTTAAGTGCTTTCATGGCCTGGCACACCTGGCCACCTGACCTGAGCGCAGTCACCACACACGCCCATCACACTCTATTGACTGCCCACGTCCTTCAGGCAGCCTCACAGGATCCACCAACACCAAAACATCACTTCTCAGAAAGAACTTGTTTGCAGTCAACAAAACTGTTTTGAGGACTCAGGTTAAGTTAGGGGTTGAGTTGACCGTAAAGTCGTCACTTTTCTTTATATAGCACATTTCAAAACAACAGGAGGTGCTGTATAAAAGTGCAAGGTAAATCAACTGAGAAAACATTTAAAGAATAGAAGAATGAGAGTTAAAAGGGCTAAAACATATAAAAGCAAAAAAGGTGTAACAACAAAAGACAAAAGTGACAAAATAGAACCCAGGGAAAGCCTGTGTATGTAAAAGTGAGTTTTTAATATGGTTTAAAAATCAGATCTAACATAAAATAGGAGACTATTCCACATGGGACCAATGACAGTAAAAGCTTAATCACCCTTTGATTTAAAATAACACCAAGGTAAAACCACTTCAAGCTCATTGGAGGACTTGAGAGACCTTAATGGAGTGTAAAGAGTCAATATTGGAAATGTATGCTGGAACTAGACCATTCATGGCCTTAAAGGTTAGGTCTGTGATTCAAATCCTATACACTTTTTTTTTAAATTCAGGGAAATGCTCCTCTACACAATGCTGGCTTGTAAATGGGAAACAAACATAGTGGCCCTGACGAGCCATAACCAATCCCAGCCAATCAACAAAGTGCTTCAGGAACATTGAAGGGAGGGTGTTAATTTGATTACCTTCAGAGTGCAAATATCAACAGCCTTTCATGAAACCAAATCTCAAAATCAATTCTGGATCTCACTGGGGACCAACTCCTTGGTCCTAGTTAAAAGTATAGCTACCACATTCTGGACAACATGTAACTTATGAAGTGATACCTGGCTGATTCCTGACTGAGCATAGTGCAGTCTGGAAGATATAAAAGCATTGACGATCTTCTCATAATAACTTGGGGACAGGAGATTTCTCACTTTGGCAATTTTTTTCAGCTGGTAAAATGAAGCACAAACAACTGAATTTATCAAATTTTAAATGACAAAAAAAAAACACCTCACCCCACATCTGTCGTGTCTTCATTAAGATTGAAGAGGCTATTACCCATCCAGATTTTGACATTTTCAAGGCAGTCAAAAGAGTCTGTACATAAATTGTCATGACCAGACTTAAGAGGGAAATATATTTGAGTATAAATCAGTGTAGCAGTGATAGAAAAATGTTTTCTGGTTATCTGGTCAAGGAGCAAAAACTAAGGTGAAAACAGAACAGGACCCTAATTACACTTGTGGTTTGCTGGTCATTTCTGGCTTCGTTTACAGCCTTTACATATTATTTTTCCATTTGTGTTCAGCCCTTCTCCATATTTGTATTATTGTTAAACCAGGGCTGGATACAAGGTTACTGTATGCGTCGTAATGGTTGACTATTGTGCGATTGCAGATTTAACACAGGTTTTCCCCTGAAAAAGATTGATGTTATGGGCTGCAGCAATCTTAGTAGTTGCAATTAATTTTGTTTTCAGTCACTCATATACCTGGACACTAAAATAGTGTAAGAACACACTGGCCTTGTGTAGTTTGTAACAGTGTCCCAATTCTTAGAGCAAAATATGACATTTTATTAGAAAGAAACTTTAATGTCTGTGTGCTGACACACACACACACACACCCCTTCTGGGAATGCTGATGGAACATTTGCCTAATGATCTCACTATATCACTAAATAATGCTTGTCATGCATGAACTGATGCACCACCTGTCATCTTCCACAAAACATCAACACCATAAAGCACTGCTACATTTTTTCTTTATTTTTTAATGCTGCATTTTTTATTGACCATTCAAAAATGGTACACAGATCATTTTTTTTTTCTTCAATTTTGTAACATGATTAAAAAGAAGATGAGGTCCTTGTAATCAATCCCATGATCATTATTGCCACTACTTTATAACAACGGAACAGTGTAAAAAGAAATCTTTCAAGACAATAAAACCTTCAGTGTAACAGCTTCTAACATTGAGCTATATGACAGTAATACTCGGTTAAGTATAGTTGAAAAAAGCACTGAGGAGTGACAAAAACAGACAAACCAAAATCAACCAATACAAAACTATCATCAGAGACTGTATGCTGTATATAAAGTAAATGCACTGTATATATATATTTATATAAAAGATTCCAAGACAAGTTGCATTTAGCTCTATGATCAGTGTGTGTGTGTGTGTATGTGGTTTTTGTTGTCATGACATGATCATTCTGCACATCACATCACGTAAACCACTGAGTTGCCGACCTGTGTTAGCGTTTGGTTGTTTTCCTAGCCCTGAAACATTCAGCGTTACTGTATGCGCTGTTGGTTGAGCTCATTGGAAGTGCTTTGGCCACAGCCTGGCCTACGGAGGAAGGTGCAATAAAGTGGGTGGGGGGTGGACATGTGAAGTCCAATGACCGAAAACAACAAACATCAACACTATGAACCATCTGAAGACAGGAAGTCAACACAATACTGTTCTCGCAAGAGGCCACTGTAAACACATCGAAAACCTTTCTTCTGCTAAACTATACACTAGAAATACTGAAGTCATAGTATAATACTGTAATGACACTGAGTTCACCTTCAGTTTGGCATGAGGGAATGGTTGTTTTACGCTTCTATCATGTAATAAGGACTACGGGAGTGTTAGTCAGAGAGCAGCCTGTTTGTTGTTTTATTGCTTATCACCATATCTGGAATGTCTGGTATAACATTTCCATTTAATGAACTATGGGGGGTAAACAAATGCTGCCGAAGCAAATGGTCAACCAAGGCCTCACAGCTCTCTCTCTCTCTCTCTCTCTCTCTCGCTCTCTCTGTCTCGCTCTCTCGCTCTCTCTCTCTCGCTCTCTCTCTCTCGCTCTCTCTCTCTCGCTCTCTCTCTCTGTGCTTCTCCATTTTAGTGATTTAAAAAAAGGAACAAAAACAGACACACAAAAGAAAAAAAAGAAACCCTGATCAGCACATGCTCCATCAATTTACAATAGGGGTTTCTGTTGGTCACACAAAGTGGTCCAAAACCTGCACTGACCGACTGCAGGGCTCGAGGGTCACTGCACAGCACTGCAGAGTTCAGTCTGGTCCAGTCCAGTCTAGTCCAGTCCAGTCCAGTCCAGTCCAGATCCGGTTTAGTCCTGTCTCCTCCAGTCCAGTGTTGTGCAGTAAGCATGGAGGCCGCTGCAGTGCGGGTGCAGAGCAGTGGGTACAGCGCCGTGCGACACAGTGCAAAGGGAAAAGTCACAGTTAGTAAAAGCCAGTGGCAGAGGGCCTGCTGCATCTAACAGCCCAGGGCCCCAAAGTCTCCCAGCGGCAGTTTTCTCTCTCTTAACGTTTTTTCCTGTTTTTTTTTTTTTTTTTTAAACTGACGTGAACTAAACTAAGACTTAAAAAGGTGGGATGATTGGTTCACCATTGGTCATCTGGGTTACATGTAAAGCACAATTTGGAACTCTGCACAGAACGACTTCATGCTTGCACTCCGCATCACAGAGTCTGCCACAGGTGGCCTTTTTTTTTGCGTGAAAACAGACCAAACAAAAATGGGTAAAGTAGTGTCAAGAGGTCAGAAATAATTCTCCCATACAGTGGTGAGAAGTCCCCACATGAAACCTCCCAGAGTGGACAGCTGAAGCAAACTGACAGCATAAGGGCAAAAAAAAAAAAAAAAAAAGAGTACTAGAGAGATTTCTAGTAGTACTTCTTCATAGGTTCACCACAGCACTAAGAGCCACACAGAGGCCGCGGTCCTCTGCTTCCTCCTGCTCCTTCCTCCTGCCGCTTTACACACGGCCGACCTTCGCATCACCGATGGCGCCCCAGACGTCAAACACAAACTCATCAGGGAAAGCAAAGTCGCCCAGCGTCTCGTCCAGGGCCTCGGCAAATTCGTCCGGGTTCTTCTTGTCCTTGCCCAGCTCGACCATTGTGGCCGCTGCAGAAGGGAAAAAACACAACATGCTTATAGCCAACAGGTGAATCAAACCTCATTGCCAACAGGTGAAATACAACTCATGCTTAACTCCTTGTTATCACTCAGTCTCTGTCGATCAGCTGCTGTCAACTTTGTGAGACTGGCACAACTTATGGGGTTTATTACCAAGCTCACTGTCCCTGATCCCCATGTAACTCTCCAGGAGGTCGTCCACCTTCTCAATGGCCTTCTCCTCGAACGCAGAAGGCTACGAGATGCAGACAAAGATGGCGATGAGTGAAGAGACAAATGAGGAGGCTACGTAACTGCTTGGTCAACACAGTTACATCCACTTCAACACTTGCACAGACCTGGCTGTGAACAAGGCTATTGGGAGCTTACCAGTTCCTCCACGGTGGCAGGTCCTTTCGATCGGAGACGTAGTGTGCCCCTTCCAGTGCCCAGCTGGCCCCCCGACCGCGACCCGCCTGACCTCTGGCTGATCATGTCTGATTGGACAAAAGAGCGAAAAGTTGCACTCATCTGATAACCAACATATTTTGAGAACATAATTGACTTAACTTTCAGTTCAAATGAAAAATGTCCCACAAATGGGAACTATTATTCAACCACCAGCTTAGCCTTCTAATAAACGTAGTGCTGACTAGCTTTTTACACCTCTCTGTTGGAATCTTTGCCCATCATTCACATGCAAAAGCCTGTAGCCGATTGATGTTTGATGGCTACTGTTATGCATCTGCCTTCTGAAGATCCCACCAAAGATTTTCAATCAGATTTAAAGTAGTCATCAAAAGCAAAATCTAGCTGTTCGAAAAATGTCTTTGGGAAATAATTACAATCTTTTGGGGTTTGAATATTTCCGATTGCAACAGTATGTATGTATACACACACAAACACACACCTGGCCTTGCTTACACATTCAAGAACAAATGATGTACGTTGCAAATGACTCTCGACAGATTTTAAAGCCAGTCCTGGCATTCCTGTACACAGCACGTACATAGAAAGCTAATATGAAATGTGATTGTGAGCAATGCAACAACAGAGAGAACACCAATGCCACTATGTTGCCACTAAACAGAAGATGCCACTTGCAGTACCATCTGCTCCAGAGCTTATCGATAAACCAATGTTGGCCAATTAAGGAACCAGTACTGAAATTAAACTGGGATTTAGCAGCCAATCCTTAAAGGCAGGTACTCACCGAAAGCCTTTAAGGGCTCTACCAATTTCAGGACAAAGTTCTTTCCCCTGGGCAGTTCCTTTAACATCTTGGCTACTTCGTAGTGTCGACAGCCAATGAGCATGTGCCCATTGATGGACTCAATCATGTCTCCCACGTTGATGACCTGGATTTGATGAATGATGCTTCCCTCTCTTATTCTCTGCAATTACACAGAATACAGGCCGATTTTTACTCAACACACTTGCATAGAGAAGACATGTCAAAAGAGACACAGCTTCGTCATATTAACATATGTACCCTCCACATCAATTCAAGGCAAATTACAAATTACACTGCAAATACAATATGTACCATCTCTTGAGATAACAGGCCCTATAACATTGGTGTTGCTAGAACTTTGCTCTGCTTGATGAGCTACAGGAACACAGGTTTTCTGCTCACCTTGATAAACGCGTAGCCAGCTCCATTGTCGGTAATGGTGAGGCCCAGGGCGTCCTCACCCTTGAACACCTCTACCTCTTTCCTCTGGCCTTTTACATGTGCAAAGATGAAGTCTTCCAGCCCAATCTGACCACCCAACAGCTTGTCCATGTCCACCTTGTGCGTGTTCAGTGTGCAGAACATCACCTAGGTAAGTATAATGTGACAAGACAAGTCATTACAAACTGTTTGCAACAAAATTAACTATGGTGTCTGGGGAAATCTAGGAACATTTGCTAGTAACTACAAGAGGCGTCTAGACACCAGATGGGGACCCAGGCTGTCCTGTGCTCCTCACCTCAGCTGGTGGTATCCCAAAGGCCTCGCCGATCTTAGCATAGAGTTCCCGGACATTGCTGAATCCCTCAATACGCCCCGTGGGGCTTCCATGGGCCAGCTGAGTGTGAAAGATCAGACGCGGACGCAAGCTGGTGGGTGGGGGTGGCAGACCCTCCTGAGCAGTTGCTTCCCCGAGTCCGCCTCCTACCCCGTCCATGCCGTCCAAGCCTGGCACATTTAAACCTGCCCGTACTGGCTCTGCCTCTTCGTTCTCTACAAGCGGAGAAGCCTTCTTTCTTCGCCCCAGTCCTAAAGGCATCTTATGTGTTTATGTGATATTTTAAGTCTTTCCGATGAAATGATGACCTCAGATACACTGCACTGTGTGCGCCACTCTCAAGGCCAGGAAGATCAAAAACAGCGGCGGGAGCTGTGGCCGTATGTGGAACAGACGAAGATTCGAGCCCTTCACATCTCTATGCCATCTCTTCTTGCAGAACCTACACAAATGACAAGTTATACAGCAGATATCATTTATATTAAAGACTATCGTATTTGCTCAGCCTGATAACACACTGCAAAGCTTGTCACGCTTGCAGGAAAACAGCATGCTTAGCTCCTGACTAACATGTTAATTGGACCGATCACGATACAATTATGTTGCGATGTGAACTTCCCATAAAACACAAATAACATGCTAGATAGCCATAGTTAACTGTCCTTATGTGGTTCAAACTAATCATTACATTAGATCAATTTAAATGTGTAACCTAGTTGCAGTTGGTTCAAACGACAATGCACAAATAAAGGACGAATAATTTAACGGAGTAACTGACGAAAACCTATAACTAATGCCAGTCCCAATACCCAACTACCTACCTAACAACCTATCGTTAGTAGTGATGGCTAGCTTGGCTTGTTGATTAAATTTAACAGGCTGATTAGCGTTTGCTAGCTTTCCTGAGGCCCATCATTCTTTTTGGTGATTACAACGGTAAAAGTAACGTTATATATTACTACTTACAACACAAAACAACTTTAATCTTACGTTGCACGTAATGTTCGAAATAAGCAAGCTCGATTGGTTTTAATGCGTATCCCAAATTGCCATTCCTTGCCCGCTACTAATAAGCTGGCATAATGAAGAACTCCATCTCGAAACGAAGCTTCTTAGCTAGCTACCACATTTACACCAACTTACCCGCTTAAAGTAGGCAAGGCGCAATGTCCATCAGCCGCAGACGCTCACCACCCTCCGTTAAGAAATGCTGTCCCTATATAATTAATTCCGTTTGCACTTGTAACGTTACTCTTTCTCATCGAAATTTTAGCCACCGCTAGTAGTAATACAGAGGGTGGGACATCTTCGTGGTTTCTTCTTCACATTTCTTTCTTTAGCCGAATTATTACTAACACAGACCAATACTGCCACCTACCTAACTTTCTCAGAATTTGGACCATGCGCAACTAGACCCCCATACGAAATAGTGTATAATAACTAATAGATGCTTTACAAAGAGACTTTAAAGAGACTTTGCAGATCATGTTGGTATGCAATAAGATGGTTCCCATGGCCAGGATAATCGGGGAAACAACCTTGGATTTAAGGTGAAAAAAAAAAATCCCTGCAACATAAAACATACAATTTCTAGACAGTTAAATGATTTTTAAAATGTGTTTAATGTTTGTGACCCACAGTTATGAACACTGCTTTAAATGCTTTCTACATACATCAAAATCAAAACGTTATATGTTAAATAGTATAGGCTACTGGGTCACAAGTCATAACTTGGAAATACCTCTTGCAGGCCATCACTACTAGGATTGCGTCTGCCATTTTGGTACAGCTGTTTCATGTGTCTAGTTAATTAAATGATACAAAATTAAAAGAGCTTTACGGTCCAGAGTGGTAACTCCTAAAATACCACTGCATATCATGCACAAAACAAGGTATTCACACAGGCCTATGAATTAGAACTTAATATTCTGATCTACAGAGAACACACACACCAACTCACTCCTTTTTGGCACTTGTTAGCCCTGTATTTTTAGTTTCTATGGAATAAATACAGACGGATCAACACAAAGAGGTGAAAATCTGTGAAGAACGCTGAAGTGAAAGGAACCATAGACATCAAACGGATTAGTGGATTGAGTATATTTTGACATTACGTTCAATCAGTACAAAATATCAATACTTCACATCATCCACACATCCATTCTGTAACGTGGTTGACTCATTGTTGATGGTGCATTGAAATAAAACAGCATTTGTGAGTTCTCAGAATTTAACTGGAGTTTTCAGTCACTACATGGTACGCAGTTTCAGCTGCTTGAGCCATAGTCTACTCGTTTCCCTATGGATATGTGCATATGATTTTTCTTTTCCCCTATAAGACAAATGCTACATTCAGGCATACTTGCACCTGAGATATATTTAGGACCAGATTTAAGGTTTTGGCACACAGGTTTAACATATAACAAAACTAAAATCATGACCTTAAGTGAAAGACATACAAACACGTGAAACAATCATAGGTCAGGATAATGGTTTTGCACAGGCTAAATCTCTGCTAAAGCCAGGTAAATCTGGGGCTTAATGTAGTGACTAACAATGTAGCGACCATGGGGAGCACTTCTGAAATGTAATGACCATGGACAAAACTCAGTTTTTATACTCCTCTTCATTGGCAATTATAATTGCCCACTGTACCTGCCAAAGGCTGAGAGATTTCAATCTATACAACAGTGTTTGAAACGTTCTGGCTGTGTAAAACAGGATGCTCTTGAAATTATTCACAAAGATGAAAAAATCAACTGTAAACACAAAAAACCAAGGGGTTTCAGAGGACTTCCAGGTTCCTCAGCAATGTAAAGCTATGAGGAGATGGTTGCTGATGCATAGGTTAAGTCTTGGTCGTCTTGTATGTCAGTCCAAAAAAACACAAACAAATAAAAAAACCTTCAATTATATCACAGTGATGTGAAAGTGCATCTATCAGTGAGGACTGACAGACAGGGAAATTAACAATGGGTAAAATCAAATAATCATTACAAAAAAAAAGGGGGGGGGGGGGGGGGGGGAGTGTAGTTATACTTGTCTGTTGTTTCCAGTTCACCAGAAAGTCTCTCTTTATCTTTATGGTACATAGAAAAGAAAAGCAGGATACCAGGGCAGAAGCAAAAACGCTATTGGATGAGGCAGTCTTAGTGTTGGATAGAGGGCTCTCCCAACCACCGCACTTTGATCACGGCGGCAGAATCTGACTGAGGGCCTCACGGGTGCTCTGCCCCAACTTGTCAGGGAACTTCACCGCAAACTCCACCACCATGTCCCCTTTCTTCTCCGGGCACTTGGAGAGAGGCAGGCCCTCCCCCACGATGCGCTTCTTCATCCCAGGTTTGATGATGTCACGAGAGGTCACAGTGATCGTTCTGCCGTCCAGTGTAGGGGCATTAACTGTGCATCCACAAAGAGACTAAAAGGATGAAACAGATAGAGGTTTTAGAATGAGCATGCCACTGCTAATATGGTGCGTCAAGTTATTGGGTGAAGGGAAATCTGAAACACCAATCACTTTATTAATATCATGGCTTTATTAACAGCAGTACTTTGGCAGCTACTCCCTGCAGCACTTTTTCACTGAAATCTTGCATTAGGACACTTTAATATAAGTACAATAAGAGCCAGATTTAAAACCGGAATCCTCTGACCATCCTCTGGGTTGGACATGGGCCACCACGGACATTTTCCAAGTTATGCCTGAAAAATAGCAGAGTTATACACCAGACTCTGTACCACCTATTAGGATTCTGCTTTGCAAATACATGACATGACACCTGACATTCCAAGACATGGGAAACCAAAGTGGTTTCCCCTTGGATTACTTTAATATCCTTACTACCTGTGCAGTGCTCTAGATCTGCTTTTTTGTAATTCTTTCCTGTTAGTAAGCCTAAAAATGACAATGGCACAACTTAACTACAGAAGAGTACTTACATCTCTGAGGGATATTCTAGCAGAGTAGATGACATCTGAACCTTCTCTGCGGAAGACCGAATGTGCCTTGTCCTTGACCACGAACACAACATCAGCCGGGATGTTAGAGGGCGTCTCGTCCCCCTCCCGGGGAAAGGTGATCTTGGTGCCCTCCTTCCAGCCGCGCTTGATGTCTACTGTCAGGATCTTGTCCTCGTTGCGCATGGTGCAGCCGTCTGCATTAAGGCGCTTGCGGGAGATCTTCATTTTCTTGGTGCAGCCCGAGAACACCTCCTCCAGGCTCACCTTAAGTTCATGAATGACAGGAGGGTCCTTCTTCTTCTCCCGATGGCCGTGGGCGTTCCCAGGTCTAGATTTGAAAGACCGCTGGAATCCCCCCATGCCCCCCATGCCTTGCTGCATGCCTTGCATGCCCTGCATGCCTCCCATACCAAATGCTGCAAATGGGTCATCAATGTCCATGTCATCGTTACCTCCTCCATGCGGGAAAAACTGGTCAAAAGGGCTGCGCCCACCAAAGAATTCAGCAAACATGGCATGAGGGTCACCGTGAAAGGTGTAGTTGAAGGTGGGTCCATTGGGACATCCACCACTCGATGCTCCTTTGAGACCTGTTGAAAAAAGGTATATTCAGATGATGGTGACGGTGAAAAGCATATTGCCCTTGTCAGTATCACCTGACTGCTGCAATATTCATTACAAATGGGTTGTGTTTTATAACAGCAACAGAGGCAACAGTGTTGACCAAGTCAGCAGAACGTTAGCAAACTAAATCCATGAACAACGGTAACTTCATTATGGGTCCCACCCCTCAAGCAGCGTGACACTGAAACGGCGCCAGGCTCGGTCGTACGCCTGTCTCCATAGATAAGTTTGTGACATAATTAACCTTATTGGCAGCAAAACACTAGGTAGTGTCGCCTAAGGCAACTAACAGCGCGGGCCCTCTGGTCTATGGGCAATTGGGCATGTCACAGACTAAACAAAACTGGGATGTCTAGCAATACCATGTGAACTTTGTCTCACTGCCAACTGTAAATTCACATTTAAACGAGGAGCTACAGCTAGTGTTAACAGTGTCATGTTAACACGGTGAACATCCTTCTGTGGTGAGCATGAAACAGCTATGACAGCGGCTTTAGGAATCGGCTTAGATTACCATTATTTCAAAGTTAGCGTTAAACATAGAAATGGTGAAAACAAAACTTTTTCAATCAAATACAAAATAGACATGTTAAAACAGTTGACGCTGGTTAATGTCTCCAAGCGAATTTGGACTACTAAGTTAGGTTATCCAACGTTACTGCCTGCTAATTAGCATTAGCCCCATCACATGCTAAACACACAGCTGTTTATAAAGCCTGTCTATCCACTTTACATACCTTCTTCTCCATATCGGTCATAAACGTCCTTTTTCTTCGCATCGCTTAGGACGTCGTAGGCCTCAGCAATCTCTTTGAATTTATCCTCTGCTCCTGCGGACTTGTTTTTATCAGGGTGATATCGTAAAGCCTGTTTTCTGTACGCTTTCTTGATTTCATCCTCCGTAGAACCTTTTTGTAATCCCAACACTTTATAATAGTCTTTACCCATCACAAATAATGTCTGTGTTAACCTGGTTACTTATTTTAGGTAATGAGTCACGGTCACACATTAATCGGATCCCATGTCATAAGCTACTGTAGCTAGCTAACCAGATTCCAATTTCACAAACTGTATATTTCTCACAGTCGATATTCTAAACCTCAAGGTAACAATTGAGGTGTAACCAGACAAACATTTGTCAGGTATCCTAATGAGCTAGCGAGTTAGCAAGGTAGCTAGCTGGCTAATGTATTTTGTCAACCTCTGATAGCTTAAGTGAACCGCATCCCGATAATTTTAACGTAAGAGAATAGATGTCACTCTGACTGTATATACTACAAAACACGTCTCTATTCTTAATAATTAAATATTCTAAGTACATTTCCGAAATAAAGTTACCTATCGCTTATTCTCATCTTCTTGCAACGTAACCCAGGACAGAAAGTTCCAGAAGTACTTGTTCATCACTTCTTCTTTTACGTTGTTGGTTGCTAGGATGTATTTACAGTAGAGCTTCACAGCGTCACCTGGTGGTTTGGAAGACTTCACTTCACTTCAGAATGAAATCCCTGTTCCCAAAGGGTTCATTTGACAGACTAAATCAAGGCCTTCCTAACAGAACGTAGTCCCATTGATTGAAGTGTCCACAGATTAAAAGGCCTGCAACAAAAGAAAACTATTATCATGGCCGTGGGTACCAGTTTTGCGGTGGCATCCAAATAGGTTTTTTTTTTTTCATTTTTAACTCTTAAAAAGCCTCCTGTGAACAGGTTACTCATTGCTAGCATTTACCTTCAATGTAAATGATTGCCAGCATCGATATCGTTTTCTGTTCCATTACTTTACTTACCCCTGTAATAGTAACCTTTTTAGCACACTGTATAGCCACTATCAATTTTGTATGTAACATATACAGTGTTTGTGTTGTGTACATTTACCACATGTACTGTATGCTAGCATCCTTGTACTGTTATACATATTATTTCATCTGCCATGTTTCTGATTGCTTACCTCCCCCTTTCTATCTCTACCTCTCTACCCAGTTGGCTCCATGTAGATGGCCTCCTCCCTTATGTGCCATGATTCTGCTTAAGGTTTCTTGGCCCCTGTCACCATTGTGCTTGCTCTAAGGGGGGTTCAGGCCCTGGGCTCTATAAAGTCCCTTGAGACAATTGTATTGTTGTTGTACTATATAAATAAAATGTAATTTAATGTAATTTAATTGAGGTTTTGGAAATAAGCGTTTCACTATAAACACTTAACACAGTGCAGCTGATGTTTGTACATAGTTGTATGTTGCAGTTCCAATGCTACTTGTTATGTTTATATCAAATAAATACATACCCTTTTACACACACACACACACACACACACACACACACACACACACACACACACACACACACACACACACACACACACACACACACACACACACACACACACATACACACACACTAAACTATATTCTGAACTACAGTTCAATATAGCTGCATATACTTTAAACCGTTGAGCTGAACAAATTCCTTGTTTGTGTAAACTTACTTGGCCAATAAACATGCTTCTGATTCTGATTTATAGGCAGAGAGGGATATTGATATCTTGTTTGTTTCAGATTTTAACCACATGAGGGCACCAATGTGCACATCCTGTACATCCCATAAAATTACTTATAAAAGGTAAACAATGTACTTGAAATTAGAGGGTACTAAGCTAAATGACAGCTCAAGTATGCTTCTGCGGACACGTGCCTGCGCATGGGTGTTCCCAGAGTTCTCTACATCTTTACATCTTATGAATCTACAGCAAAGATCTTTTTTCCTCTGCACTTGCATGACCTTTTCATTTTATCACCAATGATTTGCTGAAGCATAAAAACTGAGCACAAATCTTGAATTTTTCCATTGGGTCTCCAGTAGTTTTATTTTCAGGAAGCAAACATACTAATGAAAATGTGCATCTGCACTGCAAGTTGCTTTGCATGAAAGCGTCTGCTTAATGATTAAATGGCGTGAATAGATGTGTTTTTCTCTTGACCCTGAGCCAGTGCTTGAACACTTGCAAACACATGCGCAGTCAACGTGCAGAAGTCCGAGCTGACACAAAATGTTGGTGCACCGCGGACAGTCTGCCCTATGGGTAATAACATGCTCAGCAGCAACCATATCGGATGGATTTTAATTGATATGGCAGTATTAGTTCACACACCTCCCACTGCATGCTTGTGATGTGGAGCTAGCATCAATGTTTGGGCCTGTGTTGTCAGTTGGATGTTAGGGCCACAGCATCATCCGCAGCCTATCATCTGCAGCCTATCAGATGTAAATTTGAAGGCATGACCTGGATGTGACCACATTCCATCATATGATTACATTTACACAATATCCAGTTATGGTTGCTGACTATCTTGGGCAATAACCACCACCCACTACACAGTACTCTCAATAAACAGAGGAGCATTTTCAGTGGCAGACTCCTGTCACTGTCATGCTCACTGTCATGCTCATCGGACAGGCTGAGGAGGTCCTTTGTTCCCAGAGCCATTCAGCTATTCAACTCTTTGCAGAAGGTGAGGGGGGAGACGGACTTCTCTGCAGAAATCTACCTCAATCTGCCCCATCACCCACCCCATCGTATTATAACCCACTGTCCACCCCTTTACCCCTTTACTGGCTATACTAGCCCCTTGCACAGATATTCTATTACTATTTTCTTAATCTCTTTGCACTATCCACACAAACACAAGAACATTATCTATTTGCACTATACACACAAGCAGACATACATTACCCTTGATAATCCAGATTATGCCACATTATCATATACATTGAACTGGTAGGAGAAGGTTTGACTTTCAACATAGAGAAAATGTTTATTTTGTTTAGACAATATTGTGTTTAAACATGAACTAACATATGGTGAAAAGGAACTGGGTGAAAAAAAACCCATCTGTCTTTATTCAATTAATCCAGCCTTGTTGGTCCAATTCATCCAGCGATTTGGTTAAAAAAGAAATGTTAACCCATTTGGATGGAGAAGGTTGACCCAGCATTGGATTGGTCCTAATTACTCAGCGGCTGTGTTAAAATAGCAACCTATTTTGCTATGTTAGTCCAATGGCCCAGCTGCTATATTTCGGGAAGGCAGCCTGCTTGAGAATGCAGGTAAAATGATTGGCCATTCTTTCAAATAATCCCAACCATGTACCAGTGACCACTGAAACTTTAATTCCTCTTTGTGTTATCAGTTGTATGCAGATGTCTGTTATGGTGTAGTCCACATAACTGGATAGATACAGCACAGATGTAAGGCGGTGTGGTCACGTCCATTCATGCGCTCGAATTTACGTGCATGTGATTGGCTGAAATAGCAAGAGACATCTGATAGGCTGCAGAATGTCCTTTTGAAAAATAAAGCATTTGTCAATCAAGCCATGTCAGAAAAGTGTAAAAAAAAAAAAAATCCACAAATAAATGCAGTGATGTTCATCAATGACCAGTGTTTTGTAAATGCACGTTCGTTAGTCTGTAAATAAATGTAAAACATTTGTGAATCAAATGACAATAATTTGTAAATCGTGTAAAATTTAGTTCACAACATACATTTGGAAATTGTGTGACATTTATTTGTGAATTTTGAAAATATTCAAAACAGCTTTTTAAATGCTTCTCATGGCAAATGAATAGCCTATGCAATTCATTAGATTATTTTGTAATCGTAATGGTTGATCTACTGATTGATCTACCCTACTTTGTTTAAATCCCACAGGTACACCCAAATATTTCAGGCTATGCTACTGTTTTAATGGGAAAATATTGATGTTGATCGACTCAATTGCTTATGTTTGTGAAGCTGCGATCTTGTGAGGTTTATCAATATGTTTTCGATCAAGGTATTTGTTTGTGGGAGGTTGCGAGCGCAGTGTTCCATTTGCCGATTCGGAATGTGGGCGGCTTCCTCTTTATCCCACGGACACGCGGTGGTCGTCTGGGCCGTCCTCTGAGGACTCAAGCAGTGGGTAGAGGACGGCTGACCGGCAACGCTGATCTTTCAGCCGTTGCTGCTGTTGAGCAGGCTTGAGTTGGGCAAGGTCACCATACTACAGCATGACAAATTTGTCCAGTTATATTTAGCCTTGTTGCCTAAACGACGCGCCGTGGATTATGCCCTGGGTCTCTCGGGTTTCGTCTTGAAGAGGCTGGCGGGGGTGCTTGTGAGGCGGGTGACTTGTAGCAGGCTCCTCAGGTGCTTGAAGGTGGGTGGCGTTATTGCTGTTCCCTATCGTACACTCTTTCTCTTTGATCTCTCAAGCTTTCTCTCTGTCTTGTTCTCACTCTTTGGGGGTCTCTTAACTCTTTTCCTCTTGCCCCCCCACCCCTCTTCAGTCGTGTGAAGCTGGACGCTTTTGTGGACGTTAAAGATAAAGAGCCGTTTAGAACAGGTGTTAGGGCTTTCAAGTGCTGTCTGAATGTAAATGACAGCTGACAGGTGTTTTTTTTTGTTTTTTTAAACGTCAACAAGAAAGTAGACAGGCATTTCATTTCTCCACACTTCCAGAAGAGTTGATCTTTGTTTCTGTGCAGTTGGAAGCCACTGAGGGCAGTGGTCTGAGGGCACCATGGATGCCCTGGCACTAGAGGCGAAGGGCAAGGATGATGCTTCAGCTACCCCTGCTGCCAATACCAAAAGACCAAAGCAACCGAAAAAAGCTAAAAGAATCGTGTACTTTGAGTTGGAAATATTGCATGCAAAGACAAAGGAAAAACTACTTCTCCTGGACAAGGTAAGTGTATGAGTGTGTGAGTGTGTGTGTGTGTGTGTGTGTGTGTGTGTGTGTGTGTGTGTGTGTGTGTGTATCTGCACACATTTATGAATGTATGGGTTTGTGAAATAAATTAAATTCTCAAAGCACAAACAGGTCAAAAAGACCAGTGATCTGTAATGTACATGATTTAACTAAAACACTATAAAAGCAAACATTAGCAGTGTTTATTATATATTATACTTACATTATGTATACTAATAATATCTGAAATGACATTAGACTTGCTCCTCTATCAGAATAGGCCATCTGTCATGTGTGGGTAGCGGGTTTCACAGCCAGTGACATACTTATCCGTTACTGCAGTTACATGTAGACATTATCCGGCTGGTTCTTTGAGGTCATGTTGCATTTGGAAGGCGAGAATACCCACTGAGCTCACAGGAATCTCCTGAGCTAGCCATGAGTTTGCGCTCTTCGCTGGGCTCGACAGCCAAGCCACTGCAGGAATGTGTTTGGCAACCATGTGCATATGTATACTGTATGAATATACTGCATATTCAAATGATAATGACTTAAAGGCTGCAATTGTACATTCCTGTGAGGTATTCGCAGAAATTATGTTTACCAAAGACCGTATTTCTGACATTGTTTTTAAAGATATGTTGTTGTTAACATTAAGGTGGAGCCAACAGCAACCATTCTGGATATAAAGTCCATGTTCCATAAAGCAAGTAAGAAAGATAAATACGGTATTACATTACTCCTTTGAAAGGCATGTTTTTGAACCATGCTGTAGTCATCATCTATATGATTTCTTGGTTTTTCACAGATCCACAGTGGTATCCTGCCAGGCAGTCATTATGCTTAGACCCAAGTAAGTAGATTGTGGGTCTTCATGTCAACCTGTGAAATCACAGAACATCTCCTTATCTGCCACAGATATTTGTTAGGCAGAACTAGAATCTTTTTTGGCAGATCGGCTGTGCAGATGAGTTTTATTTAGAGCTGTTGTCATGAGGAATGGGAAATTGATGATGACTCATTCTCTAGAGGGAAGGTCACTCAAAGATGAAGACATCCTTCAGACCCTTCCTGTTGGAACCACAGCCACATTCTACTTCAGGGACATGGGGGCTCAGCTCAGCTGGGGAACAGTGAGTCTGCAACACCACCTTAGTCACATGTGACCGCTACACGACACCCAACCAGAATCACTGCATGCACATGCATTCTTAAACAGGATCTCTCTCTCTCTTTTTTTTGGGAGGTGACACAGAACCCCTTGTCATTCATAGACACACAACAGTAACAGCAGAACATGCTCTCCCCCCACACAATCTGTTTTGGTTCTTCTCTCGCTCACACACACGCACATCTAAACAGACACACACACACATGCACATTGCAAACACTCAAAACACACCCACACCACTTTGAAGACATGCTGACAGACAAGTTCACCATCCTCTTGTTCAGTTTTCTCTCACTTCTCTGGCAGCATATCCACTTTCCTAGAACATTTAATCTCTCTAGTGTCATATCCCCTCAGGTGTTTATCCCTCTGCCCTCCTTTTCACCTTCTGCTAGAAGCCTCTGCATGCAGTTCACACTCAGCTAGCCATGATGCTAGCGTCAAGCATAGTATAGTTTTTCATGCTAGATAACTGCTAATGAATATCACAATTAAGTCCCCCTGAGTTCATCAGTTTTCAGTAGCCGTTAGTCACCACATAGTCACTGTTTAGAATGTCGGTTTGAAGTAGTTCAGCAATGCATTTCAATTTAGATATATCTATTTAGTAGAATACCCAGTACAGCAGATATAGAAGTGAACTCATTTAGAATATGAGTGGAAGAAATGTATATTCCCTCTTAGTCTTAAACTGTAGCTGAATACATGTGATCTCTTAATGCACTTAAGTACCTATAGTATATCAGGGTTCTTTTGTGATATTTACTTTCACTATATGTCAAAGTGAAATCTTTAATGGATCCCCTTTGGTGTCATTTATGAGACATACATCATGTGTAGTTATTTATGGTGGAAAAAACGAGACTATCACACACATTATATGAATGGATGGTCTTTTATGTTGAATCCGTTCAACCTGAGGACAGGTACATCTATATTGGCTGCTTGAATTTGAGCTGTTGGACATGTTATGATAACAACAGTTGGTTTACACCTGTACCTAAAGCGTCAGAGGCTTCTCACCAAAAGCAGGTGCATTTAGCACACACTAGGAAACTTTTATTATTACTATGGTGAATAAAAAAAAACATGTTCCTACTACTAAGTATAAATTAGAGTAAAACAAGTACTTCTAGTACTCATGTTGATTCTCTACCGCTGGCTTTTTCCATTCACCCTCTATTTTTATTAATTCTCCAGGTGTTTCTGGCAGAGTGTGTTGGACCCCTCATCATTTACCTGATGTTTTACTTCAGACTCCCTTTCATCTATGCTTCTAGATATGACTTCACCACCCCCAAAAACTGGGTTGTACAGTAAGTATGCTATTGACTGGTGTCACTTATTGTGTACCAATACCGTCGTCCCATTCTGCATCCACTTGTATGCGGGATTATTAATAGTCAGATTGTTGCTTTAAAACCCTCATGTAATGACTCCTGGTATTTTCTTACAGTTGTTTGAAGTGGACGTTTACAGTGTGATTGATATAGCATGCCCAAGGTCAAGCCTTCATCACCCAGTTTGCATCTCTCATTGCAGCCTTGCTTGCATATGCCACTGCTTCCACTATGGCAAAAGGATCCTTGAGACCATGTTCGTGCACCGATTCACTTCCGGCACCATGCCTCTCCGCAACATATTCAAGGTGGGAGGAAATGCTGATGGCATTCTTTCTTGGTTCATCACACATAACCCAGTTGCACCAGCTTTCTCAGGTCGGTACAGCATGGCGATGGACCAACCAATACAGAGTCCCAGTGGGTACTGGGTAGCCATATTGACAACATTTTGATGAAACTGTTAGTAAAAAGAGTTTCTTTCCTCATTCCTGAAACTGATTTGTTATTTTACCACACTGTTGTATGAGTTCTTCAATCATAGTTACAAGTCACAGTTAATCTTAATAGATTTTGGTAATAGATATTGGTTTAAGAAAAACGCTTGGCCAGAATTCTGCTGTGATGGAGTTGGAGTTGTCTAATAAGCCTCCATGGAAAATGCTGTGGGCTTTGGAAGAGGTGACCCCTGAATATCATACCGTGGTTGACTGCACTGACAGACATTGGGCTCTAATGACCACAGCATGTGGTTCACTTTCCAGTCAGACACCACAGAAACACACTGAGTGCATATGACATGCCAAATGACATTTGAGAAATCCCAGCTGACATGTGCTTGATCATGTCATGCCATCAAAGCATTAATGAAATCTTGGCAGAATCTTTGATGAACCTAATCTGTGTCTCTAAGTTTATGGAAACCTAAGAATACATCTACTTACAAATATCACCTCCGATTTACAGCATTTGATGCTGAATACAATTAATTGACCAAGGGCTGATAGTCAACACTGAGGTAATGATTCTGCCCACGTAGAGTAGTTTGTACCTGGCAAGAGCCGAGTAAAGTAATTTTTGCTACGATGAAACATTTTTGAAACTGCTGCCTTATCAAGTTCTGGTTTAAATATAGCTCGGAGAGCAGCTGGAAGTTTTCATAGAGCGGCAGCAGTTATAGACTCTGGCAGCATGGCTGTGACTTTACCTGTGACTAAGAAGTAAACAGCTCCCCTGTCATAATCTATACCATAATATTCAAACGTACCTGCTTGCCAAACTTGGTCTACATCCAATAAAAAGATACATGGCTGGGGATGAACCTACTTGATTAAAGCACCATATTTTGCCATTAAGTACTACTGAGGCTCCATGCTCACTGAATGGAGCTGTAACTCTAAATCACCATTTTTATTTGAGAGGAATGTATCGGTAAAGTCACATATCTAAAGGCCTTGTGTTCATTTTAAGAAATGCCAACAGCAGAAACAGCAGCCTTGATCTTTCCCTTTCAGAACTGTTCCTATTACTGGTTCTTTGCAGCGTGGATGGCTTACTACATTAACCATCCACTTTACACTCCACCAAGTAAGACCTACCCTTTTTTCTAATTTTAAGCACACTTTTAAAAGTTTTAAAGTTCAGGAATAAAATGTTTTTTAAAGTACTCATATCTAAATATCTGTATCACCTCTGTAAATGTGTGTGTATTTTCAGTGTATGGGGAGCAGCAAGTCAAAACTGCTGTTATGATATTTCTGGTAAATATCAGTTGTTGTGCTGTAGCTAATAAATACTTTATATTGCTCTCTCTGAGTTGCAAATTGTTAATAATAGAATTTTTCCTTTAAATGTATATCCACAGTTCTGTCAGTTAGGAACCTTCTCCATCCATATTGCCTTACGCAACCTTAAGCAACCTGGTAAGTTAATGAGACAAGCATGGCTTGCTTTTCCCGAGCATACCCACACCTTCTAAGTCACTGTTAGTAACTGTTAAAATTGGTATGATTGATGCTATGTATGATATGCACACTTCTCTAGCCATTTGCTATTAAATGTATATACAGTTGAAGCATTCTAAGGCCACTTCTGATATCACAGGCTCAAAGGTGAAGAAGATCCCTTATCCATCTAAGAATCCTTTCACGTGGATCTTTTGGGTTGTCTCTTGTCCCAATTACACTTACGAGGTAAAGGACATTGGCATGCCATGTGAAGTACTGTGTGTACATGTGTCCGTACGGTTGACCACCGGGTGTTGAAGAGTGCTGCTGCCTCCCACTGGCCAGATAGATGTATTGCTTGGAGTAATGGGTCTGACATAATCTCCGGCAAAGCACATCCTCGTCTGAGAAATATCTTTGCCAGCCTCACGACATCCCTTCCCAAAAACATCACATAATTAAAGTCTTAATGGTGGAGAAGACCTTAGCACCAGAATAACTTACTGCTTGTTTGTGTGCGTTTCCCCATTCCAGTGTGGCACCTGGGTCGGCTTCACAGTTATGACCCAGTGTCTGCCCGTGGCCGCCTTCACCATCGTGGGCTTCATCCAGATGACGGTGTGGGCAAGATACAAGCATCGCAGCTACGTGAAGGAGTTTCGTGACTACCCCACCCTGCGCTCTTCCATTCTGCCCTTCATTCTGTAGCCCACGACAGACCCGGGGGGTAAGAGAGAGGGTGGGAGAGGTACCGCCAACACTCTTGTCTGCTCACATGAGAAGACATTTGCCACAGCATCTAGTGAACTTCAGTTTAGACTCCAAGCAACAAAATGCTCAAGATGGGCGTTGGAGTGAATTACTGGATAAAGAAAGTAATTATTTACTAACTTTGCTAATGTTAAATAAATCCATTTGTAGCCTGTAACTCTTGGTGTTTACAGTCTCTTGGTGTTTACTATGAATGTTGAATGTGTTGGAAGAAACTGTATGTTATCAGTTACACTTTTCGATATTTTATGCAAAACTATACAACACCATAAAATTAACCACTGGAACTGCTACGTCTGACCAAAAAAAACTGTCTGCCTTTATCTAGCTGGATTACAATAATTCAAATACAGATAGTATACTTTCAACTTGCACAAATGTAGTTGTTAGATTTCATTATAAGATCTTGAGGCCAAAGTTCTTCTCCCTCTTTTTTCAAAGTTATTCTTTCTCTGCAGATATGATCTGCAGATAATTATGACTCATACTGAAATCAAGTAGCTAGTCTAGTCTTCAGGATAATACTTAAGATAGAAACATTGTAAAACAGGTGATTTCTGCTATTGCACTGTCTCAGAACCCTCACCCAATTGAAAAATGGCAAATGACAAACAATGTGATCTGAATTTTGACCCCCGTTTTTTCCCCAGATAAATGCAAAGTAAAAAAAACATAACTACATAATCGCTAAACATGGATTTCGCTATGGTTTGACACAAAAGCTCTCCTGCCCCTCCTTTCACCATTTGATCTGCTTGATTTCAGCTGATTGTCTTTGGTGTCTCAGGTCACAAGTTCACTCAAAATCCAATTTTCTCTCCACTACTTTACCGTTAAATGTTGTGGTCACTGATGAGACACATGAGGGTCTTATCTGAGCTACAACAACACTGTTCCACCAGGGGTTTCGACAGGCCATTAAACGGGAACCGTGTAAAATGGACATACTGACACTAAAATAGACATTTCAACTTCACAGTATCTGGAAAATGAAGGCCTTGATAGTACGGCTTTAAATAAACTTGATGTTGTAGTAGCCATGTGGAAATTCCTTGTTTGCCACAGAAATGATGATCTATTCAAAGTCTTTTCATTGCTTCATACAAAATGTCCCTACCAGGTGGTTTGAAAACCTTGACTGTAGTTCAGTGACTAAAAAGAATAAGTAAAAAAGACAATAAATCCTTGAAAATGCCATACATCATACATACATGTATATATGTTACACAGACACAGAAATATGCTATTCGTACCCCTTTTTTATTTTTGTTTCACATGCATCGAATGCACAAAAAGGTACCTTCAAATAAAAATAGAAACCTGTGTAAAATCAAGGGATGTCTATCTTAGCAGTACATAAAGATTAAAATGCTATTGTTATGCAACACCGTCATCTTATATACATAGAGCATATATATATATAGCTAGTGGTCAAAATGAATGCTCCGCCAAGACAATGGCAGTCTCTGTACCGCATCGCCATTACCTTGTTAACTCTATATACACTATATACATTAACCATATCTTATATAGAATCCACAAAACAAGGTCTCCACTCTCGTGCAAAAGTAAAAGCTGTACAGAGGTCAATCCCAGAGATAGGGGAGGGGAGACTGAAACATCCACACAGAATGGTCTGTGCTCCGTCAGTTCAGAAGATGAAGGATGAGAACCTAAGCTCGGGTTCACATGGTTTAAAGTGTCTCAGCTTGATGACATCATTCCAGTGGTGACCGTTCTGACTCACTCAGACTCATTATGGCTAGTTTGCGTTGCGTACCTGAGAATGAGTGAGCGAGAGAGTTTTGCAAGTTTCCGTGCAGATGCCTTAGAGGAGGGTCGCGGCGATTCCACCCATCATCCGAGGTCACTGTCCTGGAAGACCCTTCTCTGTAGCAGCTTCACATGATGCTCGTAAATCTTCAAGGCGGGCCCAAGCCTTATGGACAGGCCCGTCAACACATCACTGCGCTGCATCAGGAGAAGAGCTCGGCCATCAATTTCCTGTTCAGGTCAAAATTGTATCAGTGTAAATAACTAAATGTCTTCACCTCATGTAGATTAATGTTGAGAGTGGTAATTATAATTTTTTGGTTTGTTATTTATCTCCAGTATAGCTAAAGATATCAAAGGATGCACTTTAACACTTAATTTTGAAATGGTGAGTCTATTGCAAAGGACTGGGATTGAGTGTATAGCTCCCCCTAGTGGTGAGAGCAAAGAGGACAGCGTAGGGATACACAGCACCTGTGTTCGGAACGCTAGTGCCTGTTCAGGGAACCCTGCTGTGGTGAAGTAACCGGTGACATCTGCCACAGTCCACTGCATTGGATCTGGACCGATCTCCCCTGCCCCCTCTGACCTGAAGACACGGGAAGCCAAATGGACAGGCATAAGACTTACTGCTGGGGCCACATGGTAATAGTGGCATCATTTACTCAGGATATTGGCATCTGCTTTCCAACAAAGCTTGGACACAACTCTTGCATTCTTACATTCTTTCAAACGGATAGAGAGAGTGTTAATCCGATACACAACAGCTCAATGTGTGTGTATTTGTGACAATGTGAATGCATCTGTGTGCAAGTGTATTAACCTTCAAACATAAAAGAGGACTGGAAGATGAAAAGACTGGTTTTTATATGATAAACATGGAGACCTATAGAAACACTTACACTTCTCTGCTCTTCTCTGAATCTTTGATGGCAGCGTCTTGTTCCAGAGTGGAGGTCACAGTCACCTTCATCCTCTTTAAACTCTCCTTACCTGCAACAGACAGTGAGGACAAGACCATCAATCACTGCAAAACAGCAAATAAAAAAAACCCACAAGGTCATCATCTCATCACACTAGGTGATAAAACCAGGCCCTCAACTCACCATTCTCTGAGCCATAGGAACACGTGTGGGAATGTCCTTTAGAAACCTGCATTGCCTCATCCTGCAGAAAGATGAACAATAAAGTGAGTTTGCAACAAGACTGCGCTGAAGCATTAGCACAAACACACACACACATATATATATAAAAATATACACACACAATGATCCAGTGGACTGACCAGTGTAGTGCTGCACTTTGACCCCAGCTGATCCGGTGTGGCGGCACTCTCTACTGCTCTCATCCCTTCCTCTCTCTTCAGTGCGCACCTCTGAACCGCTGGGCAGACCGCAAGAGGCTGGCTCCCTAACTCTAACACGCCTGTCACACACACACACACACACACACACAAATATATTTAGTTTCACTCCAAAGCACTCTTAGCACACCTTTCTTTCACAAGTTTCCATTATAGACAAGCTTCAGGATTATTACCTGTCTCTCCAAGTGTTCCTGTAGGTATGGGCTCTGCGTGATAAGCATTTCCTTCACAACCCTCACGCTTCAGTGTCGCTGGACTGGAAGAACATTTGCCCAAGCTGGGCCTGTCTGAAGGCCAGTGGCCATTGCATGAAGAGCTCTGGGTGTGGGGAAGAGAGCTGTGTTGGGCACAGACACCTGAGCCATCTCCATGCCTAGAGCGGGACACAGGGCTCCCGCACTCACCCTGTGTGTTGACTGTGCCATCCTGTGCCACTCCATTATTCAGTTCTACCGTCATGGACACACTTTCCTGTGAGACAGAAACTGATGTGAGGCTGGGCAACACTTTATACACCCACATATTCAAGTAAGAGAGAATGGATATACAACTACCACACATTGAACCATACTCTTGAATAAAAACGAAAGAAAAAAAAAATCACATTTGTTAGGAAAAATAATGTTGTAGGATATTATCTCTGGTATTGAAGGAAAAGAGCACTCATGTTTACAATCATAGATTCGTGTTCATGTCCGATGCATCTCGATGGCATCGTTGTTTTTATATACGACACGCTGCCCACCCACTAGTAAGAAAACATGGTCAGTACATTGTCCTGTCTAATTCAACGAATGCACTGCAATATAAAACCCTGTGGCGGTCTCATGCTCGCGTTTTCGAGGTAACCTTGTTGCTTTTCGTCTGAAATGAACTGTCTATGAAAGACAGGCAAGTCGTGTTGTGCCTTTATAAAATATAAGCGTTAGGTAGCCTGTAAACTGCGCAATATCAACACACGCATTAACACTGACCTTTGCCTGAGTGGATAGCGGGCATACAGAGTGGGATAGCCCATTATCATCATCTGCTTGCACGCGAATGCGGAGATCGAGCACTAATGTTGAAGAGCGCAGAGAACTGCTTGAAACAAGTGTAAATGGTTCAGACGCACAAAGAAAATCGGTTTTAGACGATAGTAAGAAGTAAGTGCAGAGACACTACTGGCATGTCGACCTGCTACGTTGAACAGTCTCGACAACGTTGCGAGTTTTCAGGCCTTGCTAATGTCCCTGTGTCTTCAGAACTAGTGTGCTTTTTAAGGCTGCTCCGTTTTTGGAGCTAACCGTCGTTTCGTGTTCTAGAGTGTAATACAGACTAAACGTGTGGGAAACATCGGTTTTTTTTTAAACTCAAGTGTGTGTTTCTGACGAGACATGAAACGCGAGCCGTGTCTCGCCATACGTATGCCCGTGTGTAACTAGCTGAGGCGCGCGAGTGCGAGCGCTAACTCCACAAAGCCCGCCCCGCACCTCACTGAAGCGCTTGCGACTGAGAACACGCAAAACAGACAACTAGCCTTCAGCTCGTCCTGTCGATAATCACCAAATACACCAACAGAGAACGAGTGTTATTGTTTTAGAGTGTTGCACAAAATACGAGGCCAATCAGACAAATGCATCCGGATGTGTTCAAGTTTCCGTTATGTTTAAAGCTTTGTTAGTTGCCCTCGCTTCGATTACCTATTTCGATCAGGGGGAAAAAAAACAAAAACGCAGTGCCGACGTGCAATCAAAATGCTAGCTAGCTAGCTACCTTTTCCATTGCATCTGTCTCAGGACGTGAGTTCTTCGGTAACTACACCGACGACTTCGTTCCCACTTCCGAGACGGGGAGGGTACTTTTACATTTTGCCCTACGAAGCAGATCCAGGCAGGCTATCTCTGTGCCCAGATGCACTTTGTTTTGGCTAAGAGTCATCTCTCCCTGCGACAGACGCTCTTTCATACCTATACACCACTCATCTTAGAGCTTTGAAGTGCTTGACCTTTGAATGTATCGTCCTCATGGCTCGACGTTCAGAGCTGAATGAACCAGTCGTTCACCTAACGTACATCCAAGCTGTTTTGGTGACTTACGCTTTGGCCTCATGTCGTTGCAGTGCTTAGTTTGGACTAGGCTATATCAGTTTGTACTGGTTCTTTATACTCGTTCTCTTGGCACACGTTAAAGTGTTATGCTTTTTGTTCGTATTACACTTTCTACTTCAGCGCAAACTTGGCTCACGAAACACTTGCGTTGTTCACGCTGACAGGAGAGCGCCTTCCATTGTTGGCGTTATTACCCCGGCCATGAGAGGTAGTGCCGCTCCCCGTCTGCGGCAGTTTGTCTGCGGGTGCACTTGCTTAAACCACTAACCCCAACTGAACATCTAAACTCACTTTGCAAATACACGTGTCATCATACAAATGATTGTTTTCAGAAACTAAACTCACAGTTGTATTTTCGCCAATCTCGATGGAATCTGCCGTTGTGTCAAGCGTAGAGTCATGAAACTGGCTGCCATGCATTACTTCCATATCCCCCATCTCATCCTCCGTGGGACCGAGGGCACTGTCGTCGTTGCTCGAGTCTGGGAGCGCCGGGTGTTTTACCACTGATCTATTTGTCACCTGACCAAATTTTTTTCGATTTCTTTGTACCCTGGCAGCATTTCGGTAAGAAACTGAGCCTTTGTAGTTAACTTTAAGAACCGTTTGTTCTTCTATCAGTTTCTCCAGTTCTTTGCAGGTTCGATCTGGCTCGGACCCGTGTCGTCTTCGTACCATCCTACAAATTCTTTCAAGATCTGGTCTTGCTTTTCTTGACCGTAAAGAGTCTATCGTCTCAAGTATCCAGTCGCGATAGCTTGGTTCAGACATTTTTATCCAGACAGGTTCGTCGGATTCTTTGAGTCTTGCCGATGTGACGCTACTTCTCCGAGCCGCGGTCGCGGTCCGAGCCCAGTTGAGACTCGAGAGAACGGAAACCTCACTGTACGCGTGCGTTGCTCACTTTGTGCGCTTAAGGTGGACTGCCCGAAATGGAATGTGCCGCCAGGGGAGCAATTTAAGGGCGTACTGACTTAGACTGGCGTCCTTTAGCATTCGCGCGCTCTCCCCAGAATGCGCCTCATCTGCTATTCATTATCAGCGTCGATTAATGAAAAGCTAGTCAACTACCCACCCCTCCGTGTCGAACATCCACGAGTAACAGGCCCATCGTCTAACAAAATGCACCCATGTAGTTGTAATTTTAACAAGTAAAACTTTATTGGAATGATACATGTTGTAAAATATTACTTTTTTTTTTAACATACTCCATGTGTGCTAAGGGTATCTGTCAAGTTCTCCAGAAGGTAAAATAATTAAGACTGATAAAGGCAGAGATATACAGTATTGTTCCCCGAAAAAAGGTACAACAGACTACACCATCACCATACCTGCATCGGGAGGAGAGATTCCTGTTATTTATACATTTAGAAAAAAAAGACAAAAAAAAAAATCAACATTTTTTCCTCCATGATTCATAAAGCGAAATGTCTGTAGCCTACGAAGTGCGCAAGGGAACGTGGATGCATACAAAAGCAAACGTAAGCATGAACTGGTGAGCACAACAGAGCAAAACGGTGGTACTGGGGAAACAGGGAAAAGGGAAATGTTGACAATCGACACCGTTCAAGAAGGGTTAAAAGAGCCAGAGAGGCTATTAAGTACTTGGTGTCATTCACATGTATATCACGAAGGTGACTGCTCCTTTACAAGCTTTAAAAGTTCTATCTTTTTCTTTTATATATATATATATTTTTTTTTTTTTTTCTGAAGCATTGTGCTATCGTCCACACCCCAGAGACCAAAACGTTCGAAATCGACCTCAGATGTCTGCACACAGTGTAGGTGTCTTATAACGCCACCAGGAGGCGCACAACCCTGTGGCACTTCAAACACTAGTAATGTGAACAACGTGAGTTCAGAGCATGCGGCCTGCAATAACACCAGGCCAGAACAAAGGTCCGGTGGACATCCATAGGTGACCTCTACTCCAATTATGAAGGGAGTGGCAAATAAAGGTGAAGAAAGAAACATGATGAGTGCCTTGCACACCTCTTTTCAGAAAGAGTGCAAATCCTTTTGCGTTTTCATCACAGATCTGAAAATCACTTTGGGATGATTTGTCACCACTATAACCACTAACCTGCAATGCAATATAGCATTAAACTGTGCAGGGACCCATCAATAAATCTCTGAAACCCAGTATTTTTCCTCCTTCATACAGCATTTCAAACACATTTGTTACAAGACAAAATTCATCAGTTCTAGAGTCAATCAACCCAGTCCTTCCAAACAGAAAAGTAGCATTTGAAAGGTTTAATAAGTTGGCAAAAGACTATAAGATTTGTGAACATTCAGTAGAAATAATTTAAACTACCCTAATTGTCATGACAAAACAATGTGTTAATGTTATTTGGAAAAGAAAAGAAGAAGAAAAGAAAAAAAAAGCATCAAACAAATGTCACCTGTGTACTGTCACACCTGGCAAAAGACTGACTCTGTATGTCTGTATGGGCCAGAGATAATGACATGAGTCTGAAAAAAGTTTCCATCAACCAAGAAACCAAATGCAAAGTCTGGACATAAAGAAATCATTTTGTATTATTGCACAGGGTTCTAAAATCCAACCATATTGGTGATTAGGCAATAGATTGTCTTGCGTCCTGCAGTACACACAGGGTATCCTGTCCAAGAAGTACACTGGGCTGGCAAACTTTAAAATGACCCTCTTGCAAACATCGATTTCTGTACATTATAGGTATATTTTTCATTAACAGATGGAATCATTAGCCACGCAAACACATTGGTTTCCAAAATGCACTTCCAGAAAAAAAAGTCAGTAATGGACTTTAGGATGGACAGGTAATGTCAGAGGCTAGAAAGAAGTGTTGAGACTTATTTAAAAAGCTGCTTTAAAAGAAAAGCACAAAAAAAAAAACACAACTTTCAGAGTTTGAGTATCCCCAGATCTAACCTTTACAGATCACAATGAGCTCCTCGAGGTGTAGGAGGGGGCGGGGAGTCAACCTGGAGTGGAGTTTAAAAAAATCCACACCTGGCATATAGAAACAAATCTACACACACTCCCTAAGCTCCCCTCAAATATTTTGTAGAGGCATACACACAATTTGGGGACACACACAAACAACCTTCACCGCCCCCGCCTTAAAAAAAAAAAAAAAAAAACACACTATATCAAGAACCCAGTGAAACCTTGCCCAAAACGGTTATTGAGAAGAGCAAAAGAAAAAAGAAGTCACTTAACCTCCAACACTTTGCTTTTATAAGTGTTCTCTACAACAATGGCATGGACCATGTATGTGAAATACTTTGCTACTTTTGTTCCTCTTTATGCCTTCCCATCACATTCATCGGCTTGTTAAATTACTTACTGAACATCTCGGCTCTCAACAATGCCGTCAGCATGTCATTTTGGCAGATGTCATGTTAGTTTACTTGTCAAACAAACAAACGAAAAATAACTTCATTAAACTTCTGTTAAAAACTAACTTAAACTTCATCCATCCCCCCCCCCCTCCCCACAGCTAGCGCACAAAGGTGAGAAAAAGAGAAGGGTGTGAATGGTAGGGTGTGGAGTCTTCACGTATACATTAAAGTATATTTATGTGCTACGAGAGCCTATGCTCAGGATTGATCATAAAAAAGGTGGTGACAACATTAAAAAAGGAAACCATATTTTAAATTCCATCTCCAGACCACTAAACAAACACACACACATTTAAGAAGACACATTATTCTCATAAGGGTTCTCAAAAAAAAAAAAAAAAAAAAACATAACTCATTCAAGAGAGCAGACAGACATAATTATCCCTATAAAAGGCTGAGCTTAGGTTTGCTAAGTGACAGGTCCTCAAGACAATTAAGACCTACATGACAAACCTGTGGAGACCAACTTTTGGTACATGACTCAAATCTAGTCTTGCTTTTCAAGTGGTCAACAGTGATGGAACTGAAAGCGCTGGGGAAAAAAGAAAAGAAAAAAAGAAAATTACAAGTACAAGTACAAAAAAATCGTGCCACAATAAAACACAAAATTGTTTGTGTGTGTGTGTGTGTGTGTGTGTGTGTGTGTGTGGTGCGTTTGGGTGTCATGATTTCAATTTGTGAGAAAAACAGAAAGGGTTCGCTGCCACCGCAAGCTGAATCCCAGCGGCGGTGCTTTCCAACACGTCCACTGAAAAAGCTGGCATCATGACAGGCACATTATAGTTGAACTTGAACTTGTATTGCTTGGGCAGGTTGAGGGAAAAGGAGCAAGGGCAGACTGGGAATGTGTGTGTGTGTTTGTGTGTGTGTGTGTGTGTCCAGATGAGACATAGTAAGGATTCTAACAACCAAGCAGTGATGTGATGCCCTTGTTCACTGACAAGCACCTCCAGAGCGGGCGGCCCACCCTGGGAAGGCTGAAACCCAGTACCACATAGACGTCAATGCCTGACACCTGCTGCAGTGACCCGACAGTGTCAATCTGCCTTGATTTGAGAGAAAAAAAAAACTAAAAAAAAAAAAAAACGATGACAACCCATTACGAGAAGAAAAAGTGGACTGCATCTCTGCCACGAAGACCAAGAGATAGAAAGAGAGCGAGAGCAGGAAAGAGGAAAGGAAAAACATTAAATGGATAAGTAACAGGTGAGAAACTATCTGAGAAGGCAACACTGCTGGCTCTTTCTGGACGACTTCATCATCGCTCCTTCCGAGGAAGGGCAGGAGGGAGGGGGGTGGGTCGTACATTGTTGTTGTCGTTCTTTCTACGTGCAGGTCGGCAGTCCTGTTTTTTTCCTCCACCTTAAGCCCCCCCTCAACCCTTTGCTCTTTCTCGGTTCCTCTCCTCCATTTTGTTTCTTCCTCTGTGTCCCCTCTCTGCCTCTGCTGCACCTGGGTGCGCTCAGAACTCTGCAAACTCCTTTGCGCACTTCTCTGTGAAAGACACCCGGATCTCCTCCTCCTCGTAGTCGTCGAAGTTGCTGGTGTCTCCAGGACCTTTGCACTTGGGGATGAAAGGAGCCTCAACCTAAACCAAACACACACAGAGTTACTACTGCCAGTTCCAAAGGTCCTAAAATTACATTGTTCATGACACATGGACGGATCCCTGGCTACATTACCAACATCAGGCTGCATGGTATTCCAGCCATAAAACAGTGTACTACACAACTAATTCTACAGCTATAAATGACAAGGTGCCCGATAGATATGAATGGTTTGTTCATGTCCTCAGTACTGGGGATGCAACAAATGGTGACTTCCAAAATCATGACCCTTGGTCTGATGACCGTAAGAATGGGAGTCCGCTGCCTGGTGCCACAGCCCACGTAGCAGAAGGGGAGAAGCAGATTTTTTAATTTTCCCAATTTGTCTGGCAAATGGCAACTTCTGTAGACAAACTTCCAGTTACCAAAATTACTTGCCACACTGACTACACATTCCGGTTGTTTCTGAGGGTCTGAAGCTTGGCCTTGACCTGAAGGCATCATTGAGCCCAGTGAATACAAAGCCTCAATTAAACTGTCCGGCCTGGTGTTGTGAGGCAGCGCCTGGCCTGGTTTGGTCTGCCCAGAACACTGACCTTCCGCTGGTAGATGGCGATCCAGTCAGTGGTGGCGAACCACTTGTGGCCCTTGATGTCGTTGACGCCGTTCTTGAGGTTGCCGAAGCGCTTGGTCAGGTCTACCTGCAGCAAGTTACGCAGCAGGTCCTTCAGGTCGGAGCTGAAGTGTGACGGGAAGCGCACCTGAGAAAGGCACAGGGGTCAAAGGTCACTGCAGGGGTTCAGGCGCGAGGCAAACAGAGTATGGCAAGTAGATCAGTTATCAGTTGTGCTTTATATACAACTAATCCAATTTAGATATTTCTGTGCAACTGTGGTCGCACATAGGAATCTTGATAATCTTGTTCACATATTCATTTGCTTGAGAGATATTCCAGCAAAAAAAATGCTATAATAGGCTAATAAGGCACACTTCTACATCAGATCATCTCATGACTCAGAATGACATACACGTGTGACCAAGATGTGGAATCCATCCCTCTCCTTTTCGGACTTACCTTTCCCGAGACGATCTTCTCGTAGATCTGAATGGGCTGGTCAGCAAAGAATGGGGGGTAACCTGCGGCCATCTCGTATATGAGCACCCCCAAAGCCCACCAGTCGACTGCTTTATTATAACCCTACAGAGAGAGAGATTGAAAGAGCGAGGGATGAAGTGAGAGGCAGACAGGAGCAGATAGAAAGAAGGAGGGACGACGACACAGACACAGACACAGACACAGACACAGACACACACAGCACCACCAACACAGCAAGGTGATGAGTGGCGTGACACTAAGATGGGACACTCACTTTGCTGAGGATAATTTCGGGGGCCAGGTACTCTGGGGTGCCACACAGCGTCCAAGTCCGTCCTTTGACCCGTTTCGCGAAACCAAAATCTGTTACCTGAGTGAGGACAAAGCTCAGTGTGAACGCTGGGATTTTCCAAAACCCCAAACAGCACACTGCCTGAGCTCAAAGCATTGGTTACAATCCTTACTGCTGTGTCCGCCTCTGTGACTAAGTACATCAGTAAATCGATCACTTTTGCTGAGCTGGTTCCATCCAATCCTGTGCAAGTGTGCTTACCTGTATGTAACCCTGATTGTCTATGAGCAGGTTCTCAGGTTTCAGGTCTCGGTAGATGAGGTCCAGTGAGTGGAGATACTCGAAGGTCAGGACAATCTGGGCAGCGTAGAAGCGGGCATGGGGCTCACTGTGGAGGAGACAACCATGAGTGATCATGAGAGTGAGAGCGAGTGAGACCAGATTCAGTGAAGCAGAGCGAGCATCCCCCCCCATCCCCCTCACCACCACCACTGGTGACGACCACTGCACTGCAACCACTGCATTGTCTTGATGTATTTGACCATCACAACCACGCTGATCTCAAAACGTAAAAATACACTTAATCTCTCCGCATAATCTGATTAGGTATACAACAGGGGGCATCTGCTTGGTTGACTAACTTGAACTTCAAACAGTTTGCCGAGAACAGAGTACGACTTTTGTATAATTCTAGCCATTCGCATGTGGCATCTGTGCCATTTCACACTAAAGAAACAAATAAAAATGTGCATAGCCTAGTTATCATATGTTACTCATAAACTACAATACGACTAGTGCAGTGGTCACGCACATTCCTTTACTTTCTTGAATTACCTCCACCAAGGAGGTTATGTTTTCAGTTGGGTTTTGTTGGCCATACAGAAAAACGAACCGCATGATTTTCAAGACACTCTGTGGAGAGGTGGACTATAGACCAAGGAAGAACCCATTTGGGAGAGGATCCACATCGTGGGCTTATGGCAACATTGCGAGAAAGGGCCCATTGGCCTTGACGGAGGTCTACACTCTCCAAGTGTCCTTCTAGTTTTAAATACTTATGTTGTTTCTGTTGGATTAACAAGAATGAAATGTCAGCAGAGAGCATCCAAAAAGCGTAGCATTTGCCCTCCTGTTGCTCCCAGCTCAGTTTTCACTGGGATTGCACAAGTGAATTTGTGTCTGGCTACACCAGGCTAACAGAAACTGCAGGTACACAAGTCTGCATAAAAAATAAAACAAACTGAACAATACTCAAATCTGTGGCATTAGAATGGAATGAAATGAAAAAGCTGTAGCTACTGTAGGTACGGTAAATGTGTCATGTTGATTCCACTCTTGTCAAAACCCAGATGACCAAAATAATAACAAAACATATAAAAAAGAAAAAGCTGTAGCTGTGGTTCCCAACATCTTGGGTCTAAACGTAGCTGGGACACACAGGCGACCCACCACCTCATGGGTCTAAACGTGGCTGGGACACGCAGACGACTCACCTAAACCTGCCGATTCTCCTTAAATGAGAGAACATCTCTCCACCGGGGACGTACTCCATGATCATGTACAGGTTTGTGTTGTCCTGCAGGGGGCACAGAGAGCAGTCGTGAGGATCAACAGTCACAGGACACAAGGAACGTCATAGTCAAAACATCACTTACAGGACACAAGGAACGTCATAGTCAAAACATCACTTACAGGACACAACGAACGTCATAGTCAAAACATGACAAAAGGCGTAATACTGACTGATGTCACAGACTCTTTTACACAGACAGAGAGATAGACAGACAGAGGGACAGACAGACAGACAGACAGACAGACAGACAGACAGACAGACAGACAGACAGACAGACAGACAGACAGACAGACAGACAGACAGACAGACAAAGGGCCGTACCTTAAAGGAGTGATCCAACCGCACTAAGAAGGGGAAACTGACTGCCTGGAGGATGCGCTTCTCGTTCAGCGTGTGCTCTATCTGTTTGAGCTTCACTACCTGAGAGAGATACAGATACACACACCTGAGTCAGAGACACTTAGCCGTCATGCCACAAGGATCTCCTACATCAAAGCCACAGCAGTCATAGGGGTACTGCAGCGCCACACGGCACATAATAGCGCCACCTTACCTTCTGTTTGTCGAGGATCTTCATGGCATAATGCTGGCCCGTCTCTTTGTGCCGCACCAGCATGACCCGCCCAAATGAGCCCGTGCCCAAGGTCTTCAACCGGTCAAACTGGTCAAGGGCCGCAGTGTTCTGTGGCGTGGCCAAAAAGAAAAAGAAGAAAAGGAAAAAAAAGCACCAAGATCAGATCAATGGTGTTAGAGGAAACTCAAGCAGAGCTTACAATCAGTTAACTTGCATGACTTGCGATCAGCCCTCATCCTGGTAAAGGGCTGTAGATACTTCGGCTCAGCAACTAATTCAATACACTAATTCAATGCTCCTGAAACAAGGTTGTTAATTGGCTGTAGCTCGGTCCGAGCCACATTGTTTGCCTCTCATTTCCAACATCAGGACTGCGCAGGAACACCAGATTTGTTTGAGTGCAGAGACAGCCAGCGGAACGCAAGGAAAATTTAGTTGAATTTGTTGGTAAGTGTAATGGATTGTAATAAAGGAATACCCCTTTAAGAGTTATTTTAAGGAATGCCACAGGCCCAAAAGCATTTCCCAGGCTTCAGTTTACAACAAATTACTCTCTCTCCATCCTTCTCTCTTGCGCTACCCCTCATAGTTACTTATGGGGACACGATCTACCATCCATCTCATGTATTGCCGTCCCACCAAAGTACAAACATCAGAAGGCCCGTCGTTGCACTTTATGACCAGTAGAGGGCAAACAGCCCCAGACACTCCATGCCACAGGCACAAAGGTGAAACGAAGGTGACACATACCAGGGCCTGACTGATAGTGCACGTACATGAGGGCATTCCTTGAATGGGTGAGAGGCGAGGGCGGCCATGTTGTGTGCAGTGGTGGACTCACCTGGGCTGGGTTCTCCCATTTCTTCAAGAAGTCTTCTTTGGCTTTGGCGAGGAACTCTTTGACTGTTGGAGACGGGAGGAACAGAGGTTTAGTGCACATTCACTTTTTTCTAGAAAATTCTTTGCCAATTTGATGCAAACAGTGCATCATCAAGCTTCTAACTGGTGGCTGCCTTGAAGCTGCCGCTTTCATTCACTTTAGCCCCATGACATGAAAGTCACAGGGGGTAAGTGTGTTATGTAAATTCCTTATCTTTTTGGAAAGAGCCACATGACATAGTGGATGCTAAAACAAATGTTTAAAAAGAAAAATATATATATATTGCATGGAATGGAAACTGTAACAAGTAGCTACAGTGCAGACAGTTTGTCAGGCTAATTAATCTGACTCTCCACTCAACACACAAAAAGACACAGACCGACAAAAAAAACCTCTTTCATATCCGTTTCAAAGGAATTAAATGGCTCAAGTAGTTTCTTAGAAGTGCAGAGGTTACATCTGTGTTTCTTAGAACTCGGTGTCCCAGATACATTGATAAAACTGAACTGCAGTTAATTGTATGACTGACAATACTGGCATGACTTTTCCTATAAACAAACTCATTGTGATTTCAGTTTACTGTACATTAATGTGTTCTTACATATTTCAAAAGAGTAGATATGTGGCTTAAAGACTGCTTAGTCGGAGAGGTGACTTCACAAGGACACATCATCTGAGAGTTTGAGCGCATGATGGCACAATATGAATGTAGCCATTAATATGTCGATAGGCATACTACACTGCAGATTTAAACGTATCCAAAACACGGGTGAAGTTTAGAAGCATGAGGCCATTTGTTCAGTACGGATACCAGTGAATACGGACACTATTTTGAAGAAAGCCTGTATAAGCCAATAAATGCTTAAAAAGTATATCCCCTGGTTAATCTACACCTATGGCAAGAATAGGTGTAAAGATTATTTATATCAATAGCATCAAATAAATATGTGTTGTATATAAAAACACAATTAACACTTTGCTGCAGTAATAAAAAAGAAGATAGCCTCTGTAAAAGTCACATGCTACATCAGTGCCTTTCACTAACTTAAGCATATCAAAGAAAAAAAAAGGATTCTGTAACTGATGGGCCTATGGCCATCTCCACTAAGCCAATGCTAGCACAGGTCTAATTTCCACAGCTGTTAAAGGCATATTGACCGGGCCCCTGCATTATCCAACACATCCTGCTCCTGCCACATGGCAAAACTGGAGCAGAGACCCTGATCGATAGGCTCAACCACAGTGTGCACATTTACACGAGTCATGTCTGCCTACACCACTGCACGAAGCCCAAAACAGCTCAGACGAGTTACATGCTTACACACACACACACACACACACACACACACACACACACACACGCCGCTGTCACATGCACATTTGGTGCTCTTATCTTTATTGGGCTAATCGCTCTGTGGGAACATCCAGATTACAGTGGGCCCTTCCTCATTCCACACTACCACTGATATTCACAGGCAACACACACACACACACACACACACACACACACACACAAATCAGATAGACAGGACAAAGACTCACACACACACACACACACACACACACACACACACACACACACACACACACACACACACACACACACACACACACACAAATCAGATAGACAGGACAAAGACTGGGCACTCTGGAGGACAGAGAGGATGAGCTTGTGTCTCAAATAAACACACACTGCTCAAACTCTTTCTGAACACAGCACCTTTCTCTGGGCTACGAGATACAGTCCCCTCCCCCCAGCACCCACACTGGGGTGCTGCTCCAGTGGCCTGCTCCACTCAGCCAAGCACTTACGAGAGGGGATAGGAACGCACAGGGACCCGACTTTTCACAAACCAGACAAGCTCTAACCCAAGCCCAGAGAGTAAAACACACCGATACATCAGTGGACATACACTACAGCATGCGCATTCACACGCATGCATATGCGCACACAAACATACACACACACACACACAGCTGTACATTTCCTGCCAAAAACCACAAGAAGTTTCCTCCAAAGACAATGTGAGCCTTTGACCCTTGGGGTTCACAGAAGCCACCCAGTCCATTAGGCTCTTCCAACAGCAAAACAAACAGTAGTGGCTGCCCTCCCTGATATGGGCTGTGCTGCATGCCCGCTCGCTTCTGTGTTTTCATTCCCCAGCTCCATGGTAACCGCCCTGGAAGGAAGACGGTTGGACGGTTCCCACCCCTTACCCCACTCTAGCAGGGCCGTGGGACAGTCGGGCGTGGAACCACCCCCGCCATCGGCTGTTTGAGAAGCTGAAGCAGCCTCTCGGGCCTCCCTTGACTCCCGTGATTCTCGCGACTCTTTTGGTTCTCGCGGTTCTTTTGACTCCTTTGGTTCTCGCGGTTCTTTTGACTCCTTTGGTTCTCGCGGTTCTTTTGACTCCTTTGGTTCTCGCGGTTCTTTTGACTCCTTTGGTTCTCGCGGTTCTTTTGACTCTTTCAATTCTTTGGGCTCTCGCAGCTCCCTAGATTCTCGTGGTTCTTTTGACTCCCGTGTTTCCTTCACCTCCCGCGATTCCCGTGGCTCTTTCGGCTCCCGGGATTCGCGCTTCCCGCCGTGCCTCCTTGTGCTCTTGCGCTCACTCATGTGGCTGCTGGGCCTCGTCCTGCTCACAGACTCATGGCCCCACGGTAGTGGTGCTGCCCAGGGACAGGGACATTGGCAGTGGGGGCTGCAGTTGGGGGCTCAGATTCCAAACAAGTGGTAGCAGTATCGTACTGGTGCCCAGGGTGTCCAGCCCTCAATGCCAGCATGTAGCCTACTGAGCCTCAGCCTCTCAATCTCCTCTGTGGTCACTGCTGTCACTGACTGCTGCTGCTGCTGATTACCCAGTACAATCAATTGGACCCTTGCTCTGTTTCAATCCGTATCAATATTTATTCTGCACACAGAGGACTCGCAGCATCATCACACACACACACACACTCACTATTGATCTTCCCTGGGGCCTGGTCACCAAGAGGGGGGGCATCGTCACCAATCACAACAACAAAGCTGAGAGAGATGGACAGCTCGTAAACCAATCCCCTGGTTGGCTGCTAACCAGTCTTCGTTAACTGTCATTACGGTGGCTGTGGAGAGAAGAGGTCAAGCGGCACAGGCTAGTAATGACATGGAAAGCAGCCCTGAAGCTCAACCCACAAACACACAGCTCTTTCCTGTGTCCTCCAGAAGACCCTGTCTGTCTGTCCGTCCATCCATCCATCCATCCATGGATGGATCAGTAGTACCCCGTGACAACTGTGTTCTCTCTGATGCAAAGCAAGCAGGGTAGTGAAGGGGGGAAATGTAAGCGGGGTGGAAGAGGGGTGGCAGTGGTTTGGGGGTCAGATAGGGGGCACGCTAACCGGGATCCCAACCCAATAGCCAATTGGTGCTCGAGCCCCCAGCAGCCACTCTTGTGCACACGTCCCTAAGCCACCAGTGTCGAAGCCTGGGACCAGTCGCAGGGCAAGTGCAGCCAGAGCAACAGCATCCATCCAGTCAGAGTTGGGTTCAGAGATTCCGTGGTCCACCAGCGGGCGGGCGAACAGACAGACAGACCTGGGAGATGGAGGTGGTGGTGGCAGCACTTCTGGTAAGATGACAAACTTCGTTTCTGCTGCTTTTAGACCTAGTCGCAACATGGCTCCTTGGTTCTACAGTCCGTCACAGACTCTGTGGTTGGACTAAGATGAACAGGGTGAGCACACTGAGGTGTGTGCAGTGGGTCATGGTAGTAGAGGGATTAGTACGGTTTATTTATCAGGCAATACTGTGAAAGCTTTACATGTGCCACGTTAAGAAAGTGATGAGAGCGAGTGAGAGTGAGAGAGAGAGTGGTGACCAGACATGGAATCACAAACGGAGGCCAGCACAACAGATTGACACTCTATTGAGCCCCACACACCAGGACTCTGGCCCGTACTGACTGACACACGGATGTCTCCCGGGAGACAGACACACGGCCTCGCTGGAACTCCTGCGTGACGCAGCCAATGCCAGGCAACAGAGCAAACACGAGGCCCTGCATAAAAAGAGCATTGTGTGAGTGTTAGTGTGTGTTTGTGAGAAAACGTGTGTGTCGGTGTGTTGGTAGCGCACACACAACAGCACCGTAAGTCACACACCCCTGTCCAACTCTCACCAAGTCTAATCAAGGAACAATCTCCCCAACACAGCAGACGCATCCAATGCTTCAGCTTCCCGTTTCACTGCTTTCACCACATTGCTACAGTTTTAAAGAACCAAAAGACCCCGGCGGAGAAGCCAAGGACAACAGGGGATGTTTTTATCAACAGCTTAGGCGTACTATTGGCTTTTTAGAAAAAGGACTCTTAATATTGTGAAGGGGACAGCACTAGACCATCCTTAGCTATTGGAGTTAAGCGGCAAGCTAATTAAAGGCAGAAAAAAGAGCTTAAGAGCAATTTGTAGATGCATTATGGTTTCTTGATTATTATTGTTTAAGGGGATTCTTTGCATTCATTTTATAGGCTATCTTTGGCCGAAAAAACAAATATTCACAAAACTGACTAAAACAGTCTTTCTTAGAAGGGGGAGGCGTGAGAAAAACAGACCAGCTGTGCGCAGAGCATTACGCCTCAGATAATTACATTTTGACAACAAATACTACACACTACCCCTTTAAACCTGCAGTGCCAGGAGTTTCCATGAGCAGGCCTGGAAATGTCAGAGGGTTTTTGTTCTCCACATCAATTTCCCACAGATTAAATGTGTCTCAGATTAACTGGCCACCTGAAACTCCTTTAGTAAAACAAACCAAAATCTGACTGCTGAACCACAGTGATTATAACAGTTCAATGATGACTGGACGGGGGCCTGATTTACAACCTTGCACGCGCCTACGAGAGCCAGACAGAGCAGAAGATCCCCTCAGACGAGCTGCTTCAAACCAACCACCTCCATTGGGAGTCCCTCCTCCCGACCCCCACCCCTTCCCATGCACACACACACACACCTCAGACCAGCACAGTCAGTAAGTAAGGCACTCACTCCAGCGGTAGGCCTCGGGCTCGTCCTCCAACTGGAGGTTACCGTCCTCCTCACCACTCAGGCTCCCCAAGCAGGGTCCGGCTCGCTGGAACAGCCTCCCCGCAAGCTTCTGCAGCACCGACATGCTACCAGAGTGAGTGAGAGTGTGTGTGTGTGTGTAAGTGAGAGTGTGTGTGTGTGTGTGTGTGTGTGTGTGTGTGTAAGTGAGAGAGTGTGTGTGTGTGTGTGTGTGTGTGTGTGTGTGTGTGTGTTGAAAAAGTTAAAGAAAGCTGAAGTCTAGCCTTGTTTTTTGTCAACTGTGTTCAGCCCTCCCAGTGTCCCAATCAAAGGAACATGAACCCTCGGCCCGTCTAACGCGATGTCTGTCCAAACCTCTCCTTTATGATGACTCCTGCCTTTCACCCCCTCCTCCACGACACCGTCCGCTGCTTTCTCTCCCTCTGTCTCCCTCCCTCCGAATCCAAGCTCGGGCAGGCGGGCAGGCAGGCGGGCAGGCAGGCAGACAAGCAGGGCTCAGCCCCTTTGTTGCTTCTCCGCTTCCTGCTCCGACACACACTGTCCACTCAGCCCTTTCCTGTGGGCCCACGGCTCCCTGAGGCACCAGGAAGCTCCGACTCTGCTCCACCTCTAGCAGAGAAAAGGGTAGGGAGGGTAACAGTGGTGGTGGTGGTGGTGGTGGTATTAAAGTGGTTGTAGAGGCCGAGAAGACGCACAGCAAGAAAGACAGAGAGAGACGGCTTGTCCAGAGGCACTCCAGCGGGCTCCACAAACGACACCTCCACAAAGGTCAGCTTTAAACCTCCTCCTGTTATGGCGCTCGCTCGCCCCTCAAGGTCTCCCCTGGCCGGTGTGGCAATGTCCCCATCCAACCAGCACGGGTGTAGTGGAAAATTGAGCTGACCCGGCGTATGCCTGCGTAACTCCGCCATTGCCCACTCCCGCTGACCCCCTCACCACCACCACCACCACCACCACAGGCCTGCACCTGTTTCTGGGGATCAGGGCGGACCACCAGGAGCCACAGCAGATTGGTCACAGGCTTGAGGGGGGGAGGGCTCTGTGTGAGGTTGTGTGCTTGACAGAAATATGGTTTGTGTGAGAGAGAGAGAGAGAGAGAGAGAGAGACCACTCAAAACCCAAACATTATTGCAGCTGGAAGATGCCAAGTGTGTGTGTGTGTGTGTGTGTCCACAGGTTGGCAAATACTGTGTGTGTACAGAGAAAACGCCTGCTCCCATGACTGGCTTATTTGGTGTGTGTGTGTGTGTGTGTGTGTGTTTACATTTTTGCAGAAAATGTGAAATATATATGAATGTGTGTGTGTGTGTGTGTTTTTGAAATAATGCGTGTTTGTCTGCATGCGTCTCTGTGCCTAGGGGAATACTCCAATCCTCCCCTCCCCATAGGTTGGCTTACTAGCTTGTCCTGCCACAGCTTAATCACCCACCTCCATTAAAGGCTTCAGAATAGGAACGTGATCCACCTCCACCACCCCCACCTCAATCCCACCGCCAGTGGCAGCAGCACACCCGCCACACCGCAGCTGAATGTATCAAGCATATTCAAATGACATGCAGTCCCATGCAAATAGAAATCCACTCTTCACACTTATGCTCCACCGTCAGCCTGTTGCGAAGGCCCATTTCACACATCCCTGCTTCACCTCATGGCCAGCACACAAACTCTCTCTCTCTCTCTCTCTCTCTCTTACAACCAGCAATGTCGGCGCTGGCTCTAAATTGCACACTTGCACAAGGTGTTTCTACGGCTGGGGCAAAACAGGCTGGATTTAAGAGTAAGTCTGGCAGCCAAGCATGTGTTCCATTCCTGGGGTAAATCTAAATCACCCACTCAAGTACGGAGGCAGTGGCTGGTCTCAACCGGACTAAGGGAAAAGGGCGAAGGCTGTAGGGTGGAACAGTAGCGGGAGAGCAGAAATGAAGAGGAAATTAGATAAAAAAGGGAACAGAGAGTTGTTGGGATAGTAGGAAAAGAGGAAGAGAGAACAAGAGAGAGCAGAGCTGCCCAAAGATGGGCACAAGAGGGCCACACACTCAAACACACACACACACACACACACACACTTGCGTGCTCGCACACATGCACAAAGTGGTCTTGTTCTAAACACTGGGCCATCACATGATGTTCAAGAGACTCGTCAGCGTCACAGTTAAGCCTGGAGTGGATCACATCGACTGGATCATATGACGTCTCAACAGCCCAGAAAATGCTCCCTTCACACACACACACCACGACCACCACCACACTTCCAATAACCAACCCCCCCCCACACACACACACACACACACACACACACACACACACACACACACACAGCCCCACCATCACTACTACTTTATGTTGCCACTGGTGCGACTGCTACAGAGCGTGAACATAAACAGACTTCCTGTGAGGGGAAGCGCCTCTGCCTGCAGGTCAGGCGGGCCTAGCCCCCAGAGGGCCGCTGACTGTATTTTTACATTTGGGCCTAGCAGGAGCCAAGACGAGCCAGCCCTCGAAGACTAGCGCCCTGTGCATTGAATCACCCTTTGACCTGCACCGCCCCTCGAACTTGGATTCCCACCTTAAAAGCAGGGGACCAGAACATAACAATGACCCACAACAGCCCATTCTTTCCCCTTGGGCTGGCTTGAGGGAGATGGGCCCCTGTTTTGGAGGCAGGTTCTGCTGTACATATCCTCCGGTTACAAAGGGGACTTTTCTGATCTTTGAGACGTTGGTAATGAGCTTGTCAAAATACCTGTATTTTCCTTTACATTGTTAAGAGTGCATAAAATACTGCTTCTTCACTATAGGTACGATATATTAATACCGCTTTGCTGTATACTGTAATGAATCTTCATTATTACTTAACATTTGCAGATAATTATATTTTCACGATGTATTTCCCTGTCAACCTATGATCTTTCCCGTATCCTCTTCTGCCGCAGACTCGAAAGCAAAACAACAGAGCTCACAAAAGAAGTTGGCATGTACTCCCTCCTGGAAGGTTAATGCCTTGAAACAATCTACAGACAACACAGACACACAAAACTGAACTGAATTGGGGCATGTTGCCCAGAAAGAGAGACTATCCTTTTGAATACTAAATATGTTACGATGGTCGTGGATGAATAATGCTTTTAAGAACCACAGCCTTGAACTGAAAACAACAAGAGATACCAGTTCTTGACTTCCTCCCCCTCATCTCATAGGCAGATAACCATCAGCAAGTATTTAGACTAACTTGCCCTCTGAACTGTCAACTTTGTGACTGAGGTTGCCATTCCTAGACAGGGAAGATATAACTCAGCTACTAAAGTCCAATTTCTTCAGTGTCATGGAAATGCTTGTGCTGTTGGCGAACTCTAAACAACAGGCATTAGCGGATATTAGTTTTGCCTATACAGAAAAAAAAAAAATCCCCAAATATTTGGCATACCAAGAGTTTTTATCAGAACTAATCGGTTTCACATTGCTTTGCACACTGTGTACACAAATATTTAAGTCAGGGTTGAAAGAGAGTCATGTTCCAGAACACCCTCTCTCTCACTCCCACAGACAAACACACTAAGCTCCATAATGTCCTTAAATTTACCATCTGACAACATGGCGCACTGGATGGACATAGCAGTGATGTCCTTAATGATGTGGTTGCAGTTTTTAGTACCCAACCTAGTATGACAACGATAGGCCTACATTTCAAATGTCACTGCATTAGAAAGCCCTCGTGGATGTATAGTCAATATTTGTTGCATGCATTGCGCCTGGCTTTTTAATTTCTAACCTAGACACCATTGCCGTCTCTCTATTCACATTCAAAACCTGAAATCAAACTGTTGCAAGTCTAATGGCAGGGTGTGCTAACGTTGCATCTGAACAAAGTGTAAATCTAATGTCAAGCAATACCACAAAGTATTTCCTTTTTGAAGGCAAGGTTCAAAGCACCCCTCCGAGTCAAACTGACAGGAAGGAAGTGGTTCAAAAAGATGTATCGACAAACTGATCAACACAGGCGCAGGTAGGATATAAGCTCGAAATCGCGGCGGAAGAAATAACTGAAAATGATTCGAGGGCCCTGGCCGACTGTTACTCCTTATCTTCAGGAGACCAAAGAAAACAACTATGCTAGTTAGCCAGCTAGCTATGCGGTTTACATTTGTGATTCCGTGGCTTGTCTACCTAGCGAGCCAGCTAACGTTACAGAAACGAAAGTGTTCTCCATTGACATTTGAGCCACCTACCCAGTTCATGCATGCAGACCAGAAATAAATGTGCACCATAAAAGCTTGCTAGCTATCCAGCTAATTGACTAATGTTTAACAATACAAGCAAACTCACCGCTCTCCATCTCGTTGCCCTTGTTCTTGGCGGTGGGCGCGTTGCCCATGATTGCAGGCCAGGTAGGAGATCCCTTGATACAGATTTTCTTACGATTTCCTTTAAGTCCACGTCCCAATCGAGTCTTCAGTATCTAGAGTCGATGCACATGTAGTCTACAAACATAATTAGCAAACAATCTATACCAATTGCAGTATCTCCTAGTTGTTTGTTCTACCTTCCGTTGAAAAAAGTCCGTAGGTAGCTAGCTAAGTAGCTAGCTAGCTAGCGAATAAACGCCAGCTAGCTCAGTGAGCTAGCTATTTAGCTACCCTTGGGTTGCAGTAGACTGCTAGCCAACTTATGTTTCTGGGTTCTCAAGGTGCATTACAAATTGTCGAAATCAGTTCTTTGCGTGTATCTCTCCCTCTTGAACGCAGCTAACGTTACCCTCTCGGTCCTTACTGTAGCACCTAACAAGGCTCGGACTTACTGCTGCTGGAAAAGTAAAGCCTCCCCTATTAGCTGGTATTATATCTCAAATCAAATTAATATTCCCCTATTCAGTTGGTCCCTGACCCGATGACTTTTCAGCACCCAGAACCGATCAGCTGCAGCTAGCTAGCTTGCTCGCATAATTCGACAAACCCCCATTAATCCTCCGACTACAGCTAGAGGGAACTCCAGCTTCAGACAGAGCCGACCCTCTAAATCTTTCTTATTGGTCAATGTTCAGATGACAGCTTGTAAAAGAATGTCTTTGATTGGATACGGCTTTATATATGTGATCTGTGCAGAATTGTGATTTGTCAAAGACTATCTGTCAGGTTCACTTGTCCCACCCTCGCCGTCCAATAAATAACGTCATCTATTTTCATACTATTCATACCGTAACGATCAAAATTTCAGTTCAGTAATTCAGAACCGCAGCCTAACTGTGGGAAACATCTCGTCGGTACTATCAGGTAGTATTTAGATACACATAAATTATTCTGGCCAACAGCCCGTAGCCTCTGAAACGAAATGGCCTTGCCGACCCCTCCCGCCAGACTAATCTGTGATTGGCTGTGTGACGTCAAGATAGTCTATTTTTAGAAAGTTGGTCAGAATTTAAAGCACGCGGACACCTTACGTTTTTAGAATATTAAAAAGAAGTCGGGTTTATGGCAAGTCACACAACATTGAGGTAATTTATGTCCACACGGCATTATTACAATGATAATGTTTGATGACCGTTTTCCAATCGGCAGCAAAACATGAAAAATGGCTAGAGCGTGGAGATTGTTGAGTCACTTAGATGGCGTCTTACATATCAGAGCTGGACTAGACTAAACTGGTTTCGTGATAATTAATAAGGCAAAATTGTAAGTTGTTGCATACTTTAAAGGTACGAATAATAGCAATTGCACTTAAGTCAAATGACACGATCATGATTCCCATAAAATCATTTCCAATATGACGCCATCAGTAGAATATAACAATGAAAAATAAATGGCCTTTTTCCTGTAATGTTAATTAAAAAAATATTTATGACTGAAGAGCCAAAGAGATATATCGTAGCAATACTTTGGTTTCTGTGTTGCATGCTGCAACTGCTCGCGTTGCTTAGCAACAGGAAGCGAGCAAATCCAGTCACTCCAAAATGACTGGTGCTACACTTTTTTATGAATGAAACCAGAAAAAAATGTGTTGCTCTCTTTACAGTGTACACCCTCTTGTATCAGGCACCTCACCGTTTGGCATCAACAGAGGACATGAAATGCGGTAGTAAGTATAAAGAGTGGGAGTGATACTACTACAATGCGATTGTCTTGGGTGTTTTTAAAATGTACAAGCGGCACAATTGTACCTTTTTTTCAAACAGTTTGATTTAATACGAGATCATATGGTAAAAATATGCAACAGATATAACCATTGCTTTCTCCCTGAGACCATATCTGATGTTAACGACCTCTTTTAGAAATCCTCAATTCGTCCAAAAGATGTGGTTTATGCAAATCGTAACATGCTTGCAGTAAGTTGCTCCTTATATTTTGCAAGGGGTTGTAATATGCTGTGAATTGATACCTTTTTTTTATTGTACACCACATCCAATACAACATATTGACTATATTCAATTAGTCTTAATCACTGTACCAACTACTAATAAAAACTGTATTAGAGCTGTATAAAGAACTATTAATAAAATATCAGTATTTTACATTGCATGGGACTCTTGCATGGAACTTGATTGGTCGTTGGTTGGGAGAGGGGATGCAATCAGCCAGACATAACAAAAGATAGTTTATTTGAAGAAAAATATAAAACACAGAGTATAAGATGATGTACAGTATAATACACTTGACCAGCCATAAAAATCATGTTACCATCATTTCATTCACCACAGAGGAATACACCTGTTGGTTAATATGGACAGGTAATGAGGATGAATGGTGAAGGCACACGGTTACAATATTTTAGCACAACAGGCCACTTGATCATTTCTTTTGTGGAGATTTAAAGATATAAATAAATATTTAAATTATAGATACGATTATCCCAAGATTGTTATGTGGCTTAAGTTGCTTGCTGCAATGTTCCTGAGTGCTTTGCAATGAGGCTCTCTTCAGCCAAAGGTACATGCCATACCAAAACATCTATATGCTGTTAGTGCATACCAGCAGATAGAACAAACATACTGAAGAAGTGTGTGGACTGTTAAGGCTTAGCTGGCTGAGAGTTTCTTTAAGTCAGCCACTCCCTTTTCACCAGGCTTGATTTCCTGGGTTTAGTGAGGCCGTGTTAGGTTCAAAAGTCCATCCACATGCAGTCAACGGAGTTGTCTGGCATCATACCAAGAGGTGGCGCTTTGCCCACAGTACAAGAAGGGGGCAGCATGGTGTTGGGGGCCGGATCCACATTCTCCAAATCCTCCATCTTCTCTGCACACCCTTCCCAGTTGATATGGAAGCGTGTTACACGTGGGTTGGAAGCCAAAATGTTCCTCAGGAGCTGAAAGGAAAAGGTTGCTGTTAATGTTCGGTGCTTTGGTGTTGTGATGTCTGTAATAACAAGTAACTGAAGAAAAAAAAAAAAACAACACCAACAATACTCTACTCTAAGTGTTTTTTTAAACGTTGGCCACATAAAAAAAAAATGATAATACGAGCCATGGAAATGGCAGCTTTCAATGAAGCAATGAAAAAATGGATGTCAATACCTGAAGGACACATAAACAGAACATACAAAAAAAAACACAAATACAGACAAATGCTTGGCAGAAAATAAAAAACTTTTGACAGGACACATTTATGCATATATGAAGTCTCACCACCTGCCTCTCCTATTAGGAGTGAAATCCACTCCATAGTCATCATTAGGTCTACATTGCTGGATTTTAGGAGGTCTCAGCCTCCTCTGCTACCAGTTTCCATCAAGGGTGTCAGTGTGGAGGTGGTCAGCACCTACAAGTACTTAGGAGTTCATCTGTACTGTAAACTGGACTGTTCAGCCAACATAGATGCCATCTACAAGAAGGGTCAGAGCCGGCTCTACTTCCTGAGGAGGCTGAGGTCCTTCAATGTCTGCAACAAACTCCTGCGCATTTTTTACCAGTCTGTTGTTGCCAGCGTCCTTTTTTATGCTGTGGTGTGCTGGGGAGGCAGCATAAAGAAGAGGGATGCAGGGCTACTTGACAGGCTGGTGAGAAAGGCAGGAGCTGTTGTTGGCACCGAACTGGACTGCCTAACAACAGTGGCGGAGAGAAGGACCCTGAGTAGGCTGCTGACCATCTTGGACAATGACCACCACCCACTGTACAGTACTTTCAACGGACAGAGGAGCATTTTCAGTGGCAGACTGTCATTGTCATGCTCATCGGACAGGCTGAGGAAGACCTTTGTCCTCAGGGCCATACAGCTTTATAAAGCACCGCAGAAGGGGAGGGGGTGGGAGATGGACTTCTCTGCATTAGTCTACCTCAGTCTGTGCTCCTCTTCTCATCTCAATATATTCCATCCCACTGCCCATCCTTTTACTGGCTATACTAGCCCCTTGGACAGACTTTACTTTACTGTTTATATCACTTTGCACTATCCTCACACACACAAGCACAGGTACTCTATCTTTGCACTATCCACACATGCACATGAACACTATCTCTCTGCACTCCTTGCACTACTTTCCTCGTGGACATCAACACGGTCACAATTAATGCACACTGTAATATAGGGCCAGATCTATCCTGTACCTGTAAACACCCCACTCCCTGTGTACATGTTCTCCCTATGTGTATTGCTTTTATTGTGATTCATGTATGTATGCATGTTTGTGAGTTAAATGTATAAGCTACTGGATGACCTTAATTTCCCTTTGGGATTATTAAAGTATCCATCTATCTATCTATCTATCATTACCTGAACCTATAACCTGATGACTCTGCTGCACACATGAGTGCTGCACACATATGATGGAAAAAAAGTTTACAATGAGTGTCTGAGTGGATCTCTGGCTGGTTTGTCTGCTGAGTGACACTGTGTGTGTGTCGTCATGTAGCCTACTTCTTGCGACTTATTGATACAATGAATGTTTTGTATGAGGATGAATATGGATAACTTATCAAGGGGATACACCTCCTATCCACATCCTAATATATAATATGCTCTAAAAGAGAAAGCAAATATGGGCACTGTGATTAGTGTCACCACCTCCCAAGCAGTTGACCTGGGTTTGATTCCCAACTTCTCCAGGGTGTCTTTAATAAGTTGCTTTGGACAAGAGCATCTAGTAAATAGCAGACCTTTACTGTTTACCTTTAAATATCCAAAGATATCTGTACAACCTGACAGGACAAACACCCATAATCATCATGGATCTAAATACTAAGGACAAACCTAGGACAAAACTGCATAGGTAAAGGTATTTTATTTGAGGCAAAAAATCATCACATATTTTAAGCAAGAATCACAACTAGATCCTGCTTTTCAAAGTGTGTATGGCGTAAATATAAACCAATACTACCTGTGTGTAGTCTGGCTTGATAGGTGGGTCTTCCCGCAGCTCAGGTTGGGTGTACTCATTGTTCACATAGTACCCAATGCGAATGAACTCCTGTCCACGGTAAGTGCAGGTGATCAGAACCACAGTAACGCCAACTGCGTCACACTCTGGTATCAAAGCAGGATTCGGAGCATCTGCCTGTTAAAGAAGATGAAAAGTTTAGCGCTCAAGGACAGGTAATACGGTGGAACACCTACAATGTGTGTTAGGGACCAAGAAGCAAATTGCACGAGATGAGAGGAGAACAAAACAGATTCTCAGACGGGGACTTCAACGCTCACCTGAAAAACAAACATGTGCCTTCCAGCCGGCACAGGACCAACTAGCACGGAGTCAAGAGTCTGATCACATTCCTCGCTCTCTGCTGAGCCAACATATATGATCTTCCACTCCAGGTCTTCAACGCCAACAAATGCATTTCAAATAGGAGACACAGCGTTAGCCTGAGCAGTATCTGCTAACATTAGCTACCAAGAAATATCAAGATGTATCGTTAACGTAGCAATGCATGCACTACTACAACTATGACTGTTTATTTCAGAATTACAAATCATAAAATGGAATTCCATTGCAATTAACGCTAAATAAGGGTTAATGCGAACTTTAATGACATCATGTCTATAGCTAGCCTGTTGCTGTCCCGCCACTTACATCATCTTGGAGGCACAGAGGAAATTAATAAACAGCAGTATCGCTGGCAGGCAGAATAGTGTCACGATAGCAAGAAAGAAATACAGTCAGCGTCATTTTGATTATCAAATACTAGAATGTGTTTGCTCACCTTCGGGTAGATCTTCCATGCACTCAAATGTAATTTCAAACTGAAAGGGGTTTCCGAACGGACTTGGATTGTCCAAAACAGCAATATTGAAAACCTGAACCTTCGCCATTACTTAGCTAGTTAAATGTGCTCCTAACAAATGTTCAATTGAACAAACTACAGGCTTGTATCACTGTAGAAGTAGAGGGAAAGGTCGTGAGTTAGTTGCTAAACTAAACAACCAAATGTTTCTCTAGAAAAGAGTTAAGCACTTTCGTTAGCAAGCAAGCAAGGTAACTTGGCAGGTTGGGCAGCTGGTTAGCGGCCAAAACAATCCTTCTATTAGCTCTCTGTAGAAGGTCGTCTAGAGAAATGTACACTAAAACATAACACCGAAGGTACACGAACAAAAACGATAACCCCTTTTCTGTTCTCTCCCAGTGCTGTAAAATCCTCCCGCCGATGTTCAGATTACGAAAAAGAGCGGAATACTATATCTTCTGATTTGCTGCAGATCTGTGATGAGTCCGCAAAATGGACATTTGGATTGGCTGAGAGACGGTCAGAGTTATCCAATTGGGGCGCACTATACCGAGGCATCAGATTGAAGAATGTCCCGGTTGATGGTAGCAGTTTCTTTAACACAATTTAAACCTTCAATCCTCATGTTATGTAATATGTGTATCCTAATTATCTGTAGTGGATAGTAACAATTGATTAAAATGAGTGGAGGAAAAAGGCATATCATTAAATTGAATTGGGACTGACAGTGGAGAACAATTCACTTCCAAACAATGAGACAGAAGTTACAGGTTAAGGGACACATTTGCATTCATTTGGGGGAAAAACAAACTTGTTTATACTCCTTGTTTATACAAGGACGAGCATACATATAATAGTTATCATATAGGCCTAAATGACAATATTTGTAAGTGTATCCTACATTAGTCCTCTTATGAATGCAGTATGGAATAGGTATGGACAGTGGTGTAGTGGTCCCTGGAGAAGTGGTACTGTGATGAGAAGTGGGTATACGCCATGCTGACTGAGAAATAAGTGGGTATACTCCGTATACCTGCGTATACCCTGGACTACACCACTGGGTATGGAATAGGTAAGTGGAATGGGTAATTATTATGGGTTGTCATGATTGTGTAGGTAATTATTAGCCTAATGCATGGGTAAAATCATGTTAGTTATCACCAGGCAAACAACCAAGACGTTCCTGTGAAAGGGGGACCAACATAAACATAGCTAGTGTGTATTTTACATTGATAGACAAGCAAATGCTGCTTGTAGGACATTACAGCAAGCTAGCCTATAGGATAAGATAGTCGAAATCAAATACAGTGCCCTCCACAATTATTGGCACCCTTTAGTAAAGATGAGCAAAATGAGATGCAAATAAATGTCTTTATTATTTATCCTCATGATCTTTCATCCTGTGATGGCCATGGCAAAACCTTTATTCTGTGGTCGGTGAACCAATTTGAAGTGTAGATTTTGAGGTCAAGATTTCAAATCATTTTCCTGAAGGTCCAACCACGGCCCATTTTAAGCTTCCTTGCAGAGGCTATTATGTTTTCATTTAATATCTGCTGGTATTTGATGGAGTCCATGATACCATGTACCCTAACAAGACGTCCAGGGCCTTTGGAAGCAGCCCGATGACATCAAAGATCCGCCACCATACTTCACAGTGCATGAGGTGCTTTTCTCTATGGCTATCTTTCTGTCTACGCCAAACTCACCTTTGATGTTTGTTGCCAAAAAGCTCTATTTTGGTCTCATCTGACCATATACCCTGGTTCCATTCAAAGTCCCATTAACATTTGGCAAACTGTTGGCGCTTTAGTTGTTGATTGACAGCAGAGGCTTTTTTTCTGGCAACCCTCCCAAACAACTTGTGGTGATGTAGGTGGCATCTGATGGCAGTTTTGGAGACTTTCTGAACCCAAGTCTCAACTAACCTCTGCAATTCTCCAGCTGTGATCCTTGGAGATACCTTTGCCCCTCAAACCATCCTCCACACGGTGCGTGAGGTAAATTTGCAGACAGGTCCTCTTCAAGGCTGATTCCTTACATCTCCTGTTACTTTAAACTTCGTAATTATTGCCATGATAGTGGAAATGGGTATTTTTAACTGTTTAGAGGTTTTCTTATATCCATTTCCTGATTTGTGCAGCTCAACAACTTTTCGACATACATTGTCACTGTGTCCTTGGGTCTTTCCCATAGTGGTGAGTGACTAAGGGAATTTGGCCTGTGTGTGACACTCATATTTATACCCCAGTGATACACGTGAACTTAAAAATGTAAAACAGGATTGGAGATATATTTCAGTCAGATTTTAATTAGAAGATTTTCTAGGGGTGCCAATAATTGTGGGACCCATGTTTTGGAGAATGAACACATGTTTTCAATGAAAAGCTAAGATTTTTGTGAATATTTTGAGTGAAAGACCAAGAGGATAAACTGCAAAGACACATTTTTTCATAGCCTGTTTCGCCCATATTCACTAAGGGTGCCAATAATTGTGGAGGGCACTGTAGACGTGAAATGACCGCTCATTTGGCAGCTCGTATGCAACTTTCATACAGGGCCTAGTTTCCCGAACGCTAAAAAGGACTTGAAATCGGTCGTAAGAGGGATCCTTGCAGAGCGGTTTCCCGACGCCGCACTTACGGCTATGATGAGTCTACGATGTCGCCAAAATCCACGTAGGCCGTTAAGATACGTCGTTATCGGGAAACGAGGCCCAGGTTACTTGCTGAAGGGCCACAAATGACATCGCTGAAAATATGTCTGTCCTCAGGCATGGTTACAACAGAGAAGATCAACAACAGTGTGAAAACGTTCCTCTGAAAGGGCACAAAATATGTTCCAACTTTGACTTCATTTCCAATAAGCTGTCACTGTAACTGTGCCCAAGGCCTGGAATTATCATTTAGGTGTGCTCATTTTCTAAGTGAAAAATTGCATGTGCACAAGCACAAATAACAGTCAGATATTGGATGTATGTGTGTGATGAACAGTCCGCCGGTCAATTTTGAAAAAGAAAGCCTGACAGGACGATCAGGACCCAGACATGCAGCAAGTAATATATGTGTGAAGGGCTATATTTTCCTCAGCGGAATCCACAAAATGGCAACAAAATCATTTTAAAAACACATATTTTGGAAAATATCTTATATTGTTTTGGCAAGTAAGTATATATTAAGCTGGATAATGTATATGCGCAAAGGTGAATCGTCCTGAAGGGATTTATTTTTTAAGAATGACCAACGGACTATAAATCATCTCTTACATATATAAATATAATTAGCTTATAAATAAGTTCTATTATAATTTTGACTAGTGAACTGAAATTTGCCCACCTGCAATTTTTAAAAAGTTTGGCCTCTTCCTTTAACAGACCCTAACAGATGATGATGGGCTAACGAAGGATTTAATATTTAGCCTATCAATGCAAATGATAATTTATTAAGTTAAAGATTCATAACTGTTATCATTTGAGGATGGGTTTTTTTTTAGCAGTCAGTGATAACATGTAGGCCTAGTCTGCTGAGAACATGAATCAGTGGATGGGAAACAGAATTCAGACAACACCCTCAGATAGGCTGAAAAACCTTCCATCTCATTCCTCAGTCCCTATTCACAGAGGATCATGCACTGTCCATTTGTTTGCCAAACCCTTCCCTTATCATTTTCCTGAGTTACTGTTCTGTGGTTTTAAAAGGAAAAGATGATGTAAGTCTGTAAGAGGTATCTTCCAGTAAAATGACTGGCATGACATACCGTGCATTGAGAAAGTATTTAGACCCCTCCACTTTTTTCACATTTTGTGATGTTGCAGCCCTATGCTAGAATTGTTTAAATTCATAATGACAAAGTGAAAACAGAATTTTAGAAATGTATGAAAAAGGAAAAACCTCATCACATGAGGTATTCAGACCCTTTGCTTTGACGCTTGAAATTTAGCTCAGGTGCTTCCCATGTTTCTGCACCATGATTATCCACCTATGGTAAATTCAATTGAATGGACATGATTTGGAAAGGCTCTGTCCATATAAGGTCTCACAGATGACAATACATATACAGAGCAAAAACCAAGCCATGAGTTCAAAGGCACTGCCTGCAGAGCTCAGACAGGATAATCCTCGCTGCATTGAAGGTTCGCAAGAGCACATTGGCCTTCATAATTCTTAAACGGAGGAAGTTTGGAACAATCAGGGCTCATCCTAGAGCTGGCTGCCTGGCCAAATTGAGAAATTGGGGGGAAGGGCCTTGGTAACAGGGGACCTAGAACCGATGGTCACTCTGGCTGTGCTCCAGTGATCCTGTGTGGAGATGGGAGAAACTTCCAGAAGGACAAGCACTGCACCACCCCACAAATGGGCTTTATGGCAGAGTGGCCAGACAGAGCCCCCCCCCCCCCCCAGTAAAAGACACAGAAAAGCCCATTTGAGTCTGCAAAAAGGCACCCAAATGACTGTCAGACTGAGAAAATTACCTCTTTCTAAATGCACTGCAATTTCAGTCCGCTTAATTAGTCTTACAGATTCAGTATAATTCAAGGAAGGCAGTGCTGTGAAACATTTAAAAGTTTAACATTTACATTTACTCATCTCCTGCCCATTGTTTCATGCTGAACTTGAGGTGGTTAATGTGATTTGGACCAGAAAGGGATTAACAGAGCACACCGCGATTAGCTGTCCTCTTGGAATTTCAAGAATTCTTGCTTTCCTATTTGTCCAGAGTATCATGCGAAACCACTGGAGGTCGCAACATGCCTTTGCTAGTTTGTAATAGAAGACTAGTCATTGGAGGACAAAACGTACTCTTTGATAAGAAGCCTGTGTAAAACAGAAGCATTTATTTGCTCTCTTTGATGAAATTGGAAAGAATTTGGAGTGGGCTAACAGTCTTTTAAAACATTTTTTTCTTAAAACTACGGCTGGTGGTGCATGAGAAGCTGAGTAGCGCTCCAGTGCGCTCAGCGAGCAGGTGGATTGTAGTCGGCTCAAAGTGCACACAAAGGCACGTCTGTATCAGCCTTGCTACAGGTTGAACACTAGGCTCAGCCAGGTACTGTAACGTGAGCCTGCATCATGTGATCACCAGAGGGACGACCAGAGGAGAGGGGAAAAACTGTTTTACATAGCTTTGGCATTGCTGAAACAAGAAACTGTGTTTACACAAGTAAGATATGTGTATCATAGCCAGTTCAACGGAAGTTTCTTTGGCATGTTATGTAAGTTAACTACCGGTATATACCCGATCAAATATGTTCCGATCGAGTTGTCTAAATTAACAACCGCAAGGCGGAAGCGGCATCTCTTCATATCACACTAAAGGATAACCATCACCATTGAAATGATCTAATTCCACATGAACAGGTAAATTAATATAACGTATTCCTTTTATTCGCTCCTTCAGCATTTGACCCGGGGCATTTTTTTAACTCCAGATGGTGTCGGCTGTGTGTCACAGTGCAGTGGTCAGTTTCGGTTGACTCTAACCTGTTGATCACTCCGTTGTCATTTCTTAAACTGTTAACCGTGTTATGTTTGTTTTAATAAAAAGGCTTTTTAAAATTTGAATCTGTATCATAAGTCATAATTATCACAAGGTGGTTCCGTTGTCTTCTATCTATCCATATTTTGTAGCTAGGGTATTACTTGAGCAGGTGCAGGTTCATTGAGTGCTTCGTTGCTGGACACAGGCAAACTCATTTCTGCTCATTATGTGGCATTTGGCATTTCTGGGGGGGGGGGGGGGCTATTAATCGGAATTGTTCATGAGAGAGGGGAATTTTTCTTAGGTATAGTAAATTCTCAACACTTAAGTAGAACTACATTTCTAATTTCTCTCAGGGACCAGGTGGCGAAGGCTGAGATTATTGATCTGAGGTCTGTTTCTGCAAGAATGGCGTGGACCTGACATTACTTTGACACAGAAACCCAGAGGACTGGTAGAAACTCTGAAAATGACACGTGTGCCAGACACGGTACCACATTTTGGGCTGGTGGCAGGTGGTGTACTGCTGCTCTTCCTGAAGAACAGCCCTGCCAGAGGTGAGTCATCCCTGCCCCATTCACCATTTCATTGCTGAAGTAGGCACTCACTCCCACTGACTTGGCAGTTGAACACAGAGATAGGAGGGCGTGCACTCTGCAGAGTCATTTTTTTTCATTCTTCAACTTCATTATGCCATCCGTTATTTCCTCTTTTTCCTTTTTTTTTGTTCCAGACACTGACAGGCACCAACACGTCATCAGGTTGTAAAAACATTTAAGGGCGTGCGCAAAACGTGATCCTGAAAACAGGGAGTAGACTACTAGCCTACTTTATAGATGCACTCAGTTGGTGTCAGTCTAGTTTTGTAAGTTTTCATTTAAATATCCATTTTGTGTACTGGAATTCAAGCAATTCTGTTCAAGTCATCAGAGAGTAGAACAACAACAGCACCAATGAAAACATTGCAGTCTTGACCAAGACGTAGCTCCGTCCTTGAGCTGTTTGACCGTTTACTCAGGTGAATGATTAACTTCCAATCTGTCTCCAAACAAACCTTCTAAACACCATACGCTTTTGCCCCATAGTCAAAATGACTTTACAGAGTTAGCGGGAAACTGGCAACGAGCAAAGTCCAAATGAGCAACATTTTGCTAATTTAATACTTTGAGCAAGGCCCTAAGCCGCCTAAATAGGTGGGTCGGCGCAATGCACCCACACGCCACACGATGGCTTTAGATCATTTGTGACTGACGTTGCTCGTTGCCTAAATAAAAGTCTTGCCCCAGGTTTCTTCAAACTTCCCCTACATGTATTCATAGAAAGTCACACAGAGGTTGTATTGTGAACTTTCATCTTCTGCTTTTTCTCTCTTGTCCCTTTTGGTGTGGTCTCTGAGCACTGTGCCATGGCAGTCTATGGTGTGCAGAGAGAAGTTGCTGTGAAAGTTAAAGTAACACTTTGCAACAATTTGACACTTTTTGAGATATGGTTTTATTGGATTACTGTTGCCATTTAGTTTTTCAAATTATTACTCAGCCTAGGAGGGTACGAAAACCTTGTGCAAAATTGTTTTGCTTTCTGTTACTGGGATACTGTCTGTAACTGAGTTGTGTTCCCAGATTTATATGGGCATGTTGGATATTGTTACTATTGTTTCTAGTTATTGCAACGATTTTAGTCATAGGGCTCTGATTTCATTGAAGAGAAACATGCAGTCAGTCACCCATGGACTAAAGCCATTGTGTGGGGTCATTGTGCTCTCCCACTCTTGTTTGTGTTTAGGATCTTGCTTATGGTATTAAATTGGCTTTAGTTCATGTGTGGCAGACCTTTCTTGTTGCTCGTTGCTTTGCTCGTTTGCCAGTTGCCTGTCAATTATATTTAGGCCCATAATGTATGTTTACGTCTTTGCCTCAGGATGTATTTGGTAATATAAAACTACAGTTTTTGCCAGTCACTCTGGGACATTGTTCAAATCATCCTTAACATTTTCAGAAAAGTAAATGCATTTCTATAAACAATATGTACAAACAGCACCACACAATGTAATGCCTGCAGAAGTCCATAACTTTCTCAAAATCCTTTGTTTATCCCTCAAAAGCAAATATCTATGATGGTGAACATGTGAGTGCCAACAGATTGAAAAGTCCTTGTCATTGTTTGTGAACGAGACAGACAAAATGCCAAGTCATGTTTCCAATGTAACAGTGAACCCTGGAAGTGTTCCACATTTACATTACAATTTAGTATGAATTGAATGTAATGCATGTCACTTATTTTAAGGCAAGTCTTCAAGTGGTTGTACTGTATACCGTGAAAATGTAGTAAAAGGATAGAGAAAATCACCTGAAAGAAACTGGACAGTCCCTCATTTACAACCTACTAAGAAACAATTGGAAGGTCTTCTTGCATACCACAAACATTCTTTGTGAACCAAGGAATTTTACAGTATAAAAACACAAAACTGGTGATCAGACCTTTACAGTAACCTTTACGTATCAGCTAAAGCAGTGATGGATACAATAGATGTAACTAACCGCAATCAAAATTATTTTTTAAGCCACAAAGCCATTCTCTAATAATGTTGTGTGGCAAAATATTTTATTGACCCAAATGACTACACACAGTAATTTGGCATGCTGTTCCTTACACAACCTCTCTAAATCTAGTTGATTCCCAGGAGGGAAAGATTGTGTGTGTTATAAAGCAGAATGGTGAAAGGACTGAGCACCTTGTGTTCTGACACAGTGGTTCATACTGTTACTGTATATTTCCCTACTGGCCTGGCACATCCACTCTGACTCAATGACCTATAACATTGTAGACACATTTCCTGTATTTGTATATTCAATCAAACCTTATCAAAAGTAAACAATCAAGTTTATAATTGCATGTCATGACGTACACAATGAATGCATGCCTAGATGCTTTAGGGCAGGGGTTTTCAACTGGTTTTGTCCCAGGGACCACCATTCTGACTAGAAAATAATTTACTGCCCACTGATGCGTGCCTGTTTGTAACCGCCACCGCCGTGCCCCCTCCCCCTGCACAGATATTCTGCCTATAACACTTAAATATGTGCAGTTATCAGAGTAGATCACTAACCGCCGTCGCCACGCCCCTGCACACATATTCCGCCTGTAGCACTTGTCAGTGTAATCTGGAAATGTCTTGAAATATCAAAAAGAAATGTATATAGAACTGATCAACATAGGCTCATGTTGCGTACCCCCTGCAATGTCGTCGCGGACCACCAGGGGGCCACAGACCCCCAGTTGAAAACCCCTGCTTTAGGGAAAATTATTGTTCAACAGAGAAGTTGCATAATACATTTTAACATTCAACATGATATAACTGCAGACAATAGCAATAGGATTTTAAGTCTGATCTGAGAAATGTACCAAACGACTGAGAAACATATCGTCCTTGTTCAAAATTATGATCTGACAGGGGTGTCTTTGTATATAGGTTTTATGATTTGGTTATGCCCGCAAGATGGTGTGGAAACAATAGTTTTTCACAGTACTTACAATAGTTTATTTCTCTCTCTGTATATTTTGTAGCATTGAATATCATATTGATGGCTAGAGTAAGGGGGGGGGGGGGGGGGGGGGGGCGGCATTTAGCAGCTTCAAGCAGCTGACTTGGTTTATTTCCCACAGCTGGCAATGCTACGATCACCAGTGGTCCACTAAGATACTCAAATACCACAAACTCCCCGGTGAGTATGGAGCCTGTGTTTTGTACTGTTGCTTAAACCTCTAAATCTTTGTTACATTTATGCGGTTCCATACACCACAATGCATTACTGCCCATGCGTCTTACTTCATAGATCTCTTGCGTTTTGTTTGACAGGATGTTGTAGCCATTGTGGTTCCCACAGTGGTTTTGGGTCTACTAGCCATCATAACCGCAGTGTTGGTGTATCTTTTCTGTGTGGTGCGGAAAAAGAGACAGACGGAGGGCACGTATCGCCCGAGCGCAGAGGAGCAGAGTGGGGTACGCAGCGTGGCAATGCCAGACGCCCTCAAACTGCCCAAAGAAGAACGGCTGATCTAAAACACTGGAATTCTAAACGCACTGTGTCTGTAGTAGCTACTGGGTTACAGTGGATTGCGACAATGAATGCCACAACGAGACAACTGTGCATGGATTGAGAAATGGCAATGTGATGTCATCAGACTGCTCACCGATAAAGTGGAGATGAACAGCTGCAGTAGAAGTGTACGCTGTCGTCATGCACCTCACATGATTTCCCAAGAGGCCACCTACAGATGTGATCTCACTCCTTCGTTACACTGATAAGGAAGGATCCTGGACCAACTTGTTTTGGCCAAAACCTCGTCATTTGACAGGAGGTGGAAATCTGACAACAAGTTGTAACACTGACCAGAACGATAACAAAACACTTAACAGAATGTACCCTATGGGTAAATTTAAGCTTGAAGGAGTGAAAGAGGGGATTCTTGTAGGACCAAAGGGCCGATACTTCGAAGTAAAGTCCTGTTTTGGGATTCTTATGGCACTGACGAAACTATTTAAAGTAGCTATAGTATCTGCTGCTATAGTGAACTCTGAAAGTGCCTGATGCATGCACAACCTCAAAGCACATCAAGTGTTGATCATATGATGACATGTCATGCTGGTTATTGTGGATATGTACTCAATCTCAATTTAGAGTTGTTGTCTCTTAGACCTCCACTGTCTGTCATGGGCTTGATTGGGCCTGGTTATTAACTCCAGTTTGACAGTACTGCGACCATGAGTTGGAAACACTGGAACTAAAATAAGAGTACACTACTAGTACAAGAGTTAATGGTTCAAAGGTTGTTTTTTTTCAACTTTTTTAGAGATGTGATTGTTGTTTAAGTTATATATGTGATACAAACGGTCGTCATAGTAATGGGAACCTCACTAGCAAGTTTTATGCATTATTATTTGAATGCAGAAATATGATTGTTTACACTTGAATTGTTGTACCATTCATTTCAATCAGACATTTCATGAAGACAATCAGTATATGCACAAAAACGTGCAGTTTACTTTTAACACTAAAATTACATGGCTTAGGAATAACTGTCACACTTTAATTTATTCATCTGTAATTATAATGTGGTCTCAATGTAATCTGTGAGTGTTATATTAAAACAGTAATTTTTATCAAAATATGTTTCCATTTATGTTCACCAAACTACTTTATAAATAGGACATTTTAGATTTTTATTTGTGGTTTTGAACTTTTGGGTGATGTCTGGTTTGTTTGCTAAACATCATACAGCTTCTAAATATATCTGTACAGTCAGATCCGTCCTGTTAATGACTGATAGTGAGATATTTTTGTCTCTTCTGTTTGTTTTTTGAGGAGTGCAGAAAGTTTGAGTTAATCAAGTGGGTAATTGATGTGATCCAGATCCTGCTTGGCATCACTGATGGGACAGATATAACATGCACCTATGGTACCTGTTAAAATAAAACACCAATTTACAATCAGAATATATTACAGTATATAGCAACCCAGCGATGTGATAGATCTACATGATAGACGTTGTACAGCTCCATCTAGTGGTGAGTTTAAGGAATTTTCATCTCGGCTCCAAGTAACCTATACTAGAACTAAAATATGACTTCATGAACTTTGATCTGTTCAAGTAGCTTTTGCGAATATGGCCCTTGGGTAAATTTAAGTTGATGATTGTAATACAGTAACAGTCGCTTTGGTACATTTCTCCAATCATCCTTAACATTTTCAAAACAGGCCATTTATTGAACCAATTTGTCTCCTTAGTATTCATGTTTAGCAGTTGAATGTCTTTTTAGTTTAACATGGATCTAAGTGAACGTATCGGGATGCAGAAAATCCTTTTAAGACTGGACGGCAGCAACAAACACAATCTGTTTAGAAAAAATGGGACAATCTTAATGCCACATAATTTCTTTGATAATCAAGTAATGTTAGCCATTAGCTATGATCATTGGCCTTTCATTCATTCATTCATTCATTCAGACAAGAACTTTGCTATTGGGTAAATTACCAAATATAATAGATTGAACAGTTATCAGCTTTTTTTTGAGTCCACCAAATTTCCTAAATCTGTCTTTCTGGGGAAACATTGCATTGACCAAAATGACCACGTACAGTACATTATTTTGCAAGCTATTTCTTACGATGCCCCTTCTATTATGAGATCCCTGTGGATGATTTTGATGAAGTATTTGTGTTCTATAAAGCCCAATGGTAGAAATTGTTGCCTTATATAGTGTCATACTGCTGCTGGATTTACCCCTCATGCTGCCCTGGCACATCCACTCTGGTATGGTGGCCTTTGAGGTTTTACACTCATTGTTTGCCTTTGAACAATCTGAATGATCTGTAACTTGGCAAACATTCCAAAAATACCACGTCACTGAAACTGATGGAGCATATGGTTGAGACACAACTGGTTTATGCCATATGTCAAGACTTACACAACAGAAACCTAAGATTCTTTTGGGGGTGACACTAAACCCGCAGACGATTGTACATACCCTTTTGCATTAATGTGCAAAGGCATTTACAAAATGTTCAGAAGAATGAGAAATTGCTGTTATGTCGAAGTGAGATGATGATGTAGAGGTAGAACAATCAGTTTTGAGAATTTCTGTTCCGATCTGAGAAACCGACTGAGGAAAAACTGTAATGGTGAAATTATATTTATTTCATTATATAATTAAATCAACATAAATAAAAACACGCAAAGCTTTGTTTCCAGAATTAGCCTTTAATTAGATTCACATGGACAGTGGCTACATATCCAAGTCTAAAGGCTTTGCAGTTGAATCCGTTTGATTTTCACTTCCCCAAGGCAATGAGTGGACAATGTGGTGCACTGCATTCACAACATACAAAAACACAATCTTAACTGAAAGTTCACAATTATCTGCAAAACATGTTTTCTAAGTAGGAGGGGAAGAAAACCTTTTAATGCTTTCAAGTGGCCATCTGCTCCCTTGGAAGAAAGCAGAATAATGGAGTGATGGGGAAGGAGTGAGACTCTGTCTGATCTGAAAATTAAGCAATGCTCTCTTCGCCCTCCTCCTCAAACTCGCCCTCCTCGGCGGTGGCATCTTGGTACTGCTGGTACTCGGACACCAGGTCGTTCATGTTGCTCTCCGCCTCGGTGAACTCCATCTCATCCATGCCCTCGCCGGTGTACCAGTGGAGGAAGGCCTTGCGGCGGAACATGGCGGTGAACTGCTCGGAGATTCGCTTGAAGAGCTCCTGGATGGCGGTGCTGTTGCCGATGAAGGTGCCTGACATTTTGAGCCCGCGCGGGGGAATGTCGCAGACGGCGGTCTTCACATTGTTGGGGATCCACTCGACGAAGTAGCTGCTGTTCTTGTTCTGGATGTTGAGCATCTGTTCGTCCACCTCCTTCATGGACATGCGTCCGCGGAAGATGGCGGCCACAGTCAGGTAGCGGCCGTGGCGTGGGTCGCAGGCGGCCATCATGTTTTTGGAATCGAACATCTGCTGGGTAAGCTCAGGTACAGACAGGGCGCGGTACTGCTGGCAGCCACGGCTGGTGAGGGGGGCGAACCCTGGCATGAAGAAGTGCAGACGGGGGAAGGGCACCATGTTGACGGCCAGTTTGCGGAGGTCGGCATTGAGCTGACCGGGGAAGCGCAGGCAGGTTGTGACTCCGCTCATGGTGGCGGACACCAGGTGGTTGAGGTCGCCATATGTGGGCGTAGTGAGTTTGAGGGTGCGGAAGCAGATGTCGTAGAGCGCCTCGTTGTCGATGCAGAAGGTCTCGTCAGTGTTCTCTACCAGCTGATGCACAGAGAGTGTAGCGTTGTAGGGCTCCACCACGGTGTCGGACACTTTCGGGGATGGCACAACACTGAAGGTGTTCATGATGCGGTCGGGGTACTCTTCGCGGATCTTGCTGATGAGCAGGGTGCCCATGCCAGAGCCAGTGCCTCCGCCCAGGGAGTGGGTGAGCTGGAAGCCCTGCAGACAGTCACAGTTCTCTGCCTCCTTCCTCACCACATCCAGGACAGAGTCGACCAGCTCAGCTCCCTCAGTGTAATGGCCCTTGGCCCAGTTGTTTCCAGCACCGCTCTGACCTATAATAAGGAACATGCATCAGCCATTATACTGATCGACAGCTGAGACTTAAACTAGGGCATGCCACACCCAGGCCTAAGAATTTTGCTTAAGGGAAATTCAAAGGTTCATGTTTTAAAGCCATTTAAAGGGAGAATATTAACAGAAATTAAAATAGAGAAAGGTGCAATTATTCACCAAAGACGAAGTTGTCGGGCCTGAAGATCTGGCCAAAGGGACCGGATCGGACAGAATCCATGGTGCCAGGCTCCAGATCCACCAGAATGGCACGGGGCACATATTTCCCACCTAAGAAGACAAAGACAGCAATTTATCATCTATCTCTTTCTTTCCTTGGGTTATGGTGCGTTAGCCTATGTCACTATTCATTATAGTAGATAAAAAAATAACTGTTCTGACAATATGTTCAGTAACAGTGCGATGCCAATTAACATAATAATGTACCACAAAGGATTTATGAACCACAACACAAAGCTATCATTAGTAGCTGACTCCTTAACCTGATTAACTGATTCTTGCACAATATGCAATACCTGAGGCCTCATTGTAGTAAACGCTGATCCTGTCTAGCTGCAGGTCGCTGTCTCCATGGTATGATCCAGTTGGATCGATGCCATGCTCATCGCTGATCACCTCCCAGAACTGAGCCGGGGAGGAAAGAAGGGCGGTGGCCACAGGGAAAAGGGAAGAAGATTAGGACATGATTTCATCCCTGCATGCAAAAATCTACCACCCAACTCAATTAGCATATGCTGCAGGATTATCCTACCGACATGTACGAATGTTTGAACAAATGAATATCCGGTTTCAGGATGAATATAAATTAATGGTAATTGTCTTTGATTCAGTGGTCGGTGGATGGTGCAAAATACTTCTGATGCTATTTAAGATTTGTATAAAATACAGGTCGTAAATTGTTTTTTAAAATTCACAATGATACATTTTGTCCTAAATTCTAGTCATTTTGGTCCATTCAACTGAAGCCTGAGGAAATCGATCATCATAGAAAATGGTGGGTATGCTTACTCATAACAATGCAGGTATGACCGGTTGATTTTAATACTCTCTATTAGGCTACTATTATTTCCCATAACCACACAAAGACCATTTGGCCAGCATCCACACCGAACAATGTTGTCCAACTGAATGATAAAGATCGTGTGTCTGTTGCTTTACACCTACCAATACCCTTCCCCATTGTCTGAACTGGGTTGAACCATTACCGTTATTTATTTGAATAAATCAGAACTATCGCTGGTCTCTCCAGCAAATCCTATCGAAATTTAGCAAACCCTACCGAATTTGAAATGTCATTGAAGCCACCAACATCTGCATCGGTATTCTGGAACATTCTTTAGGGCGGATTACTAGTACTCCGATTGTGCTCCAAGATTTTCTCGAGTGCGAATACGCCCAAGAACCCATCCAGCTCATCTTTGCAAAAATAAAATACACACAGTAAAGCCATCTTCAAGCCTACCTTAGCACCGATCTGGTTACCGCACTGGCCAGCTTGCAGATGCACGATTTCTCTCATGTTGCTGCAGAAAAATCAGGTTGTTCGCAGAGACTATGGACTGAAACAGGCTGCAAAAGGGATGGAATGATCCTGTTCTTCCCCTTCCTGGAGTTACGTTCCCTGTGAGTGATTAAAGGACCGCCTCTCTCGTCGTGACTGGGCCGAATCCGTGGTGCAACGTGACGTCATCGCCATGGTAACCAAGGACCGGAGGAGAGAAGGTGGCCCTTGAGCTCGTGGAGACACCGGATAGGATGCTGAGATTTCCACTCCAATAGTAATTTAGGAGATCGAGACTGCTATGGTTTCATGTGCATTTGCGTTTTGAAATGGCTGTGCCAGGGATTTACATAATCAGATGGTTGGAAGAGTAGATTTTCATGTCTTTTTTTATCAGTCAGCGTACCGGTTCATCAAGTTCACATCAGCCTTATCAAGGTTACAGTGCTGCAAACATCCGTCACAGAAAGGCAAAATAAGGAAATGTGACTGTGCAAGTGACCCAATATACTGAAGGCCTTTTTGTCAGGCATGTTTCTGGAGTAATAGGGTGATGTACTTGGCAGTCCATTGCACTTGCTTAAGTAATTTTTTAAAGTTTATTTTCTGTGGTGACTATTATTCCTTCAATTACCATCTATTTCCCTTTGTATTTGCCGTTTTGTCTCTGCTCAATACTAAGCAAGGCATTTCATTTAGCGTGCAGGTATACTTATCTGATTTGTTTTGAGTTTGGGCCAGGTGAGAATTCCCATTTATTGATTTCAGAATATGTATCTGTCACATAGATTATTTTTTTTGTTTTAAGAGCTATATCTTGATAGCTGTGTAGAGCTTTAAAGACAGTCTCCTCAGCCCCTCAACTCAAGGCTATCACTAATGTGTCTGTGTAGGCCCAGCCAGAGACCTGTAGACCTGTGAGGGCCAACCTGGTTCTGGGAGACAGAACACCAAATGATCGCCTGGGACCAAACGCTCCTGTAGCTCTTGCTCCTCAGTGTTGTTAAGAACCGGTTAGCAACCATAACTGAAAAAGCATGGTGCTAACAACAGCAAGGCCACAAGCTTGCCACCCAGGGAGCTTACATATTGAGGAAAATTTCACCTTTGGTTATGATTGTAGCTTTTGTGAATATATGCACTCGTTTGACCAGTAGTTTTGTCCTGTATATTGTGGAAGTTTTACTACATCCCAAGACCACTCATACTTCATATGACTGCCAATGCCACACAGGGTCTTGGTCTGACCTGGCCTTTCCAATGGGCATTGTTTACGAAAAACCTAATTTTAGATCATTGTGACTTTTTATTTCAGGAGAGAATTCATTAAGCACTTACTGTTTTAAAGCAATGAAAAGAGTATGCCCTTGTTGTGAGGATTGTGTTAACACTTACAGTACTCACATGTTGCTTCTCATTGATTTGTTTAAACAGTCTGGTAACAAATGCTACTAGCATAGCAAAATAAGGCAAAATCTAATACTGTGTTTTGTTACTGCGAATGATTGTTTTCAGTCTAAGCCTCCAAACGCCTCCATTTCTATATCAGATGTATCTTCCGTTTTCTCCAAACCAGCTGACAATGCTGTCATACTGGGTTCTGTATAGCTGCTTTCATAGGCTGAAGCACTGGCAAGCAGACTGGAGGAGGGGTCATTTTGAGAAAAAACTAAACAAAAGACATCCTCTGTTAGACAATGGTGGAAAATTCAGTGCAGAGACAGGCAGCTACGCAGCCGTTCCACATTCTGTCAGGAAGAGGACCAAAGAAATGTCATCCAGGCTCTCCTTTCCTGAGGAGGACCTCACCTGCCCGGTCTGCTGTGACATCTTCAGGGACCCTGTCCTGTTGCCGTGCAGCCACAGCTTCTGTCGGGTGTGTTTGCAGCACAGCTGGGAGGTCTTGACTGCTCGCAGCTGCCCAGTGTGCCGGAGCCGGTCATCGTGGCGCAACCCTCCCGCCAACCTGGCTCTGAGGAATCTGTGCGAGGCCTTCACACAGGGCAGAGTCTGCAGGGAGGCCAGGCAGCTCTGCCCTCAGCACGGGGAGAAACTCAAACTATTCTGCCAGAACGAACAGCTGCCCATCTGCGTGGTGTGCCAGACCTCCAAAGCACACAAGGGCCATGAGTGTCTGCCACTCGAAGAAGCTGCCATCGACTGTAGGGTAAGACACAAGTATAACAGGGTAGTATAGAGAAATAACTGGACCTTTGCAAGAGTTAGGTGTTCTATCGAATGTATTGCTTTTTTTCTCGTTTGTGCCCTTGTGTGGAGCTACAACAGGCTTGTAGAAAGCTGTTTATCAAGTGTGTTTTGACGGTATCATAGGGCGTATTGGAACCATGCAAAGGTGTAGAGCTTCATTCTTGTCCAGACTTGTACTGCTCACAAATCAACTGTCTTCTTACTGCGTCCTGGTTGTTTCAGTTTTTAATAGTTTTAATTATACAAAAACTCAAAATATGTCTAAAAAGAGCACACAAGGTTTAAGCAGGATTAATTAGGAGAAGATTAAATGTTTTCATAAACTGCCCTACCAACAATGTGCATTGTGAACGATTTATGACTGATCTGTCAGTGACGACCAGATCTTTAAATAAAGATATCAGGAATCTAGCTTGGCTGAAAGAAGAAAAAAACATTTCATCTGGTTTGCAGACTGAGCTGAAGGCTGCTCTCAAAACCCTGCAGGACCAGCTAGCTGCCCTGAATAGCATCAGATCCAATGCAGACATGACCCTTGAGCACATTAAGGTAATTATACCACCCCTGTTAACATTAATTACAAATGCTTATGTGAACAGCCTTTTATACTGAAGTCATCGTAATTCTCTTTTCAGGCTCAGGCCCAGTCGATAGGCAAGCGAATCAAAGATCATTTTTTGAAACTTCATCAGTTTCTGTTTGAGGAGGAGAAGGCCGCCCTGTTGGCTCTGAGAAAGGAAGAGGAAGACAGGCTCCAGGCGGTTAAGGAGAAAGCTGTGGCCACCGCTGAAAGGATAGATGCCTTCTCAGAGACCATCAGGATCCTTCAGCAGGAGGTGTCTGCTAATGACCTGACAGTGTTGCAAGTGAGTGTATGAGGTTCAAAGACACGGTTTGGTTGCCAGGTCTCTGTGGTTTCCCTCCATTTGTTTATCTTTGCTAAATTCTCTGGCAAATAGGACAGATTTATTCTTTAATGTTATATTACTGTGTGTTTGACACAGGAAACTAGCAGAGAATATGCAGAGGGAAACATTAAGTCCTTAAAATGTATTTATGTTCCTTTTTATTTTCTCTGATACTCACAACAGCTTATAAATAGATGTTTCTTTGATTTTGTTAATTTACTCCCTAAAATTGTTATTGTCTTAATTCGAGTCTCTGGTTGTGTGGTAGCCATCCCATAATTATCTCTGAATCCATATACAAATGCTCTCCTCTAAAGTCTCATTAAAAAGCAAAGGACTTCTGTTGCTATTTTTGATTGTTACAAGTAGAGCGGTGGTCATTAGAAATGTTCATCGTCTGACTCTGTGTTCACAGAATTTTCAAGCAACTATGGAGAGGTATGTGCATTTTGCCTGGTTCACTCTTGGACCATTCTGTCTTACGCTGTGTGCCAGTGCAGGACAATATTAAAGCCATATGAGTTCCACAGAGTCCAGGGCTCAGAGCCAGTGCATGAGATGGCTGCCGGGTTGTTGATGGATGAAGCCAAACACCTGGGGAACCTGAAATCCACGGTCTGGGAGAAAATGAGGAGTGTTGCTCCACACTGTGAGTGAAGAATTAACACCAAAGTATTTGTATTCACCACTTACTATGGCAAATGAACATGTGGTGATTTCCCAGTGATTGTGACCAATATTTATCTTTATCTTACAGGTGAGCACCTTGAACACTTTTTCTCTTTATCTCTTTTTCTGCCCTAGTTCCTGTGACTTTGGACCCAAACACAGCCCACCCCTGTCTGTGCCTCTCGGACGACCTCACAGCTCTGCAGTACGGCAGCCTCGCTCCACACCTCCCCGGCAACCCAGAGCGTTTCCGCGTGAGTGCGGAGGTGCTGGGCTCCACAGGCTTCAGCACAGGGAGGCACTCCTGGGTGGTGGACACCACCACCAACGAGGACTGGATCCTGGGCCTGGCCTACCGGTCGGTCCAGAGGAATGTAGAGGTCTTTGCCAGGCCGGAGAACGGCTTTTGGACCCTGTGTCTGAGGGATGGCGTGTACCGGGCCATGACGTCACCTCCGACTGTTCTGACGCTGGGCAGGAAACCCAAACAGATCCGGGTTGAGCTTGACTGGGAGGGAAGGGAGGTGACTTTCACAGACCCAGAGGAAGGCACCACCCTCTACACACTCACACAGACATTTGAGGAGACTGTGTTGCCATATTTCTGCACACGAAGTAAACACCCGCTGAGAATTTTACCAGAGCCAGTAAATGTCACCACAAAAGGTTTAGAATCTGGACAACCTGTCAAATCTTCTAATAGTTTTTTAAATGGATTGGATCTGTATCCAGATTGATATATAGAGTGCATGTATGTGCTGGGTTAGCAAAATAAAGTATGAGGACAAACACGATCCGCCACCAGTCTTTCCTCGTCAGGGCAAAGATCACCTAGATTAGAGGGCACATAGAGGGAGGGCACTGTAAACGAGGAAGTGTATGTACACGGTTGGCGGGATCAAAGTTTAATTTACAAGGAACACAATTCTCCAATTTCTCACATCAGGTGAGTTTGCATGTATGTTTTAAAGATAATAATGTGTAGAGAATGTTTGGCACTGGTACTGTATTTGTGTGTATTCTGTTAATGCAAACGTCAAGAGTATATTTATTTTTAAGCCCCCAGGAAGAGCTCAGCTTAAATATAATGTCTGAACTATTTATTCAGTAGATGACCCCCACCTCACGCCGTGTTTCTGCTTGCTCTAAAGGGGTCCAGGCACTACGCTCTGGAAAGCACCTTGAGACAATTCTATTGTTTTTGCGCTATATAAATAAAATTCAATTCAATTCAATTGTTGTAGAGTTTCATAATTAGACATAGAACATGGATTGGTCCGAAAGGGCCTCATATGTGTCATTTGTGCAATCTAATTGGGGAATGTTGTTGTTCATGATGAACAATGTGTTTGTGCTGAACTATAAAATGTATGTGTAGGATAATGAGATGCCAAATATAGGCGGCTTTCAGGACATTCACTTTTATTTTTAATAGTGATGGAGATAATGACACCCAAACGTATCAAGGTATTTAAAAGTAAGTCAAATAAAAGTTAATAGTTAGTTGAAATTAGGACTAAAAAGGGGTTGAATATTACCCAGAATGTTCTTCTGATGGTTCACAAAATATTAAATTCATCCCTTTTTTAAGGTCTACTCATTATCTCCTTGTTTCACTTTTCCATCCATAAGGCATTAAGTCAAGGCATTTGAAAACTCGAGACACCGCTTTCTTATCAGGGACACATTATGAAATTTGTGGACACACTGATAGACAGATGGAAAGATAGACTTACATTCACATCTTAAAGTTAATGTTGTCTGCAGCTATACTGTAGTTGTGACATTACTGGTGGTAGAGGGATAACTGCCCCGCAATCTCTCCCTCATATGCTCAGTGATTTGGTGATCAGTGCAAATAAGCATCACTGTGTTTTTTCGTATGTCTCTGTCTGAAGTCATGGCCACTCAGCCTCTACCAGAGGAGGACCTCTCCTGTCCAGTGTGCTTTGACATTTTCAAGGACCCTGTGGTCCTGACATGCAGTCACAGCTTCTGCAATGACTGCCTGAAGAAATACTGGGTGAACCACAACCACAGGCCCTGCCCTGTGTGCAGGAATTCATCGCTGACCGACAGCCCCCCGGTCAACCTGGCTCTGAGGAACCTGTGCGCGGCCTTCAAAGAGGACAGAGAGAGAAGGACAGCAGCGCAGTCAAAGCTCTGCGGTCGTCACGGGGACCAGCTCAAGCTCTTCTGTCTGGAGGATAAACGTCCGGTGTGTGTGGACTGTCTGACCAGGGAGCACAAGGATCACAAGTTCTGCTCGTCACAGGAAGCTGTTCAGATGTACAAGGTAGACCCTATGTCATGTCACCCCATGCTTGCAATTGTCTTAAATGTAGGCATTTGTCTGTCAAGAGTTATGAGGTATGTTGCAACTACAAGAAAGAACATTGTATGTTTTGTCTATGACATTTCGAATAAATTAATATTGCAAATATACATTTGATGTTTACAACAATTGGTATTCACAAGTACCCTTATTTTCTAGTGTGACATAAGACGTGCAAATTACATCATCACTGTTTACAAGTGACGTGACATACAAAGCTGGCATGAGATGCTGGCAAAAGGTGAACTTGTGATATGGACACATTGGCATTGTTTTGTTTAGGTGTAAAGGAAATATGCACCGTTCTTCAGACGCAGTTGTTTTTACCTAGACAGTGTCAGAAATAAATGATAAACTTAGACAGTGTCAGAGATCTGTTAGAGATAAATAGGAATGTTTTGCACATTTACATCAGACGTTCACCTGATACCTTTGAGTGCAACGCCAACCCTCAGAACATTTCTTCACATTGTCTGGGTTTCAGGATGTTCTGAAGAAGACTCTGAAGCCGCTGCGTGAGAGAGTGGCAACAATGGAAAAGAACAAAGAAACCTGGGACCACACTGGACAACTTTGCATTGTATAAAAAATTCCCACATCATTCTGTGCACATCACTATGAAATCCTCATACTGAGAGAATGATAAGTTAGGGTATACTTAAGGATTTTTTTTGTTGCCACTTGCCGACATATTGAAGAGAAACTAAAGGAAATGTGTTTCCAAAGCGAGGATCTCTAGATATGTATTAAGGGGTGTTGCATGGTGGAAAATGAAGATGTTTACATGTATACTTTATATGATTGTATAAGAATGATATAGTTATTACCAAGACTGTTTTCATGCAGAGCATATTGAGTCCACTTAACTCCAGTGCTTTACCTAGATGTGACACAGTGCCTTTTCTAAGAGAACTTTTTCACTTCAGAGTCAGGCCAGGTCCACAAAGAGCCTTATCAAAGAGCAGTTCAACAAACTGCACGAGTTTCTGCAAACGGAAGAGGCCATTTTGATTTATGAGCTGAGGGAGGAGCAGGAAAAGAAAAGTGAAACCATTAAGAATAAAATAGAGGAAATCACACAAGCAATCACATCGATCTCACAAACCATCAGCTCCATCGAGCAGGACATGCGAGCCGATGACCTATCATTCCTGCAGGTCAGTTACCGCATATGTCCGCAGATTTCATGAGGCTTCAATATTTCTTTAAATTTTACTCTGAAAATACACAGTATACTGTATGCTCTTTTTTCAGAACTTCCAAGAGACAGAAAAGAGGTATTGGAAAAAGCTATCTCTTTTGTCCTCTGTACAACCCTGATATGATCAGATGTAACTTTGATATTGTTGCGCATGTATTTATGTGTGAATTAGCAATAATAATAAAATATCCTCTATTCACGGCTTTGCAGAGCAGAGTGTACAGTAGAAGATCCAGAAGATTTAACCAGGGCACTAATCAATGTGGCAAAATATTTGGGCAACCTCAAGTTCAATGTTTGGAAGAAGATGCGGGATATTGTTAAATACAGTAAGTTCTTTTGTGCTTTATTGCTGTGATTTTGTGGTATGTAATTTAATCTAAGGGTTAATGACTAGGAATAGAAAACATTAAGAGGGAGGTCATGTAACATGATTAGCTAATGTAGTCATTATACTGTATCTCCAAATATAATTATACTACACTAATGAAATCATCTTCATTCCAATGAGTAACAAAAATGTTACAATTGTTACAAATGTAACAAAAATTCCATTGTTTGTCAGCACCCATATTTCTGGATCCAAACACGGCACACCTCATGCTTAGAGTATCTGATGGGCTCAACACTCTCTCAGCCACTGGGAAGCAGACTCTCCCAGACAACTCAGAGAGGTTTGACACCTATGCACAGGTGCTAGGCTCCGAAGGCTACACTGTGGGGAAACACGCCTGGGAAGTGGAAGTCGGTGGGAACACGAGCTGGCTTCTTGGCGTTGTGAAAGAGTCAGTAAAGAGAAAAGGGAGGCTTTCCCCCTTAAGCCCTGCCAGTGGCCTCTGGAGCATCTGGCATCGCAATGGCAGCTACATCGCAGTCACTGCCCCGGAAACCCCTCTGCTGGTGAAGAAGAAGCCCCACAGGGTGAGGGTCGAGCTGGACATGGATCGAGGGGAGGTGGTGTTCAGTGACCCCGCTGCAAAGGCCACGCTGCACAAATTCAGACACAATTTCACAGAGAAAATGTTTCCCTTGGTGTCCACAGACACCGACTCCCTGAGAGTTTTACCTCAGAGGATTTTCATTTCAGTGGAGTAGAACTCTTAAAACAAGCACTCAGAGTTTGTATACAGTTAAAGTTTTTAATGAGTTCATGAATACAGTCATGTTAGATACAGAGCAGGAAGTATTTATGTGCAATTATAAGACAGTCCTCATGGTGTCAGTAAGCTCCCAGCTAAATCAATGCTTTACTCCCAGGATTGGATAGCAGTTAAGAGGTAATGTTTTGTACATGACACAGTTGTGAAATAATGTTCTACGGCATTTTGTCTTTGTCTACAAACATTACATTTATTTCCTTTAGTCACTCTTAGATTGAATTACTGATATGTGACGTACATTAAGCCTAGACTCGAATTAATCATATGATAATTCACCAACGTTGCAATAATTATTTACAAATAAATACAATCAATCTGTTAAATTAAATAACAAAATTAAATGAAAAAATAACATAAAAATTATGTCCGGATGTGTGAGTCCTGTCAGATGAGCCTGTCAAGTGAGTTTCTCTGGTACATGTGTTCTATGGACAGTGTTTGGGGGGTTACTTTTTTAAAGTTTTCTACTATAGATTAAATAATCCATGTTCTGAAATATATTTTGTAACATTGCCTGAGTAACATATTCAGAATATTTAGGATTACATGAGCATTGCCTTACATGTACAGGCTGTGGATAAACAGTTGTTGAGGTTGGAAAGCATCCATCTCTCCTAACCCCACACCCCCTACCACCACCAACAATAACCCCCTCTGCAGTAAGGATAGATATGATAATAATAATAATAATTATTATTATTATTGGCAAGGCTTGCATTAAAGAGCAAATAGACTACACATGTCGATTTGAAAGTAGTAATCTCCTTGAGTGATCAATTAAACTTTATTCTGATCACCACCTACTGAGATTGTAACTGAATCACAGTTTATCATATTTTGTATACGCTGAAACACTTAACGCCTTTACATGTATTCCATTACTCCCCAACAATGACTATGGAGTTAGGCCGGTGAAGGAGTTGCGGTGGATGTTATGGTTGTTATGGTTTCAGTGCTTGAGGCGGGCATGGGCGTTTTATTGTTGGTGGGCTGGTTGCGGGCACAGCATATCTTGGCCCAGGCCTCAGGCAGGAAGGGCACCTTCTCCAGACGCGAGAGGTAGATCAGTGGCTGGATGCTGCTGCTGATGTTCAAGAAGGCGTAGCCCACCGGCTGCACCCAGCAGCGGAAGACGTCTGGCGTGTAGAAGTCTTCGAATGGGAAGAGCGCCACCAGTGGCAGATAGTTGACGACAATGATGATCAGGATGGAGAGCACCATTTTGAAAGCTTTCTTTTTCATGGGGTGCATCTCGTCCTTCCCGGCACCCCTCGAGCGTTTTAGCGCCATCAGGATCGAGGCATTGCAAATTATCATCCAGGTGAAGGTAGCCAGTACCTCGCCGGTGAACACCTTCTCGAAGTTCGGAAAGCCTCCAATCATTTTAGCAGAGGCATACGCAAACGTGAGCCCCAAAACGAATATGGAGAGGGATATTCTGTATTTGGGGTGCTTGAGCTGGCTAAAGGCGATGGGGAAGAGGACAGCCACGAATCGGTCCACACAGATACAGGAGAGGAAGAGTGGTCCGGTGGTGTCCTTCACGCCATAGGAGAACTTCAATGCCATCCAGACCTCTTTGCTCCGCCAGTGGTAGAAGTTGGCGAAGCTGATGGGTGTCATGAGCCCAAAGTAGGCGTCCATGAAGGCCAGGCAGCCAAGGAAGACGTCGGAGGTGGAGGGCTCACGGCGGTTTTGGATCAGGATGACGATCACCAGAATGTTGGCCGGTAGCCCCAGGATGACGTTGATCAGCTGGATGGCCAGGTCGAAAAGAATGCCCTCCGCCATGCTCTCGCACCCTTCAAAAACGCTGAATGGCTTTTCAGTGGTGTTGACCATCAAGCCACCCGTGACGTTTAGCAGGGGTGTGGGTAGAGTAGGGCTGGAGGTCTGGTTCAGTCGTAGGTGATGGCCTGGAAAGCCTTCCATGATTCTCAAGTGCCTTAGTTGTTTATCCTGAAATTTGGAGATCAAATACAATATAACTACAATGACAGAGTATGACACTGATATCTACAGTCTCTATCCTGGTTGGAACCTTGTATTCACTGTATTTGACAAGCAGTGTCATATTAATGGACAACATAATTGCTAACAATTGATTAAATAGTTTTGGCGATAATTAGATCATATATAGTGTATAGCCAGTCATCTTTTTAAAAGTCATAACATAATCATCATGTTTAGGTCCCCGTGTGTTGATTGATCTCACTGTCACTGTTTCGAAAAATACACCACACCAAGGCATCAGGAGTGTTCGCCTTGGGCTGTTTTCTGTTATTCAGTTATGAGTCAGGACCCTCGTGAGGGAAAATCCCTCAGGTGTTGGAATGCCCTCTGCACCTAAGAGGGAGGAGTCTTAAAATAGTCCACTTTCTGACTCCTCCCCATCACTACATATAGACGGCCGCCTACCCACATTTCCACTGCTTGTGTGCGATTCACACACACTCTCAGAAAAGGGGTATAGTCCCTGGCTGAAACCATGTTATCATAACGTCTTTAGCCTACAAGGTCAAATAAGTTGTGTTATGCATTTATGGCACATGCTATTGGCTTGATAATGCTCTGTACTGCTCTGTAATGCTCTGTAACTGTAATGCTCTTAACTAAACAACAGAAAATATGACTACGTAGTCTTATTTTAGCTTACAAGTCTTTCAATGTGCTGTGAATACTCTACTGAATGCTAATAGTCATTTAGTAGTACACAGGAGGAGGTGATCAATTCCTTGCCCTGATCCTTATGTAAATACTCACAGAAAGGCCAGATCTCTCTCACTTACATACTAAGCTCTGTATATGAAGCCCTCTAATTCCCTTCTTATCTTACCCCAGAACAACTCACATTACTGAGTGGCTAAGGCAATATGTGTGTGCACACTGCGCATTGCTGGGCTGTCTGACGCAGTGTTCTCTCATGTTGTGCTTTATAGCTGGGCACCCTCTGCACGGCCTGCCCCTCCGAGTCTGAAGGGATCGGGGGGTGGGGTGGGGGGAGCAGGTCGCTCCCGCTCCACTGCTTCTGCACACAAACATACCCCGGGGCGGCCCTCTTTGACTCACCCCAACGGGCCAGGAGGGCTGTTTGCTCGAGATCTGCGTCTCTTGAGGTGCCACCACTAATCAATTTTGTGTGTGTGTGTGTGTGTGTGTGTGTGTGTGTGTGTGTGCATCTTGAGTGTTGAGATAAAAAAAAGTTGAATTGAGACTATGTATGAAAGCATCAGTGATGACAATGATTCCGCAATCAATTTTCTGATATCTAACAAATTGCCAGTCTTAATTTGAATCGTAACCTACACTTTTAATCAATTTTGAACAGGAAATTGGCTTCTTATCTAAACCTACTTATTTTGACAAACCACCTGTTATGCATGTGCGCATCACCAATAAGACTGTAGATGTTCAAATCCAGGGATAATAGACACATATATCGGACAGTTGGAGTGATAGCGGCCGACTGACACACTGTGAATGCAATTAACCAAAAATCTCTGAAATTCAAGATCAAGATCAAGGATTTATCAGTCAAGATCAAGCATTTATCAGCTTTTCAGTAGTCCTGACACTCAGCTGGAACTCACACTTCATTCCTGGACATATATGTTGAATAGGACACTTCTACTCATGACTCATCTCAGCTGAAGCCCTCATCATAAATTTTCTTTTTCAACCATGTCTTGAAGATATGCAGTGAAGTCCTGATGCACAAGCTCACAAATCCCAAGGAGCATAAACATGAAAATGTAATCATAGTTAGATCTATTACTGCAATCACATAATTGTTGGTAATTCATTAATTGGCAGTCTAAAAACAGTCAGTCTTTAAAAAAAATATATATATATATCCTTAATTACAGCGTACTCACTCAGTTGAAGATCCCTGTTGATATTAAAGATTTGAAGTGGTCTCCTCCATTAACTCTTACCAGAACTGGGATAAGAGAGGAGGTTCTTGAGGGACCTGTATATGTAGCCTTCTGATGCCTTGAGGAATTGGACGTGTTGTGGGGAGGAGGTTCCTCATGACTGTGTATGTTTTTTTGGGCATGCTCTCCACAGACATCAAACAGCTGCCGGGGTGTTGTGCCAGTGAATCCACTGAAGAACTTCTTGGTGACCGGCACAAAAGCGCATCCTAAAGGGACTCAACAGGGAGCGCTTGGTTGAGTTTGGTTATCAGGGGGCTTGGAGCACTCAGAACTAAGAACACATTCATACAAGGGCCTTCTGTCAATGAGAGAGTGCATATGGAGAGTTTGACAAGGAAGAGGGTATTGTCAGCTTGTGGGCCGCAACCTAAAATGGACTCAGACATGACAGAGTTTTCAAACCTAGGCCTTTTAATTCAGTCAAAAGGTAAACCAGTAAATAAATCTAGGGGATGTGGCACAAATACGTTCAGGAACATTGCATGGTGGGCACTAGTGAAGATGCAATGCTCCTGAGGAAGGACAAACTGCTGGTCTTTTAGATAGATAGATAGATGGATACTTTATTAATCCCGAGAGAAATGTATCCACACTTTTGCAGATGTGGACATCAGTCAATTAATCCTTTGCACCACCCAAAGGCTGTTTAACTGCCACTGGAAGGCCAGTGGGGGTGCAGAGGGGCTTAACGGTATATTGTGTAATGTCAAAGACTATTGATGTGTCCATAGTCCTGTGATGTTCAGCCCACTCCTTTGGTCACTCATGATCCTATGAGAGGTGCGATGCCTGTGAACAGCCTCTCCGCTCCATCTTTGTGCCACCACTCCTTATAGCACTCATATTATGAATCGCTTGTGAGAAAAAATTAGCTGTGATGGTGAAAAAAAAAACTGCCTGGTTCATTTTGACGCACTTTTGAGAACAGAGAGATGTCCAAGTGTAGAGCTGAGAGAGCAGGTCAAAGTGACGGTAGCCATCGAATTGTGAGAAAAGGTTCCACAGCGCTTTGCATCTTGAGTCACGCCAGCCTTCTCCTCAGGCTTCTAGAAACACCCATATGCCAAACAGGAGCCCAGGTGCACCATGGGAGGAGCTCTGGGTACTGTATGCGGCATGCAGCGTGCCCTGAGGGTAAAGCATGTCAATTGTCGTCACTTCTTCAGCTTACCCGTCTCTCCTGAGAAAGACACCTCGGGTGCTCCGAACCTTGTAGACCAAGTGTGCTGGCATGTATATGCATGAATGTGTATGTGTGCGTGTGTATGTTAGCCTGTGTATGTTTGTATCTCTGTGTTATGTTATTATGAGAGTTACTGTGTGCAAGTATATGTGTATGTGTTTTTACGTCTCTCCATAAAAACAAACATAGTGCCCTGCACTTCACAAGCCCAGCATGTAGGTCAACACAATCCACATCTGTTTCATAATTTAGAAAGTCACAAGGAGCCTCATTAAACAGTTGAATGCATGTTAAAGAACAATGCACTAACTTTAAATATTTAACAAGCAACATGCACTGCTGGCCACACATTGGTTTCTGGTAGGAAGTGTAAGAGATGATCATGGGTGATATAACTTTTGGTGTGAATATTTTTCTGCGTGTGTGTGTGTGTGTGTGTGTGTGTGTGTGTGTGTGTGTGTGTGTGTGTGTGTGTGTGTGTGTGTCTCTTTGGTTGCGCAACTGACTGTGAGTGTTTGCAGTTGTGGTAGATGGTGTGTTCAGACTCTATATACTCAACAATGCCACAGTCAGCCTGTGAACTTCATGTGTAAATGTGTATCCCACTTTCATTGGATGTGGATGCAGTGGCTCTCTGTTTTGCACCAATGTAGACATTACACCAGATTTTTAATTCATGACACAGATGTAATCTCAGATGATAGGGAGCCCTGTGTTGGCCCTGCCATGAATCATGTATTACATGCCTACACCCCCATCACCTTCAGAGTAATGTGGGCTTTATGAAATCGTGTCCTTATTGTGTCCAGAGAGCACCCCCCACCAGGGGGCAGTAGAGAGCTATAGCAATGCTGCATTGTAGGGCAGGAGGAAGTCTAAGTCTGAGCCCCCCTGCGCTGTCTTCTCCACGGGTGCGGAATTAGGGTGAACACCGCTGTGCTCGAGTTCAGCTCGAGCCTCAGGTAGGAATCTGCGTGGGATGAGTGAGTCTGATGAAGGGGTCATGTTTTTATCTCTTCTTTTTTTTCTTTTTTTTTTTAAACATCCAGTCCATTCATGTGTTACTCACTGCCTTACATTACTCATCATTTTAGATACAGTTCAACTATTTTTTTGATGTGGAAATGTTCTTTTCTTTTTCCAGAAATAACCTCTGGGATAACATCTCTCTCCCTCTCTCTCTCCCTCTCTCTCTCTCTCTCTCTCTCTCTCTTTCTCTCTCTCTCTCTTTCTCTCTCTCTCTCTCTCCCTCAGGGCACATTGTGCCCTTTTTTTGATAATCTCTCACTTAAATCTATTATGTGTTATTGCAATGTAAACGAGTTGGGTGTGATCAATATACAGAGAAATTCAAGAAAGAGTGGCTGGAAATCAATCAACCTTCCTCTTCTTCTCCTCTCTTCTTCCCCCCATCTCTCTCCATTCCTGTGTGTGTTCACTGAGGCAGAAGGTTTGTGTCACAGATGGGCGACCTTACATGGTGTGTTGGGTCATCCTCCACAAGGACAAAAAAAAAAAGAAACACTGAGAGCAAAAAAAAATACAACTCACCAGGAACTAACTCAATAAAAATAGCACGATGAATAAATATTTCACTCTGTTGATGGATGTTGAAGAAGAGGCACCAAGGGGGCTCAAACGCAGAGAGCACTACACACTGTTTTCAGCCACATCCCCAAACTGCAGCTGTGGGCCTGTGAGCTGTAATCCTCACCTGGTAATGCTGCCAGAGAGGGAACCTGGAAGTGCTCCTCCATGGCCTGGAAATCAGCAGTGCAGTTTCCCCAGCTTGTGGTTAAGGAGAATAGTGCATAATATGTGTTTCAGCCTATTGTATTACACTGGATGAGTTTATTGTTATTTTGGAGTGGAACGTGTCTTTTCGACAAGCCAATCTTTGTTTTTTTTCTACTCTAACGTTAGTTTACTTGTCTGGTATCAACCATAAAATTATTGATGAGCAACACTGGTTTCAGTTGTAGTGGTTATGAAATGTGTTGCTAATAAAGTCCACAATTACACTGCAACAAGCAGACAACTAATTATCTGAGGGGTGAAATTATTACACTGTGGGGTGGAGATGATCTCTAGACCTTATAGATAGCCATCATGATCAGATGGACATTCTCCATCATAGAGTGAGCTTCGTCCAAGCTACGTTTAATTAAAAGCATGAGGAATTCATACAATAATATACAAATACAAAAGCACTGTTCAGCTTGACACCAATCTTGGCCCCCCCCTTAATCCCAGCTTCATTCTACTAGAGAAAAATGCCAATTGCATTGGCCTTAGTGGTCTGTACCAAACAACACCACTGGAACTACTACAGATATCGACAGTCCGGCATGCAACAAGGTTTACGTTATGATTGCTCATGGAGTGACAAACACGACCTGAATATCTTAGACGGATGTAAGCTCAAGTGATTGGATGCCAAACAGAGTGAATGCACTGGGTGGAGCAGTCCTGTGGCAGAGGCTGTCCTTCAGCAAAGACAAAGTCACAGACTCAGAGGCCCTAGTCGTGCCAGGCCAACTTATTGATGCCTCCCCTCACATGCAGTAGCCCAATCATCGGGCGCAATGTAACCAATGGGCTTTTCGATCTCACCCTGAAACCTCCAGAGCTTCTGAACTGGCTGCTCTGTTTGTCAGTTTCATGAGTGACTGTCATGCAGGGCTTTCTTTTTGACAGCAACAGTGATGATGTGATATGAGTCACGAGATTGGCATCAGACGACAGATGCAAATCTGTTGGACAGAGCACCAGCCTCGGGGTCCTAATCAGAAAGAACTGGAGGAAGAGGAGGAGGAGGAGGAGGAGGAGGAGGAAGAGAAGAAGGGGTAGCGGGGAACGAGCGGGGGTGTTCTCTCTGTGTCTATCTCCTTTCTTCTCTCTCTGTCTCTTCTTCCTGTTCTGTCTGTCTTTCCCTGTCCCCTCTCCTCTCTGTCTGTCTCTGTCTTCCCCTCTCTTACTCTCTTTCTGTCTCTTCCTCTATCAGTCCCCTCCCTCCCTTATCTCTCGTTCATCCCCATGTTTGTCTTTACCTCTCTCTTCCCCTCCTCTCTGTTTGTCTCTGTCTCTGTCTCCTTCTACTCTCTCGCACTCTCTCGCACTCTCTCTCTCTCACTCTCTCTCTCTCTCTCTCTCTCTCTCTCTCTCTCTCTAAACAGTCGAGCATGGGGTTATTAACGAATGCACCCCATATTGACTGCCACCAATTACATTACTCTAGATGTGGTGCAATTATCATAATCATTGGCATGGGGGCTTTGACTCCTTACCAGAAAACAAATAAACAAACCCATCCAAACCCATTTGCTTGGAGTTGCTAAATGCTCATATTTACAATTACCCTCAATTAAGGCACTTCATCTAAATAGACATTCTCCACTTAGTTAAGCTTAAGGACTATACATGTTACTCTTGAAACATAATGAAGTCAGATAAATCATCAGATATAAAATAAATACTTTGAAGCCAGAGGGTGAAGACAAGCTTTCTTTCTTTCGCTTTGAATCTCAAACAAAGCGTAGATGTAGCCTGACCTTTACGACTAATTCACCAGCTATTCCAGAATTTTCTGCCAAAGTTTCTTTGAGGAAAGGAAAATCAAATCCAGAGTTTGCGCTCAAACTTAGATCCACAGAATCATTGTGGCATTTTTAGGATGAAATCCAGAGGGGCAGAGTAGCCGGAGAAAAACAGCAAGCTTTGTGCTTATGTAAGAAAGAAGTATTTAGATGACGGGGCAACTGAGTGCCTAATGCGTGTCAGACCAGCGCCAGTGTTTGGGTCAAATTGGAACTTTTGGTCCAAATCGGTCATGACAACTGGACTTCACACCCCCTGAGATGCAGTGTCAGGACTTTTTCCACAGAGCCAGGACACATTGGACCCCAGACTGCCACTCTAAACTCTTGGGTTGCTTTAGTTGTCACTGAAGGGAGATGCATGCACACAATGAAGTAGATGCATTTAATAATGGAGATAGAACACATTGTGGGACAGAGTAGTTGAGATAGAATACATGTTTGATTCATTTGTGTTTGCCTTGGTGTTTGGTTCATCTTTGCCTCCCTCTAGGGTTGAGCCTGGGGGCAGAGCCCCCCAAAGCCTCCCTGGACACAAAGTCAGTGAGGACACATGATGGCAGCACTTCGATCCCATTCAATTCTCTCCATGGGGTCTCCATGGGGGGTTAACTGCTCTATCTCTAAGCACATGGCAGTGACACAACTAGTTCTTGGCCGTCAGTTCAAATCAAATGCGGAATGTTTACATCTGCTACCGTTGATTATACAGTAAATACGTTGTGAAATTAAACAAAAACACACCACAGTTAAATTTGTATTAGTATTGATTGATTCACATCGATATGAAAGGATTACATGACTAACAACTGGTGAAAAAGTAATATGAAAATATTTGTTCACTGAATTAGCGCATTCTGTCCCAAACAGTTGCGTTGCAGTTTATAAGTTTCAGTTTCGCTTTCAGTATATCAACGTGAATGAGAGGGAGCACAAGAACTGAGCGTCTAGCAGCGATTATCATATCATAGACATATATGATGCATGTATATGTCTGTGGGCACGATCTCAAGCACGTGCAAAAGTTGTTGTTGTCCAATTTCAATCTAGTTTCGAGAGACACATGCGCGCCCAGTCCAATTCCCAGCGGAATCGAATCGTGTGTCCAGGGGTTTACATCGGAGTCCAGTCGGACTCAAGCTGGACACAATGAATCTAGTTCTGGGGAGTCACATGTGTCCAATATCCAATTTAAATCGGACTGAAATCGGAAATTGGACGCATGTGTCCACACTGTGAGTGCTGTTACATATCTGGCTTTGTTGAACCTGGCATGTGATTTGCAGGGCCACGAAAGGTCAGAGACCGTCTTAGAAAAAGTGATTTTGTTTTGCAGGAAAGCTGTCCTGAATTGACCCTGACCACATGTTATACAGGCCAGATACACTACAGTGGTACTTGGATGGTGAAAAGAGTGATGAGGTAACAGTGGCAGTGGGGGAGCTGGAGCTTTCTTGCTCCACATCTGCTACCCTGGGTCAAAGTGTGATAGAATCCCTGTCTTGGAGTGGACACCCTCAGGTTGGATATTCTCTTTCCCTCTCTCAGTCTCTCTTTCTTCTCATCCATCATCATCCTATCATCCCGCCCCTTCCTATGTACGTCACTGTGTACCAGGGGTATCCACAAAAATAACATCAGTGGGAGATCAAATAAAGTTATTCATGCACATGTTGCATTCAGAACAAACCCGTAGGCTAAAGCACACAAAAGACATGGTCATGAGGCCATGATGAATCAAGATTCACAGTGGCTAGAGCTAGTTGCCTTATGGTCATCCTTTCACAAGAGAGAATCCTGCAAGGGGTTAAACAAGCCAGGGTTAAAAAAGGGAGAAGAAACGGTTAAAAATAGGAGTAAAAGCGAGCTCGGGGGGTATGTTTGTTTAGTTCCTACTGAAACAGAGGTGAGGAGAAGGCAAAGCTGACCAAACATGGTCTGCGTACTAAGAGTAAATTGACTGACCTCTGCACAGGCTCTAAATTGTATTTGACATTCAAAACTAATAACCATAGCATATGCCAATAGCTTTGCGCTGTGCTATCAGGTCCGTGAGCAGGAATATTAAAATGCTATGTTAAAGTCACAGCATAATAATATTCCTCAAGCACCGTGAGGGTACACCATCTTCCCATGTTATATGCTGTTGGTTTAGTATTTCCACCGTATTTTCATTACTAAGAACGATGTGCCCCGGTTATTTTTCATTGCCACTCGCTGAAACGTCTCACGCAGCAGACAAACATCGTCCACACGATTAATCATGCGCTGCCATCGCCTTTGACTCCTTGCAAGAAAGCGCGAGGAGGACAAACGCAAACAGGGCGAACAGCACTGAGAGCGGCGCGTTGACGGGGCAATTATCTTGTCAGCGACCATTGGACATTGACGTAGACGGGGCAAGGGTTTGGCGGAGGGCGGTAGCGATGCGGCCATGGGAAGCACCTCAAACCAAGAGTAACGGGTTGGGTTTCAGGAGAGAAGACAGAGGCAGCGATACGCTGTGAGACATGACCACTAGCCAGCTGTGAGTCACTCAAACACAGCAGGCTACTGCCAGCCACTGCACAGTTTCAGATTCCACAACCTATCAAGGATGACGATTCACTCGCTAAAGAGATGGCGTTGAAATCACAGGGTCAACCCATTACTGGTACGTGTTACCTTGCATCCCTGATGAAAGCCATAACTTTGCTCCATAGTTAAAGAGTCAAAAGAACTTATGACTCTGTTTTCATACTTCCATCCTTCTGACCCCTTGAATGCTTACACTCCTGTTTCCCATACTAAAGTGCCTAAAGGTGTGCACTTTAAGGGTGCAAGTGTGAGCAATGGGACAAAACAGCAGAACAGGCTACAAGGAAACAGCTAGACCTGTCCACAAAAATTGTCCAAGTATGTGCAATCACACATTGTGAGCATTTCAGCACGTTTACTTCATTAAGAGCAGTGACTGTGAAGCTGTATTACTTATCAGTGTTAAAGCAGCAATACGGAGTAAGCTTGCCAACTCACTAACTGGTGTCTTTTGGCAGTTTAGCTGGCAATGTCATGCGTGCAAATTGCAAAAGCTTTTCTTCCATTTTTGCAGGGTGTACCAGGGTATTATCTGTCCTTCACATGACCATATGCTATCATATCAAAATGAATTTCAGGATGGTACCTAAACTAGTTGCCTATAAAACCATATCTCAAAAAGTGTCAAATTGTTGCATAGTGGTACTTTAAGTTGATTAATGAAAATCAATGGATTAAAAATAAGAATGGATGCAAAGAATGCCAGAATGTTAGCTCTTGTATGCATTTCTGTAAACTGAAAAAACTGGTGTGGGTTTTTGTTTGATTTTAGGATAATTGGACACCACTCTGGTGGTAGAGAAAGCCTGTGCTTTAGTCACGGATGGTGACTGTGTGGGGCTGAGGGGCCCTCGGGGCAGTGGAGTGTTCGCGGATGATGTAACACTTTAGAAATGATAAAGAACTAGATTTCAGATTTCAGGAATGCCTTCTGACTCAGGGTGCTGCTGAGAACCTGCAGGCAAAATGCTGGATTTCAGCAAAGAAGCCATCATCTTTGTTTAATACAACTTCTGTGTTCAGCGCCTGGGTCCACTTTTTTCCCCCTCGCTCTGAAATCTGTCACAAACAAACACACACACACAGACAGACATAGACAAACAGGCACTCTCAGACACGTGCCTATTTACTAACGTACACCTCACAGGCACACACACATAAACACCAACGCCTATTTCCTACATAGCTAATAGTATAGCTGTGCATGACCATTGCACTGGCTAAGTTCACTTGAAGGAAATGCTCATTTGAATCACATAATGTCATAGTATTTCCTCGTTTATTTTGACACCTCAATTAACGAGACAATACATTCCGTAGCGGGTGAAGATGCCTGTCAAAGTCAGTCACTATAGCTGGGCATTAGCTTTGAGGGAAGTAACATGAATCATATTCTAAAGCCACTGATGCAGAACAGGACATTTTATGCTTATTACAGAGCGGAAGTGTTATTCCCTGAAAAGTAGCGCTGGCTTTCAAGTGCCATTCGGTCTTATTTTTAGTTAACATGAATCGTGTGCTCCTAAAAAGTGAGTACTTGTTGTGTAAAAAAGTAAATTACTAATGCGTCACTGACTAAACTATAATTTTAGAATGTCCCCTGTGCAGGAGCTACAGTATTTATCATTAATGTGGAGACGTGCCTTGAATCCTTCGCTCACAACAAGCTCAGTGCCCTTGTTGTACCAGAGTCCTCACAGTCCTCGGGCAAATCATTAGGTAGTCTCACAGCAAAACCAGAGTACACAGATTCAGTTTTGGTACTGAATTACTTAGGTTTGTTTTCTTTCTAAACCTGTGCCCAGCTTGGCAATAGCACCACTCACCAATACCTTTTTTGGATTAAAACCACACTGATATCTTAAACTCTGTCTTTACAAGGTGAGGATTTAGTTGAGGAAGTTTCACACACACACTCGTCATGCTAATCTCACTTACATATAACACACATTCCCATTTTGGGCTTCTCCATACATACGATGTGTGAAAGAAAAATACATCTGGCTCTGTGCTGTTAATAAGAATAATTTCTTTCACATCTTCTTGCTTTTAACTGGTTTAAATGCCTCTTGTGCCAGGGCAAACATCATGTTCACCACCAGCCATGTTTGATCAGCTGTATGGTGTTTCTGCTTGTTAACCCTCTACCTCTAAGCGCCAGTCCTGTCCTTCCTCTGCTGTGCCTACACAGAGGTGTGAAACATCATGATGGATTTCTCCAGGAGCTCCAATCAAAACTTCCTGCTCTCCGCTGCTCTTGTTTCCGATCCCCATCAACCCAACTCCTCGGGCCTCTGTGAGTTTATAACTCTGGAGTGCGTGAAAAACCCACGTTGTGCGAGAGGAAAACCGTGCTCTTACCCAACATGCCCAACCTGTCCGCAGAGCAAACACAGACCCCCTCTGTTCCTTGCCAACACTCTGCTGAAGTATGACGGGTGGAATTTCAATGCTTTTCGTTTGTCTGTTTGGGTCGTAATCTACTTCACTTTCGTCTTGCTTGGGTAAAAGTGTCTGCCTAATTAGTACATTCAATTCAATACGATTTACATTGTGCCATTAACAATTGACATAGTCTCAATGTGCTTTACAGACCCAAGGTCTGAACCCACTAGAGCAAGCACAGACAAAATGAAAGATACAAACCTAACAACTTTGTGAAGGTTGGGTAAAGTATGACCTTATTAGATGAAATCCCAGACAAGGACCTCAATTTAAAAAAAAAAATACTATTCATTAAGGGTGACTGTCTGAGTCTTTTAGTCTTAATGCACATTTTCATTTTATGTTAATCACTTATGCTTTTATTGTAATTAGGACAATGGTATCTGTTCTCGTTTCAGATGCATTAAGAGGAAACCACTATGATTTGAGCAGAGGAACAATTTCATGGAAATTCTTTCATAAAGTAGATTAGTTAATGCAGTTGCAGCTTTAAGGATGTGCTTTCCTAAAATGTTCCGTTCCACTTTAGTTAATTGACATCAAAAACACAGAACATAAAACAAAAACTCTTTTCTGCACTGCTTTCACCTGCTCACTTCATGTTTTGAGATGTCTTGTTCTCCACCTTCATGGCACACAGTCATAGGGTTACATACAAAGATGACATGACACATATACTTTAGAACAGCATATTGTTGGAGAAGTGAAAATGGACAGAATTCGCATGGATTGTAAGTTATGCTGTTGTTGTGCAACCCACTTGCACACCATGTAGGTCAGAAGTTACATCATGTGCCACAGAGGAGTGCATGTGTTGGGATGAGCTGAGAGAAAACAAAAAAATGGCAGGGCAGAGAACCATTATTCTCACACAGTCTTTCATTCTTCCGTGTTATTTTCTTTCATTTGTTCTTTCTTTCTCTTCAACATTAACAGCTTTTTTAATACTCACTTCAGCTGATGGTTCTGATTTTTGACTCAACACACACTTGTGTGTGTCTGGTTGTTTGGGTTTTTGTGTGTGTTTGGTTGTTTGTGTTTGTGTGTGTGTTTGAGTAAACAACACGACAGTAGGATCCAAAAACAGAGAGCCAGTGATGTTTATGTCCCCTGCGGGCCAACATTGGGGTGCTTGACTGTGTTGAAAAGCCGTTACCCTTGATGGCTCATAATTTGGACTCAAGATATTATGAGGATGTCACTTGCAAGTTTATAAGGTCTTAGGCAGTCCTTTAACATGGCCTCTTTCCTTTCGTTTGAAAGAAAATGCCTGCTGACTTATAAAAGGTGTATTCTGGAACTATAGAGAGCCCTTGGTAGCCTGTTATTAAGAGGTGTTTCCAGTGAAATACCCTTGAGAGCCCTGTATCTACCCAGTATGGCTATTTGAAGTCCTATTTCTGGTTCACTGTCTATGTGATTCTGTCTGGACAAAACAGTCAAGTGTTCATAATGGTATTGCTGTTTTCAAAAGAGAGCTGCTTCATTAACATACAGGCTGAGTTCAATGACTCTGTCATGCGCCTGAGGTACAATGTATGCATGTTTACGCTGCCACAGGGAGATATATGATGTTCAGGAACCACAGAGTGGAAACATTTAACCTCTGTGGCCCAGCCATTACCCCTTGGTATGCAGACAATAAGACCAGAGGTTGACATCTGACAGCGCGAGTCGAAGCGAGCTCCGAAAGACTGCTCTTATTCTGTGGACGCTCAAGTGGCCTGTTCCCCCTTGCATTAGCCTCTGTGAGCCGTCAGTCCCATGGAGGGGCGCACACAGGCGCTCATGTTAGAGCAAAGCACTTTAAGTGTCTCTCGTAATTACCCCCTGGGGCTGAAACGAACGGAAAAGTCAGAGTGAGGGATAAACGCGCACCTGCCCCACTCACCTCCTTCCTGTTCCCCGTCTTTTAAAACGTCACATCTGGGCACTTCGAGTGACGACCTCTCGCAGGGAGTCTGCCCAGAGACCAAAGGGCTCAGGCAGCGGTAGTCTTCCTGAAGGGGGGTTGCTGGGTACTTATCTTCACTTGACCCCCTCAACCCAACTTGCCAAACCTGTCAGTTGTATGCTGCACGCATGACACACACACAAATAAATATATATAAATAAAAAAGACCATGGCATGAAAAGCTTTACTGCTGGAACCCAGCGAGAGATTGCAGCATGACTGAGCTGTGAAAGCACAGCACATGGCCACTTACATCCGTTTGACACACGCACAGCACATGGCCACTTACATCCGTTTGACACACGTTCTCTGAAGACATGAGTGCATTAATGCCTGCCACTGCATGTAAACTACTGTGACAGGCAGCCATACCAGAGCAGCTCAGAGCAGGGGGCTACATGGAATTAAAAGGCGGAAGAACGCTGTAAAACATGATTATGGTAAGGAAACTAACCCATCAGTGTGCCTTCTTTAGGTGTTCTTATTTTGACAGGTTATTGCTCCAATGTGAGTCAGTATGTGAGTTTGTCAAGGGAAATTAGTTCTAAGTCTCACTGAAGCAATCTGAATCAGTTAATGACTAATGCTAATGCTTCTGCTATGTACTTAATATGTGATTTATTCATTAGTACAGTGTCCTTATATAAGTCCTTGTTTTTATAATGGATTATTTGGTGTACCGATGTGGTGTAAGATATTGGCAGGCCTGTTTTAAGGATCTAGTTATCGGGCTCTATTATTATTATTTTGGATTCTTTTTCAGGCTATTGTTCTATGGTTCTCTGTTCGGTGTTCCAAAAGAGATTAAGTAAGGGATAACGGCCGACGAGCTGTGCAGTTCTACAAAGTTAATGGACGCTGCGGGGCAAAGAACTCCGTGTTGCACCGCGAAGTCCATTAACTTTGTAGAACTGTAGAGGCTGTTATCCCGCTTATCTCCCGTTTACAACATCCAAAAATGTTTGTATTATTATTATTATTTAGAATTTCCTTTATCTTTAGGAAATTTAATATGCATAATAACCTGATGAATTCTTGATTTGAAGCCTAGTGCTCCCGTTAGAGAAAGTAGTGCCTGGAACCGGCTGTTTTTAAAAAAAAAAAGCGTTACGTTGGTTGTCAATGGTAACCATTCAAGAGCATTGATATGGAACGGCGATTTAACTTTTCTACTGGGACTACGTCCAAGGTGTGCGGTTCCACGAACTTAATGTACACCACATTAGCCAATCAGAAAACAGTATTTCGTTCCAGAGGGAGATAACACACAGTCAGGGCTACTTCGACAATGTTTTTTATACTATTTTACATACTTTGACGTTTTTTAAAATAATGTTTCTATTCTATTTCACGTACTTTGTGTGTTCTTTTAATTATGCTTTTTTACTTTCTTTTAATTATATGTTTATCTTTTTTCTTTTTCGTTATTTTCCCTTTGGATGTTCCTTTTTCTGTTTTTATGTGTGCTATACAAATACATTTGCCTTGCCTTATGTACACACTCGAGAAGAACGTACTATTAAATTCCTTAAAGGTGTAGTATGTAGATTTAGGGTGATATATGAGCACAAATGGAACATAGTATTCATAATTATTTTTTAATTTGTGTATAAATTACCTGTGACTATGAATTGTTGTTTTTTTGCCAACTTAGAATATGTCCCTTTGCATCTAAATAGGGGGTGGGTCCGCGCCCACAAAGTCCTCTATGTTGCGCCGCCATGTTTCTACAGTAGCCCAGAATAGACAAAAACCAAAACACTGGCACTAGAGGGGGCCTGTCTCACTTTTATGGCACCTGACGCCACTATAGCCTCTGCTACACACTTAAGGAGAAGCATTCAGTTGGTTTAATTAATCAACATGTGTAATGTTCATGGTGCTTGGCTTTTGTAATTAATTTATGGCAGATCTATTCGTGAGGAGCTAAAAGTGTAAGCCTCAAACACCCAGTAGCTCTGTGGGAACAGAGACCAGTTAACTTGAGTGAGACAATACTCTTCCTATTTGTTCACCACTGCAGAGTAAAAGCTGGATGGAATTGCAATCAGTCAATGAAATAATCTACATGATAGAGGAGCACATAGTTCTTCAGGTTTTCAAACCATTCCACATGTAACAGTTCTCAGTGTTTGGGAGCAGACTGCAGTTACTGCCCTCTAAGGTAATGGGTATGAGTAAATTGTCAAGTTGGCTTCTTCTTCTGTCTTCACATAAATAACAAGAATGCAAATATATAGAGAACATTAGCGTATTTTCAACTTGGGTTCAACTGCATCTAATACCACTTTGTTTTACACGTTTTGTTATGTATGTGACTTTAGATAGAGAAGTCTTACCCTCTTCAGCATTGACCACATTTGCCCCTGTTTGACAGCGAAGATGTTACTGATTCAACAAAAATCCCTCCTTTTTATGTGAGAATAATGGCACGCTCATTTTACTGTGACTGACAGCTGCTGTGCCGATTCGTGCCTCTTGTCATAGCCAGCAAGTAGAAACCATCCTCAAAGCCCTTTATGATGTTTTATCGTTGTTCTAGCACATTTCGGGCCCAGTCTGGCCGAGCGAAATGAAGCATAGTGTTTGGCGGTGTGGCAGCTGTGAAAGCTCACCTCTAATGGCTGTGGCCTGGGGATTACACACCTCTGTGTCATCTCACAACTCTGATTGGAACAAGACTGCTAATGCCAAATCGTGCTCTCTGAGCAGCCGACTGTGTCCCTCCTCACCCCCACTCCCTCACTCACACACACACACACAGACACACACACACACACACACACACACACACACACACACACAAACACACATACACACTCCCTTACTCTGAAAGCCGGCAAAGCACAGCTTTACTCAAGCGCTACGGAGTGAAAGGCAAAAGCGTTGAAGGTGTGATCACAAAAAAAGGAAACTAAATAATACTCAAAAGTCCTAATCCTGAAAGCGACGTATGACGTATCACATTAGACCAGATGACCCGACTCCTCTTATGCCCGGTGTTGACGTTTCTGTTTCTAGGTGTTTTAATCTTGGTCTGTAGGGTCAAGTCTCGGGAGGTAAAGAGCCATCTGTTGAGTAGCATTAGATCATGGCACGGCTCTTCTCTTCTGTGGCCAGACCAGAAGGAGCAACATATTGTGTAAATGTACCATCTCCCATCAGTGCTACGGCTGCTGTGCTGAGTCCTCCACTCTCACATCCAGGAGAAACAGGAGGAGACAGAAGGAGTGTGGATTGTCAGGCAAGAGGAGAGGGAGTGAGGGTGTGAGGGGGAGAGATAATTATGCAATTAGAGGAATAAGTTCACATAAATGACCCATTATTCACAGTCCTAATAGCTCTTTTACCATTCATTTATTCTCTCAAGATTCATCTTTTGTGCTATGCTATGGCAGGGAAGCAAGACGTTTTTGGTACCTAATGGCAGCACATTTAAGGCAAATGTAATTTTTCATTCTTTGAAACCCTTTGGAAAGTGAAAATCCCAAAATAACCGCTGCCTATTTAATGACTTCAGTGGGGGAAATGCACATTTGAATCAAGCCATTAAGTAAAATTAGACAATCACCTGTCAAAAACCGGTCAATAAGGTTCTCCCTTTTCGGAGAAATAACAAAGACATATACCGGAAATTATGACATTTTGAGAGCCTTTACTTAGCAACAAATTAATCACATCCTTCATGCGCTGAATGTCAGAGAGGTGCACTTCATCAAACCCCCTTCCGTATCGAACATTTCCTTTTTCTCTCATCCGGCCTGGGATTAAGCACCTCTGGCTAGACAGCTCCTACTTGGTGCCTTTGGGCTCAATTCTCACTCATGGTTTCATCTCAGAGCCTTACCTTTACATACAGTGACACAGTCTGACACAGAAGACATTTCCCCATAGAATCATTAGCATTCTAATTCTATGTAATTTGGGGGACAAAGTGATATTCCCAGATGGCAAAATTCTGAGACAATGCGAAGATCATAGATGTGACAAGTATCAGTGAGTGGCAAACATCAAGGGCTGTTAAAACAGCCCTGTAGAGGGTTTGTTATGTCCTCTATCTGTCTTCATTGCCCTCTTCTGTGCCTACTCGCTCTCTCTCTCTCTCTCTATCTCTGTCTCTCTCTCTCGCTGTCTCTTTTTTAACTTGTTGTTTCTAACACGCGAGACACAAAAAGACAGACAGAGAGAGAGAGAGAGAGAGAGAGGGAGAGAGAGAGAGAGAGAGAGAGAGAGAGAGAGAGAGAGAGAGAGGGCAAGTCAGACAGAGAACAATAGAGAGAGACAATCAGAGAAAGAGAGAGTCAGAGAGGTAAATCTCAGCTCAAGTGACTGGTCCTGGAGCCAGTTTCACCAAATCGTATCAGTCCAAACAAAGCCCACTGGCACTTCCAGCAGGAACACATAAATGATTTAAGGCTCACGTCCTTCCCAGCCACCCCAGACTCAGAACCTCAAGCCTTATCTGCCCCTGACCCATGTCACGTCATGTCACAACCTGTCACATCCACACCACAATGGAAATGCGATGTGCGCACGGTCATTGGTATGCAATTTTACTGTCTCTGCCTCCTTATTACTATAAGAAACACAAACCCTTTATTTTATTACATTGACTTTCTTTTCTCATTAAACCATGTCACTGTGTATTAATATTGATCTTCATTTGGAAGCAGATTTAACATTAATCTGCTGGTATATGTTAACTAGTCCTTTAATTGTTCTTAAACACATGAGTGTTTATGAAGAGCATATACAATACATTTTCTCCTGACGCAGGGGATGACAGTGTATGAACTGTATGTCATGATACACCCATAATTTGAGATGTTCTAGCTTTTCCCTTTTTATTATTCCTGGTGTGCCATTGCCACTTTTAGTCTCTTCTCCTCCAGCCCCTTTCCTTTCTAATTGTTTTCATAATATTTTTTTAAAGAAATGTCAAATATGATTTTACCTAAAACTATACTGCACAGTATTTTCTTTCACCTGTCTTAATCATTTCTTTCCTAAACTACTCATTCTTTCTCCGCCAAACATGTCACATAGAATTGCAAAAACATTCATGAAAGGAAAGTTGTCTCTCTTTCTCTCCGTCTCACTCTACCTCTCTCTCTATCTATCTATTTCTCACTGCCTCTCTCTCCCTTCCCGGTCTGTCCCTCCAGCACAAACAGATCTGACACAAACTTCAGTGTGACAGAGCCCATTTGGGCACAGCTGCAGATGGAGTACCTTTAGCAAAACAAAAGGAGAAGCACATTGCTTTCTGATAAGATAATAAAACAGTAAGCCTGCAGACCTATATGACTGTATAGTGCACACTATGTCACAAATGCACACACCCAGCTGTAGTATACTGTAGCCTGCTTCAAAATTAATGAGATTGGGATTGGGATTGGTAATTAGAATACAATCTCTTGCAGTATTTCACAGTTACTTATCCTGTTACATAGCCTTCAACAAAAGGCTTTACCAGGATGTCATTACCAGGATGATTGTAAGTAATTTTAAACAACCTAAGAATATGTTTAGTATTACAATTAATTCAAAATCATAGTTATACATTCCTTATTTGTAAAATGTGTGGAAATGTATCAGTGATTTCCTTCCACAATCATACCCTTTACTCTTTCATAATTTAAAATGTTACCTTACAGTGTCATGAGAGGTTACTTTTACACACACACACACTGACCCCAACGCTCCAGTGCCTCTCACTACCTCAGCTTCTGCTCTCTTAATGAGTTGATGCGCGCTCAGTGACAGCGCTCAGCAGACACACACACACACACACACACACACACACACACACACAAATCTTGTCTACTCTGTGCAAATGATCGCTCAGACTCTTATGACAATCTACAGGAAACAACGCAGAGGCAAATATTTAATAATTCACATTGATATATTTGCTTTGTGTAGCCACAGTTCTACTTATTGACTTACTTTACAATTCTCCAAAGAAACAGTATCCATATATACCTGCTTTGCCAGTAAAGCAATCCAAATTGAATTGGGGGAAAACTGAATTATAGAGCGATAAGGAAGACAGAGTTTCATTATTACGTCACTGAAGATAACAGAATGTGATTGGGGCACTTTGGCCATGTGCTGAACAATTGACTTCTGAAAATCTGAGACACTGTGTGGATACAGGTCCCGTTTAGCCCAAATGCGTACATCTAAAGCTTTATGAGATGATGTTCAACATGAACAAGTCATGTCAGATTCCAAAAGGTTAGTGTGGATATGTTTTATATCTGAGGGGAAAGAACACACAACGACACATTTGTGTTGCATCAAACCTTGCTTGAAGGTGTATGACAGCCTAATTAGAGCCCATTGATAGAGTTTTCATGTGATGAATTTTTGTTTATATATCCAGTATTTCTGCTGATTTTGGTTATGCCACTTGTAACTGCATTAACATAAAATGTGTCAATCCCAACTGTTCCTTCCAAGTAGATGTAACCCGAGGTACTGACTCACATCTGGCTAAAGTAAGTAGGCTTAACCATTTCTGAATGAAAGAAAACTGAGCATCTGTGTTTACAAGAGACTGGTGAGATTGTGAGAGCAAGAGACTGAGCAAGGGACTGAGCGAGGAAGGGGGTGGTGAGAAAGAGAGAGAGAGAGAGAGAGAGAGAGAGAGAGAGAGAGGGACTGAGCTAGGGAAGGATGGTGAGAGAGAGAGACAAAAAGTAAGAGGGTTATCAAGGGAGAGACAGAGTGACAGAAGGGTTAGAGGGAGAGAGACAGAATGCGTGCGAGAGAGTGGGATAGAGAAGGAAAGAGTCCCTTGACAGTCTGTCATCTGTTTCTCCTCCTGTTTGCTGTTTGTGTTAGGCCTCTGTGGTCCCAAGCTCTCATGGTCCCTGTGTTGGGCACCCCTCAAACAACTACAGGGGAGCACACAAACAAACAGCAACGAGGCAACCGGAGCTGCCTTGCTAAACCCACCAAGACCCTTTGCACTCACTCACAGGGGTCAGCAAGTGCACAGATCAATATGCTGACACACGCGCCACTTAAGGGCGCGGGGACACACTGCTGTGAGCCCTCAATCACGTAAAAACAGACACAGAGTACAGCCTTGTGGCGAAATGTGCTGTGCCCTAACAAAAGGAAGTCATCACACAACCCCAACCCCCACCACAACCCCCATTCATTCCCCGTGTGCTCTGCTATGGACACACTCAAGTGTTCAGGTTTTGGGGGAATAGAAATCACTGGTGATCGGATTAGAGAGATCAGCTCCACTGTTAAATGATAGGAAGATCCATGGCCCTGGTGAGTAAGCCAAAGGGCATGAGTGTAATGATACCATGTGGACACTGAGTAGCAGGTGAAGAGGACACACACCACCTTCTGTGTCTGCTTCCTCCGCTTATGTATGTGTGTGTGTGTGTGTGTGTGTGTGTATATCTGTCAGTGTATGTATGAGTGTGTGTGTGAATCTGTATATGTGTGTGTGTGTGTGTGTGTGTGTGTGTGTGTGTGTGTGTGTGTGTGTGTGTGTGTGTCCGTGTGTGTGTCAGTCTCTGTTCACTAAATGAATTTACCTTTCTTATTTACATTTCTTTTTACCATTAAGAATTTCATGTTTCGTCTGGTCAACGTCATTTCCTTAGTAAGTATACATCCAGTCCTGCCACTCAAGCCTGCGACACATTCCAAAACTTTTTGGACGATGGGCTTGGTAGAAATCATGACTTGGTAGAAAAGTAGCATCCAGGAAAGGCCTGAGGTTTGTGATGGCACCATTAATGCCAAATGCCCATTCAATGTAATACAGGTCAGAGATAATTTACAAATCACAGTTTTCGGTTTAATTTTAATTTAACATGCTGTCCCAACCTTTTATGATTTTGGGTTGCACTTAATTATTTACAGCCATGCAAGATTCCCTAAAGCCTAATTACATGGGCATCATCTCAATTTCACATTTATTTATTCATGGCTTTGTGCATGATGTCGTCAAAGTGATAACCGATTATGTTTATATCTAAATAAAAATGAAGAAGACATCATTCATATTAACCACAGGGAGGCTTAATCACCCTCTAATGTGGTGTGGCTAATCGAGAGGCTGACTAAGGATCAGTTAGCAGTGGCTGGCAGGAGATGTGTTCTGCTAGCCTGGTGACACCAGCCTATGTTTTTCCGCCTGAATTGATTTCAAGCTCATACTCAGTCTGGCCCAACCCCGTTGACAATCGTCTCCAGGACTCAAAATCCAACCGCACCAATCAGCGAACAGTTCAGAACTGTGATGCAAAACTCACCTTGGAGGAAGAGACACGAAAAGCTATCGGGAAAGTTGTCTCAACTCTCGAGAACATCAGAAAATTCAAAGGAGAACAACAGTATTGTCTTGTAAGTTTTATGATTGGAAAGGACGTCGTAGCTCTTCTCCCAACTGGCTTTGGGAAGAGTTTAATCTACCGAATGCTTACCAAACGTTGCTGATTGGTTAAGGGAACTCCAATGATTTTAAACCTCAAGCTAAGCACCCGCCCATCTCGGAAACGAAAATGAACGGGGTTAGGCCCGACTGACTGACGGAGTCACAGGCTGGTAATGGCCAGGCTAGTGTTCTGCGTCCCTGAGTACTGATACCAGGTCAGCTCAACAACTGCATATCCCGGCTCCACTGGGATTCATGGAAAATGAGTTTGATAATCAACTCATGCCTCATATCAAACAGGACAGACCAGAGGCTTAGAGCATCAGCTCATTCATATCTAGGTGAACATTTACCTAAATGTTAACACACATACATACTTACATGGGATCCACATAACACATTTACTCAAGAGTGTCCATTATCATTCCTCATTAGCTGGGTTTCCATCCAACTCATTCACATATTATTCATACACTTATGGCTGAGATTATTCATTATTCATACTTAATTTAGGCTTAAAGAAATGTAAATCTGTTCGCTTTTCCATCCACTGTGTTTTACTCGCATAACAGTTTATATTCGCATTACAGCATATATATATACCGTATATTGGCATTACAGTTTTTTTTGGATACCCCAGAACAACCTCTTTAAATGCTTAAATGGACGCATGATAATGACTCAACTCATGTACACATGATTTAAAGATTTAACAACTTTTCTTAATTGCCAAGACACATTTTTTAAAAAAAATAATGCTCCATTCACCAAAACTCTAAACACAAATGCGTATCTGCACACTCATCTCCACTAACTTCAAGCTTCCAAGTCAAAACCAAACTCTCCATTCAAAATCAGGTAATCTTACATCTAAACCATACAGAACCCATTACATTTAAATACACTACAAAATAGCCCTTACACGCTGGTGAGATAAATTCATAAAACTACCTGTTACTGTAATGAGTAATGGTGTACAGACACACATGCATACATTTCAAAACTTTGAATTCGTAATACCCAAGTTAGTATTTTACTAGTTAAATAAACTTTACTGTAAAAATATGCAACTGATGAAGAATGAAGAATAAATTATGAAAAAAAAACAGTAAAATAATTTCCATGTATATACCATTATAAAACAATGAGAAAAAAACAGTCTGTACACAGAGAAGAAATCACATTTATTCTGCCAAAACAAATTAATTGAGCCATGGGCCTTTTATCTATCCATCCTGAGGTTTTGATTGTAGAAACCATTTTGACTCTTAGCGTTGGGTTTGAATTGCGATGACTTGGCAGTGCTGTCTAACAAATCTGTCTTTTGATAGATTGCGTCGTCGTTTGGGATTTTTAGTTAATATACCCAGTTTAAGTGTGTAAGAAATGGAGCAAAACTGTAAAAGGTTGTCTGGAAACCCAGCTATTGTGTTGTCTCTCCAGTAGACACGAGGGACGCACTGTACTGTACTGGGCTTGATAAACACATCATGAATGAGTCCATTCAATATTAAGGGTTTGGCTATTAAAAAAACACACTGAACACGGGCACATGGCCAATGATTACTCATATAAACAGCAGTAGGTAAAATTGCCTCACCGTCAGCGTAATTATGCGGCTTGAAATCTATTATGTCTTCACGTCAATGGAACACAGAAGGGAGGAAATTGGTTTCCTGACATCACTTTGATATTTCAGCTCACAATATGATTGAAAAGGAGCTTTTGTAATTTTTTCAATTCTTTTTTTGGCGTGCATGCGTCAGTACATGAATAAGTGATTTAATCACACATGCATGAAGGACTTGTGCTTGTATGATGAAAGGGCTTAATGATTGAGGTCGAACATTTCCCTTGTTGATGATGACAAGTTTAGAGCTGTCAATTTAATCACCTGTTTGCGTTACACATTTCAAAATCCTATTTCCGCAGAGCAACAAATGTCAAGTGTGCATTCCACATCGTGTGGTGCTAGCAATGTGCCAGAAATGACATCACAACAATCATGACAGACCACAGAAATTACTCGACAGAATCTACTCTGCAGCAAAGTCCCTTGCACCTATTGGCAAAAGGCCTTCTTCACTTTGGAAACTCAAACTCTGAAGTGTTCTGTTCCATCCTTATCCTCCTACACTTACATTACTTCCAGAGGTTTGTTGTGACAGACAATCAACACCTGGCACTGAAACCTCAGTGTCTGCTTTCTGTGTATGGTACTGATTGCGAGGATGTAGGGATGTAGGCTGTCACATTCACACTACAAGCCAGGACAGATCGGATGCACTGTTTGTCCTTTCACTGTGGAGGACAACGCAGATTGCCAGACTGCCAGCATCCCTTGCTCTGGGGTTAGACGTCTCACGCGGCTATCATCTGCAGGAATGTCTGATATGTCTGCTCCCACCGTCTGGAACAAGGGGAGCAACCATCAGCGCTGACACACAAAAAAGAAACGACAGACACAAAAGCACACCGTTTCCTCATCTCACATTCAAAATCAGAGCTTAAGATTGAACGGGACTGTGGTTGATATATCACATGCTTTAACATACATAGCCTGGTAAGGTATGGACTTTGTGGTGCTTTGCGTGACATTGAAAACAGACTTCTGCATGAGCGCACTACAGTGAGTGATTTACAGTCCTGGGAAAAAACTGAGCACTCTGGTCTCTGGGCCGAGGAGTTCACCCCTGCTTCAGGAGGGCGAGCCCGGGGCAATCCTCCTGGGCCCCTCCACATGGCTTCTGTAGGGGGCCCAGCCATGACAAGCCCAGTGTCATCCCTACCCCAGAGCCCCGTCTACTGGGCCTTACATAAGAGCCTGTCCGCTTCATTCCGTGCCACGACATCTGTCTCAGCAATGTGCTCAATGACGACAGAATTATGACAATCTAAAAGACAAATACGCATATGTGCGTTGTCACGTCTCTAGCTAGATGGCCTGGGGTTTGACCTTTGGAAATGTTTTCAGTCTTGTTCTGCTGCTCTGTACATGTGTACTGTTACAACATGTGAGGGGTGTTTAGTACACACGACAAGCATGCACAACATCAGCTTTAAACTGGTGCTGAGAGACTGGCAGATGAAATGTGTGTGTGTGTGTGTCTGTGTGTGTGTGTGTGTGTGTGTCTGCTGAGCGCTGTCACTGAGCACGCATCAACTCATTAAGAGAGCAGAAGCTGAGGTAGTGAGAGGCACTGGAGCGTTGGGGTCAGTGATGACAATGCGGTTTGACAGAGTCCCTGAGGTCCACACAGAAACAAACGACCTGCGGTTAAAGATGGGGGTGGTCATGGTAGAAGGGATGGAGGGGCTCCCAGGGATGAGGAGTCTTGGGGGGGGCTGCGTTAATTGATCATTTCATCTGGTCGCAAACAAGCTCAAATCCAAAAGAATCAAGTCGTAGGGGTCAAACAGCTGTAAGTAAACATTGTGAGTGCGTGAGTGCGACGAGACGCCACAGTAGTCAGACCACAGAAAAGCTTCGGGACGCAGCTAGAAAGCTAGAGCACACCCACACACACACACACACACACACACACATAAACACATACACACACACACACACATTCTCACACATACACACACATTCACACACACACACACACACACACACACACACACACACACACACACAGTCACACACACACACACACACTCACACACACGCAGATACACACATACACAAACACACATTCTCACAGATACACACACATTTACGCACACACACACACACACACACACACACACACACACACACACAAACATACACACACACACACACGCGCACACACACACACACACACGCACACACACACACACACACACACATACACACACACACACACACACACACACATTCCCACACACACATTGTGTGTCATACAAATGTCTCTATACTCTGCGTGGGATGTGGCGTTGACCTTTAAAGATCAGTTTAAAATCTCCCATCGTGTAGCAGTAATTACCGCATCAACAGCCATTCAATTGTTGAGGCTCTTTTGCTGAATAGGCTCACCGTGGGCTACTTCTGAAGACAATAAAATACAGGGTAAGTAAGTAAAGGGTATTTTAGAAATGCAAAGTATATGTTTTTGATTTCACCGTTTATTACTTAAAATTACTAATGAGGGACATCCTATTTGCAACATGGCCAATTACATTTACGTCCCTACACAGATAAACAAGCCACTTTCATTTTCTTCTCACCAGCACTGGCAGACAACAAAACTCATCCACATTAAGGATTAAGACAGTGACACATAGCACATGTTACTCTCACTGCAGAACCATCTGAGATATGAGGTGAAACTCATATCCCTCAATGCCTCTAGTCACTTCTGATTCTCAGAGTGTTCCACTAGACTGAATGCATGAACTGAAAAGCATGAATTTTGCCACTAAGACAACTGATACAAGGATGTTTGAGAGAGAATGGAATACATACATACATGATATATACTGTATGTGTACGTGCCTGTCTCTTAATATGAGAAGCGTTTAGATGGCTTCAGTCTGTGTGTGCAGATGTACTGGCTATGGGGAAACATGGTGCTTCCAAAATAAGGAAGAACTGAAGACAAGCCATGAAAGAGAACCAGCCCACTGCAGTGTGTTTATGGGGAAAAGGACAGATTCCTTTTGTTGAAAGCAAGACAGAGGCCTTATAAGGATTCCAAAGTAAATAGTGGGCTTAGTCTGTCCGGCCACGATGAGGCCATTCCAGCGTTACAGACACACTTTGTCTCGATCTTCACACATTCATTCTTTATCCAAAAAGTCCATTCTGTGCATCAAGCTGACATGCCAGTGACAAATCCTAGTTCATAGGTCAAAATTCAGTACTGCCAAAAAGCGCTGTACAAGAACCAGTTCTCATCATGTTATGCGAAACGAGTCTCAAGGTTAGGGGGCAAGAACATGGGGTAAACCCAGACGTGTAGGGGGGTTTGGGGAAAATGTTCTTAATTCTTGCAGCTAAATGCACAATTTTTCCAATTTGAGACAGAAACAGAAAGCCTAAAGGCATTGGCGGTACCAGGATATTGCAGTGATGTTTTACGTTGCAACCTGAATTTTAAATTGATGCAAACGGAGGACTGCAGGTTTTACGCTTGAGGCCTTCAATATCAAATCATTAGACATTTTTTTGTGGCAGGGAAAAAAAAACATGAAGGGATACTTCCCCCCTTAAAAGAATTTGCCATTTAAATGCACACTGTTAAATATCTCAGCTAATAGTACCATATAAATGCATGATTTACTGCTGATACATTTACTGTTGAAGCCATATTTTATGCATTACAAAGTAAAAGCAAATAACTAAACAAGATTATTATCAAACTAATGGCACAAGAAGACTACATAAATATTTATTCGTCAGCATCAGATAAAAACGTTGCTTTGGTAAACAGAAGTGAAGTGAAATAGGTTGGCCTACTTACTCGGTTTTAAGGTTGAGGTTGCTAGGTTTACTGTCAATGTGTTGCTGCTTATTCTAGAGTTAAAATGGCAATATCGACATAGAAAGTCATCTATCTGCACACATATAAACAAAACGCTAAGTTAGAAGCAGACTAAGTGACCACTGCAAATGTCTCTTCGTTTTTGATGTAGTGTGGACGTTGCTTCACGAACGTAGGCTTAACGTAGGCTTAATGTAGGCTAGATATTCAGGGCCAGATGTGGGCTGCTTCTGGCACTCCTGATGTTATGTTAATCTGCAAACAATAATGGATTTATGCAAAACAATTTCATGAACAGTCTGTTGTTACCATTTTGAAGAACTCCTTCAAGTCAGGTTACAGTAAAATAATGTGTTGATAGTCCCCCCCCCCTTCCTCCTGTGATGTAAGCCTGAGGGCCGAGCAGCTGGTTCATTTCCGCGGTGACTCACTCCTCAATTCGCCGCTCCCTCTTAGCATCATGGTGTGCAGGAGAACCTGATGAAGAAGTGAGGCCTGTGGGGGATCCAGTAGAAGACATCACCTCTCCCCCGGCATTTGCAGCCTGTCTGTCTTGTCGTGGAGCAGCTTGGAGTTTGACTCAGAGTTTGTATGGGGGGAGCAGGTATAGTCGGAACACTTTTTGTTTTGCCTTGTATTTTTATGTTGCAAAAAACTACTCTAACTATAACATGTGTGCAACATACACCTCTCGTGTCTATATTTACTTCACTTATTCAAGCATGTGTCAGTAACTTTTTCTCCATTTGTAAGTTACAGTTATAACAGCGGCCGAGGAGAATTGTAACATGCCAGTTTGAAGGGGTCAAGGGGACAACAGCCATGTATTATTCAAATGAAATTAGTGGTGGATAAGGTTTTAGTCTTAGATTAAATATATTTCCTGGTTAGAATAATAGAGAGCAGGCATGTTCAGAATGTCCACTGTTACACTGATATCTCTGACAGTCAGATGGATGATATTTAAAGTAAAGTCTACATATAGCCCTTGCTTCAGTTTATCACAAGCATTCACCAAACTGGTGGTGTTCCAGCTGACATTTCAAATAATTATTGCCACAGCCATGAATGAATATCATCACCTGCAGTCAAACAAAAGACGTGTTTGTCTAAATTCACAACAGGCTTTTATTAAGTATTAAAGCTGTTAAAATAAAACCTTATAGCTAAGTATTTATTAACTGTTATCATGTATTTTCTGAAATTAAGTATTCTTCACTTTCATTTTGGCTGCTTTTGTGTGTCAGCAGTTACTAATGCTTCTGCTGCTATGCAACTGATGAGAGCAGATTATATTCTTAATAAACAGGTTTTTTCCATAATTGTTTATTAGCATATTGGTACCAATAATCACATTCATGAGATGCAAAGTTTGTACATGACTTTATTCTCACCATGTTGACAAAATCAACACAAAACAGCACGGGAAGCAACATGTCTACAGCAAAGTTTGTTTTTCTTGGTTCCTACCTTAAGCCTTAAACCAGTGCAACTGTATGAGTACAGGTCTGATCTGAGATCAGCTGAAATGTTAAATCCCCCTACAAGGACAGTTAGAGTACGGTAGGGTCACAGCAGCCAGACCGTGGGAGAAGCCTACCGCGTGCACAAGTCTAGCCAAACGAATGGGCTCTATCCAGCATAACGTACTGTACAGCGCTGTCCATATTGGGAATGGAATCCAATATGTCTTCCTTAACCTTAACCTTTTAGTTTATGTTGTGGATGTTATGAATGTGTTCTGTAATTGGTCAATCTGTAAACAATAACTGATTAATGCAAAACAATATCATGCACGGCCTGTTTGTCATAACTGTTTTGAAGAACTTAAGAACTTACATGCTCCTTCTAGTCTGGTTACAGTAAAATAATGTGTTGATAGTTTCGCAACTTTCTGCTTGTGTCAGCCTGAATGCATCACAGGCTCTGCATTAATTGAGCTGTCTGGTCTTTTTGATATTTATCACAGGTTAAAGCTTAGTGGCATTGTTTGGGGAAAGGCCTAACTAGCCATCAACAGGTGAAAAGAGCAGGGGGGAGAGAGAGACGGCGTCTGCCGGAAGTAGCTGACGTTGTAATTGATGTGGTTCCTTGACGGGTGTGCCGATGACGTGAGTGTGCTGGGTTTGTTGTATCCTGTTGTTCTGCCAGGCATGGCTGGTGCCAGAGAACAGACAGAATTACCTGATGCACATCCATCGGTTTTGGCACGGATTCTGTGAGACAGTGTGGAACGCTCTTGCTGTCACTCAAGTTTAACAGGCCATCGACAGTGGATGGGTGATAAAGAGTGATGTCAGAAAGGGAACTGAAAACTAGCGTGGGAGAAGGGTGGGTATCAAATGTATTCACCCACATTCAACCCCCAAGCCTGAAAGGCATTTGGTGATCTACCAAAAAAATCTCATGTAATGATCCTCCAATGCAGTCTAAGCCTGTACCAACCCTGTGTGGTGTTACTCTTTCAAAGTCAACATCAATGAACACATACACTTACTTAGAGTGCCATCAACACAATATCCTACTACATGTCATCCATGCGTACAGTGCCCTTAAGGCAGAAAAATATCTAAAGCACTCGTGCTGTACCTCTGCGTTCCCCTGGCGAGCTAAGCCTCTCTGTATGCGTACAATATAAGCCTGTATATGCTTTCTGCACAACAAGTGCCAGAGAGCAATATATAACTTTCATATTGTCCCTATCACTGATTTTATACTAGAGGCGCACAGAGACATCATTATCCGTATCTGTTCAGCCAAAAGATGATCTGATTCTGTATCTGTATATGGATTGATGATCGAATGTGGGGGTGGTTTATACCGGAAGTCACATTAAATCAGGCAAATGTTGTTTTTTCTAACACAATATTCATTGGCAATGGAATTGTTGTGCCATCAAAGCATCAAATTGATTAAATATTGAAATATAATCAATTATGAAATATATTTCCACATCAAGTTTATCGACTGCCTGAACCCCACCACCACCCCTTTAACTGGGGGACAGTAAACAATCAGAAACTGAAACAAATTACCATTTTATAGATCGATAGATTCTGTTTTGCATTCGAAATAGAAACTATACTATTTAGTAAAGATATATATAAAAATATCCCTCAGTTAAAAGGTTTTAAATTCCAATGATGCCATATTTGCATTTCTTGATGTGTTCCGTGAATTATTACTTTACAACAGTGGAGTCCATTGCAAGCTTCACAAATCACTTGTTGCCATCCGTTTAAATAACCATAAAATACCTGGTAGGGTGTTAGTGGGGACTAAGTCAAAATTCCATTAAATCTATAATACACACAGCATGTTACATCTTAAAAAGATGAATACCGACTGAAATTCACGGTAATTTTTTTTTTTCAATATTTAGAATGTTTTTTTTTAACAGCTAGCTAAAAACTACTGGTTCTAAGCTTATTTTTTTGTATAGGTTGCAGGAGTTTGATAGAAATCCAGCTGCCACACCAGCCTTGCTAGCTCCCATTTATGATGCCTCCTCCTCCTCGATGCAAGAGTTTCTCTGAGTTATAGCCGGGAACAGTCAGCTCTCAGCCCACTGCCTGCTTTGCACTGACTTGGTTGGGGAGGCTACAGAATATAGTCATCACTTTTCAATAATGGGTAGTACATTAAACTACTAGTAAGTGATATCCAAGTCTTATGTTGCAAACAGAATGGGCATCTTTTTCTTGTGGCCATCCAAAATTAAATGTATCGATTTGAGAAACACATTGATCACACACTAATGCACAGCCATTTTTTTTCATAATAATAATAAGCAACTTTGGGTAGAAGAAATATCTGTTTCCATCGCATTATTTGTGCTTTACCGAAAAATGTATTCGGATTCGGGTACATCCCTAATTTATACACATCCAAACACACATAAACGCACAAGCACACACACACACACACACACACACACACACACACACACACACACACACACACACACACACACACTCAAACAAACTTGCTCAGCTGCTTCACAACACAGACAAAGACACTAGCCCTAAATCTCAAATGGCATATGCAGATATTTACATATTTAACCAGTATAAATTAAGAATGTGCAAATAGCCTTAAAAAGTCATTGGGAATCATTCTCCATGCGTGTTTGCCGATCCATTCAGAGGGGGAGAAGGCCGTTCTTCTGCCCTTTTACACTTCAGCTAGGATTGCTGCAGGAAGCTTGGTGACCCTTTCAAGACCTTTTAAAGCGTTTGGATACTGTGTGGCATACACAAGACTCACAGCAAAGCCCTCTCCCCTGAACCTCATTTCTGCAGTGCATCCTCAGACACAATGATCTCATCTCTCGACTCCACCAGCGGGATTCTCTCGGAGTCCAACTCAACGAACTGAAAGTCGAGGAGGGTGGGGGGTTCACAGCGGAAAAAAGACAATAAAAGCGCAGTGACGCCCGTGCAGGCTGATCATGTCAATCAAAGATCCTCGCCAATGGGCTCACAGGACTCACTTGTGAGGGGACCAGAGGCGGACTGGAGCAGAGTGGGGACGGGGCCTCTGTGGCGCCAGTCCGATGACGCTCCTGTCAGGTGTTCTGAGGGTGCTGGCCTTTAGGAATGGGATGTGACAAGTTTTCCCACCGGAGCGATGACTCACGCTTACTTAAGAACATTCCATTTGTATTTATTTATTCATTTATTTTTTTGCCATTCGGCATGCATGAGAGCCCCGGCTTTTTGCCTGCCTGGCAATGATGGCCCGAGCGTGTTTACGGTGACTTCTGCTTCAGCCCCCCGGGGCGTCACGCTATTAAGGATCGCAGCAGCCAAGAATGAAACAATAAAACGTGTGCTTAAACTACTGCTGTTCAGCGCGCAAGAGAAAGCCACAAATGTGATCACAACACAACCCTCCTTTTTGAGCCAGTTCTGGGTCTGCATGTATCCTGGTCCTGTACAAGTGTGTGTGTGTGTGTGTGTGTGTGTCTTTGTGTGTGTGTGTGTGTGTGTGTGTGTGTGTAGCCATGTTTGTTTTTAGATGGGGTCTGCCTTCTTTTTTACACTGCCAAAAACATACTGGACACCTGGGCTTTTCCTCCACACGGCATAAAGGCACACTGTCAACATCACTCCCCCCAAGACCCTTCCCCCCACACGAGATACGGTGTCAAAACATTCTCCACAAGAGCACACAATACAGCAACAACAAACAGCCACTATATCACAAAATAGAAATGTCCCAACGATTCATATGTTCTTAATGAAAACCACCCAGCTGAGACCCAACCTTTCGAATGATGAGGATGGGTGAGGATGCTGTCTGTAACAGGGGAGTTGTTTGATTTGTTCGGTGACTCTGGACACACACACACTTGAAATAACATTCTAAGGACTCTGTGCTATGGGGGACAGAAAACCGGCCCAGGGGCCAGTGCAGGCTCAGTTCAGCACCAAATACATGTGCATGGTAGTGGGGGGGCTGAGAGACCCGACATACGGCAAGTTAGTTGTTCTATTCGACTCCACTGCCATGATGTCCCCGTCCTCTGATTTTCAGGCAGTCCCTTTGTGACTTTTTTTATCCCTTGTTTTAGTGTTTGAATTTGAGTCTTGACTTATGTATCAAAATCACACTTACCGCAGTTGATGAAAAATCTAATATCACAGCTTATAGCTACAACCATGTTGTTTGACCACATGAGATTTGTTTCTTGAGACTGACAACTTCTTAACAGTTTTTTTTTTTCTTTTCTTTTTTTTTTTTTGCAGTCTTCCACTCTACATTTAGAGTATGGTGAGCGAGCAGCAGATTAAAATGGTGTCTGTCCTGGAAAAATGAAAACCCAAAACGAGCGTCTGTAGCACGTAACATCATGAGATGCAAGGATGAACGCTGGACAAACACCAACTGACACCAATGGCCCTGTCCCTCCCATGGAGACATGGAGTTGGCAGAGCTTCCTCAGTCCTCTCAAACACACCACCTCATACAAGAACACGCACACACAAACACACACACACACACACACACACACACACACACACACACACACACACACACACACACACACACACACACACACACACACACACACACACACACACACACACACACACACACACACACACACACACACACACACACACACACACACGTGTGTCAGGGGCTCATAGCCCTACCCAATCATCAACTCCACCCTCCAGTCTCACATCCATGGCTGCCTGGGGCTGGAGGAGGCGTACGCGTGTCAGCGAGCGGTGAGTGGGACGGGCGCGAGCCCTGCCTACCGCTACGCTGCAACACACCGCCATCACTCTCTCCTTTCCTGCCTCGCCCTCAGAGGTTGCTCACGATGCTCCCCAGCGGTGCCTCGTGGCACTGTGCCTTGTCAACCAGCAGGATGTCGTCCTGCTGCGGGCTCTCGCAGCCGGGGCAGCCAAACGGCAGAAGCGGTGATGGCCCTCCTCCGGCGGCACCACGACCTGTGCCGTTCTGGCAGCCCACTAGCGTGCGTTTCTCGTCCGGGCCGCCGGCCGCAGTGGTGCTTGTGGTGGCGATGCTGGCGGTCGCTGTGCAGGCGACGTCTGGGAAGTGCAGGGGAATCATGGAGGGCTGGGTGACCAGGCTGCCCCCGCGCATGTGCACCGTGTGGCTGTACGTGTGGCGGTACTCCTCCTCGATGTTCCTGCCCAGCTTCCAGCGCTTCCACTTCTTCAGGATCTCTGACTGCACCTGAAGGGGGGAGGCAGTGGGGTGGTGGTGGTGATGGTGGGGTGGTTAGGGGGGTGGCAGATTGTGTGACTGACACATGCTGACAAGAGCTTGGTTCAGGCAATATGAAATTCTTTAAATATAAATGTTGTCAAATGTTTCAGTCAGAAACAAAACATTACAGAAAGTGACATTTTAGCTGACATTAAAAAGACAATGTTTGTATGTGTGTATGTGTGTGTGTGTGTGTGTGTCTGTGTGTGAGAGAGAGTGTGTGTGTGTGTGTGTAAGTGTGTGTGTGTAAGTGTGTGAATGAGTGTGTTTGTGTGTGTGTGTGTGTGTGTGTGTGTGAATGAGTGTGTGTGTGGGTGTACGTGCTTTTTTGAGAGACTCACCTCCTTGTTGACAAAGCAGTATAATATGGCCACAAGGAGACCCTGTGGACATGTCAAAGTCTACATGTTAGCAGCGCAGTGTGATACAGGATCATTTCTGACATCATCATGGACTGCAGTCAGTCACACTGAGACACAGCAGGAGAGAGAGAACCACGCCAGAGGCATACAACTACTTGAAGTGTGTCAGAGCAAAGACAGTGTCACCTCTTACATGCACATGCACATAAAATATGCCTGTTTCTGGACATCTTGAAATCATCCTCAAACTGCTCCTCGAAAGCGCACTAAGGACCTCATTTACTAACATTTGCGAGCGCAGCGTAATCAGCGCCTCTGCCAAACCGCATATAGTGCACAGTGTGTTTCCGCATTTTGCGTCGTATTTATCAAACAAGAACCTCGTCGGGTAATCAGCGCCTAACCCCACCCATTAGTGTTAATAGTGCGCCGCTAAAATAGGGAAGAAAGGGCCTGCGTGTTCCTGCCACCATGAGTTAGAATTAGAATTATTATTATTATTATTATTAGAATTTGAGCTTTTGGTTCACGAGGTTACAGCAAACTTAGCTTTTCGGAGTGCTCCATGAATGATTTGATATTTTAATAAATTAACCCATTTTTATTCATAAATTATTGATTGAATAAATGTACATATGAGTTGAGTCAACGGATGCTCCCAAAAGTAATGCTATACTGAAATGTGGATGGGTTATAACCAAGATAAAAGCATTAGTTATAGAGAGCATTTTCCTGATATTGTTTTTACGTTACTTCAGATCTGGAATGCTGTCGCGATTGCTGAAAAACTCATGCAATGTATATGTAATTGTGAATGCAGAAATAAAGCCATTCTGTGGAATCCCTGGTCTGACTGTATACAACACCTGCACAACTGAAGGTCGTTACACTGGTGACTACCAGTCCACACTTCGTTGTCAGGGGTAATGGAGGTTTTTAGATACGTCAACGTTGCCATGGCACTGGGGGTAGCTTGTGCTCGAGATGCTATAACGTCAAAATAAACATGGAAGGTGAAATGAATATGCTGATCTGTCTCTACAATTTACTTAGTTTAGTTAGTTTACTTCAGAAACAAGTTATTTTCCTGAATAGATACGCGTTACTCCTACGCAAAAGGCGAGCAATGTACTCGGTGTGCTTGAATGATGGGTGGAAAAGGCAAAGAATATGGTTTAAACTTCAAACCATACATTGAGCGACGGTTCTGGGTAAAACTTGGCAGAACAGCTAGCTGGTGGGATTTTTTTTTTCATGCCTATATTTAATGATATATCAAATATAAACATTTAAACAAATACAATTTCAGATTTTTATTATTTTGTATTAATTGTGTCAAATTTTTCACACATACTGTACGTCATGCTAAAACACCTCTTGTTTCATTACTAATACATTATTAGGCGCACTTTACGCATCTCCTCCCATCTCTTTGCGGCGAACACCCACTTTCCCTATACCCTCCCAGCAGCGGGCAATCTACGTTTTACTCAAGTGTGCAGCCTTTGTACAGTAAATACGGTTCCATGTCTTCACACGCAATTTTCTCAGAAATCACACCTGAAGTAGGCAATCCTGTTAGTAAATAAGGCCCTGACACTGATCAGACCAGAACACCCTGACCAGCAGGAGAGAAACTCCATGAGCACAGAGATAGAGGAAGCGTTGTTTAGGATATTAGGCTATGCAATACTGAAAGAATATGGGCTGAACTCTTCTACATGTTACATCAAACGCTACCGAGCAGCACAGATGGCTGTCTAACCGAGCTGGGAGTGGAGGAACTCTTGCTCTCTCATTCAGTGGGTGAAATCAGCTTCGTTCAGGCAATTCCGCTCCCTGGGTGATGGGAGTTTGACACATAACATCTGAGCTCCTCTTCAACAGCGCTTGGGAAATGAGTCAGGCAAGTCATGGTGTGTAGTATTTTTTTTTGGCATAATTAGTCCTGACACCATAAAAAATAATGAATCTACGCCTCTCCTTCTTTCCTCAACGTAATGAATGGGCATGACAGGGAGATAGACCCCTCAAGCTACATATGTTTACAGCTCATTGAACTAGACTACAGCATATGGGAAGGTTTCTCTTTTTAACCATCGACACACTGTCTACAACGATGACAGCTTTGAACCCTCCGTAACCCTGCACCCTGCATCCAGAATTTGGGGACATGAAGATGTGGGAGATTATATAGTGGAGATGGGAGTTGTTGTGAGGTGTTCACAGTTGTGGCCTGACCTGGAAGGAGCTGAACAAGAGGTCGATGAAGAGTTTGGTGAGGCGCAGTCCTAAGGCGCGATCTGAGGTAGACTCGTCAGTGACAAAGGAAAACAGGACTGGATGGATGCCAAGCAGCGGAATGAGGGTGAGGGTGGACTTAGCCAGTCTGCGGTGGAGAGAGGGGGAGTGGGGGTTACTGTAACAGCAAGAAGCAAACAAGTAAAGAAATAAATATGCACATATTATGTATTCATTCATTCATTCATATATTCATACATACATGCACACATACTGTACATCTATGAATATAAGTTACCTACATACATTTATGAATATAAATAAGACAACATAATATAGTATAGGATAAAATAAAAAATAAGCCTGTTTGATTTTTGTGTTGTGCTTAAGAACAGCTCTTACCGAAACTTGTAGTCGGAGTATCTCATTTGATGCGCTCTCAGCTTAGACACAAGGATCTTAATGATGCGGATGAAAATGAAGAAGTTTATCTGGAGACAGTGAAATAAAGAAACAAACAAACAGTTAGACAATCTGACAAAACAGTTTTAAGCCTGCTTTCCTGGTTCAGAATCAAGTCAAAGTCAAAATGTTTTAAAGTGTTCAATACAAATATGCCCTAAGTTGTTACTTTCCACATTCCCACCTTTCCCTAAAATAGTCGTGTGGGGGTGGTGAGCAGTGATTCCGTGGGCTACGTGTGTAAAACGCAGGAACTGAACAATACACAGATGCATCTCAAACACAGGAATTCCTGTATGATAGGACCTCTCAAGATCACCGTGGAAGCTGTGCATCACGTGAGTTCCTTTAGAAAAGGCCGGTGCTGATTGCGGTATGAGTGCCTGACTCAAGCAGAGTCTGAAGGGAAACTCGGCTTTCTCAAACTATCAATCTGTGCTCTTTTATTGTATCACCTTGTCACAAACGAAGATTACATTTCAACCCCAAACTTCAACCCAAACCTGAAGAAATGGAAGATGTAAAGTGATTTTGGATTTAGTATACTCTCAACCACAACCTACTTTCCACAAGCCATGTATTAAAGAAGTCTCCTTTAATATTGCATGGGATGGTAAGGCGAGGGCACCCGAGAGCAAGGCTAACTGAATGTAATGGAGTGAAACAGGATTGCTGAATGTATAGACGTGCTCTGGGATCCGGGACTCCGGGACGTATTCTACATGCTACGGGTCAACATTTATAGTCCTCCGCACTCACTCTTTCTTGTACTTAACACTCATTCCTTAACACTTTCCACAGTTACTCATATGGGTTAACATTGAGAAGAGAGAGTGAGTGAAAGACTCATTATTGAGGCTTGTCGGGAAACAGAAGAAACAGAAAGGAGAGGAGAGCAGAGGAGAAGGGGGGGATGGAGGAGGAGAGAGGAGAGGAGAGGAGGGGAGGGGAGGGGAGAGGAGGGGATGGAGGGGGAGAGGAGAGGAGAGGAGAGGAGGGGAGAGGAAAGGAGGGGGGTGGAGGAGGAGAGAGGAGAGGAGAGGAGAGGAGAGGAGGGGAGAGGAGAGGAGGGGGGTGAAGGAGGAGCGAGTGTCACACATGTCTCACCAGCACTGAGAGCAGTATGGGGGAGCGTATAATCCACCAGTACTCCATGTTTATATTCTGCTCCCAGCACCTAAAAGAGGCCAAGAGGCAGAGTTAGCACATCATACATGCAAGATATTGGATATTTGCTTACATAACATTACCTTACCTCACCCCTACCCCCACCCCATCCCACCCCACCCTTTTCCCTCTCTCCTTCTCTCTCTCTCTCTGTCTCTTTCTCTCTCTCTCTGCCTGGCTGGTAATGGCCTCTTATTTGTTCTGACACAAAAGCAGCACAAAGTGAGCAAGCAGTGAAGGAGCTTGTCTCTGTGACCAGGGGGGTAGTTATCCAGGGATGAATTAGGCTCTTATGAATTCGTCAAAGAAGAGGAGGAATAATAAGGCCAGACACGCTGAAAGGTTAGTTGGCCAGAATAGAACACGAGGAAGACGACGGAAGGCTGCTGGGGGAGGGGACTGGGGCATTCCGGGGAAGACCGACAAGCAATCACTTAGCCCACAAATGCCACCGTGTTGTTTGGATGATTTATACAACAGCCTGAGGTGTTTTTGCAGGTGTTGCAGTATTATCCTCTCTCATCTACTGCACTCGTTAATCTGGCTTGTTTTGCCATGTTTACTGTGCCTGGCAAAAGGCCCTGAGCACCCACAGTGTCACAGAGGTGGAAGAGCGGAGATTCAGTTAAATGCACCAGGTCATGTTGGGACATACGCCCATCCTGACAGTAGCCCGGTGCAGGAAATACGACGGCGGGCCGCAGACACTGCCATGTTTTTGGGATGAAGCAGAGCGGTGAATGCTTAGCTCTGCCTTAGCTGAGGTTGGGGGTGTGCACTCAACCCTACTCTACTCCTTTGCCTATCAGAGTCAGTAAGGGATCAGAGTCAGGCGAGTGTACGAGTGTAATTTGCCACTTCATTGAACTGGCCCTTGCATGGCCATAAGCTATGTAGTCATTTCATAGATTTTTCAATCTGCCATAACTAAGAGCTTTGGCTCTGACACACGCCAGAGCGCTCGAGTGACCATGATGCCCCTTTAAAAATCAAAATGTTGCGGTGCTGTGACCTTAGAAGAAAAGCTCAGGACCCCATAACGTCTCTGCCAGAATATGATAGGTTGACAGTAACAGCTTAGAGGAGAGGCTCCTCTTGCTGGCACACACACCGAGATACATTTTCACGGGTCGATAAAAGGTGTCAGTGTAATTGCAATGGCCCGTTCGATGGACAAAATACCATCTCAAAAAAGCCAAGACAAGGCGGTCAAGAGAGGAACACTTACTCCTCATTCTCATACAGATACTTCACGATCACCCAAGGAAATACGAATATCAGTGGGATGCCTGTCAGAAAGAAGAAAAGCAGCATGACACAGACTGATCAGCAGGGCAGCATCTTCTCTAAAATGAATAATAACAATAATAATAATAACAATAATAGTACAATAAATGTATAGAGCACTTTTTGGGATTGCCAAATACAGATCTATAAGGTGGTCTAACAAAACAAATGAATACTATAAAGTAAACATTAAATGAGCTGAAAATACAATACAAATTTGAGCAATTTCATTAAAAGGATGGAGAGTTTCTTGCCCTCCTCCCTTATCGTGCTCACCCCAGCCAATGCACAGGTAGACACCAAAGTAGTTCTTCTCAGTAAGCACCGTGACGACCAGGAGGTTGTGCAGGTAGATCCCCTCCACGAGGAGCCAATAGCTGTTAGCGGTAATGCTGTACTGCATCATCACAACGGCAATCCGACAACCAATCGCTGTCTGAAACATGAGCATGGCGCAACACACATGAATGTACACCGTGGGGGAGTGTGTCGCGTCTTGAACACAGTGCTAAAGGCACAAAATTAGAACGAGTAGAATGATGATCCGCTGTGTATAAAACAACCAATTAGATACCTTGATGGCGCTTCTTACTATGGATACTTGTAATCAATAAATTCCTTTTTTAATGTTTGACATGGAACACATTGTTGCTGGGAATTTGAAATATTCATCAACCTAATTATATGGTTAGACTCTACAATTGAATTCAATTGAATTCAATTTTATTTATATAGCGCCATAACAATACAATTGTCTCAAGGCGCTTCAATGAGGGTTAAAGTTGTAATGTAAGCATTTAGATCACGGTTGTGTTTTAGGTTTCTGACGTGGGTCGACTGACCTCGTTATTCACCAGCCAGCCCACTTCGTGATCAGTGTTGATGTCCTGGCCGATGTTGAAGAACGGCCTCTCAATGAAAGCATCTTTGATGAGGATGGACATGGCTCTCAGGATGAAAGAGGCAAACAGGTTCATGTGGATGTTGTTCCTGGTGCAGTGAAGCTTCCTGTGGACAAGGGCCCATTCAAAAACTGGAGAAACCAGAGTGCTTCAATCGTCTGCTCATCACAGGATTGTTCCACAGATTATGCTTGACCAACAGACAGACATTCAGTACATGTGTTCATCACCAAACATGTGCACTAGATCCTAACCCTAGATTATTTCTTCAATTACTGTTATTGTTTTGACCACCACTGAGAAAGTACATTCTGTAGAACTGCACTTGTCATTAAGCAATGGTGCTTCAATATTCCCAGAGGATAAAGTGTCACCTGAAAGCCATCAGGATCCCAAGAGCCAGCACCAGAGCACCCAGGGACAGCGAGTACCCCACGGTGTACATGGCCCGGAACATACTGAGGATCTTCCCGTGCTGTCATACACACACAGATAAAAAACACACACACACACACACACAAACAGAGAGAGAGAGAGGGAGAGAGAGGCAGATAAAGTTATTTTCATGATCATGTGTCTTTGCAGGGCGACTGAGCTGTGAAAGAGTGAACACATTAAAGTGGAATGCCTTACCCTCTCAGCCCCATGCTGGTCATCTTGCTCACATTCGCTCGTATTCTTCTCAGGCAACCACTGTCCATCGGCGCCACACTCTCGATACACAAAGCCATGTCGAACTGCAGCGGAGACACAGAGAGATCCTTAACACAATCATCTTCCACAACCTAGTCAGCTTTCAGCCAAGATTGTTTCAGAACCTTTTTATTTTTTTTAGCTATCTTTGTTTATTTGAGTACTGTGCACGATAAAAGGACAACAATAAGACTAAGTCAACGAAGACCATTCAACTAAATCAATTACTGTCTAATGTTGTCCCAAAGGTTTTCCAATAGTGTCTAAAATGGCTGCAGAATAAAGATTGTTCCAGAGATCCACAAGCTATTCACTAATACTATTCCAATCTGACTCAATATTTCAGCCCTTAGTTAATTATCAACAGACCACTGAGTCAACTATAATCAGACTCGTTCAGCACTGACTCATCTTGTGCTGAGTCATCTATCGACTCCAATGCTTACTCAGCTCTTGGGTCCACTGGATCTACACACTGCCCACTTCTGCTGCCCCAGCTCAACACTACAGGGCTCTTACTTACCGTCAGAGTACCAGGGCAGGTACCAGGGGCAGGCAACACTCACGGTGGTGTTGGGCAGTCCGTCCGGCCAGCAAGCATACTTGTCAAACGTTCTGTTGCACACAACACCTGGCCACAAGAGAGAGAGAGAGACAGATAAAGAGAGAGAGAGAGTGGGAGAGAGAGGTAGAGAGATAGACTCTCGTCCTCTGTATTACCATCTATTTCTTGCTGACTCCAATGTGTTATACTTTTGTCTTGTTGCCCATAAATTAACGTCTTTAAGGCAAAACTCACTTTTAGAATGATTGATGATCCAAAAAAATGGACATTCATGGTGTTTGGGCAGGACGTCCCCCATGCATGCATGAGACATTTGGTGCTATCAGGCACACCACGGGCTGATCACAGTTTAACTAATTACCACATCCTGCTTTCCTTTAATATCAGATTGCTTCCTTCAGCCTTCCCCCCATTGTCAGAGATAACCTCAGGGTGACTGAGATTTCCAACGTATGTCAAAATGTATATGAATGTTACATATTTAAGTTCGGTCCTGAATTAATTCTTGTGATGTGAGCAGCAGTCTAATCATGGTTTCATTGCAATCTGAAATCTGAAAAGTACCCATTGTAACCTCTGCCTCAGCACTCCCAGATGACCAATCAAAGGGTTGGTGGGGCCTTAAAGGGATTGGCTTGAGGCAAAGTATTGAGGTATTAAACCAAACACTTCAGGTTGGTAGGGGAGAGAATGGGGCCTTACAGGGATTGGCTCGTGGCAAATGCATAGCAATGGGTCTTGAGGTATTCAAACAAACACTTCAGAGTTATGTCTCTTCTTCACTTCATCTGCTTCTCCTCTCCCGTCTTTCAGCGTGGGGTCCCTCTCTTCCCCTGCTCTCCTACTCTATTAGTTGGGATTTTTACATTGTCTGGTCAAGGCAAGAATATTTCTATTCAAACGTACAAAGATGGAATGGGGGACATTATTGTTCTGCCTCTGAGCCAGCAGCAGAGGTAGTCACAGAGCCAGATCGACGTCTGTCGAGCAGCATATCGGGATAGGGGTGTGACGCAGCGTAGCAGCTAACCAAAATGTAGCAAGCCTATTGTGTTGTCAGATCCCACATGATTAACATTAACATGTCCATGAGGCACACCAACATTGCTTGAGTCTGAACATTTCTATTAATGTGCATGCAGACTCTATGCTCACTCATCATTGTTTCTGAAAGTAACAGGTAGGCTAGTTCCTTTCTGAAGCGCAAGTTATGGCGCATTCGAGCCAACACAGAGTTTTTCTTCTAACTATCAATAATTATCTACAACGTTTTTCTCACCCATTTTGAGACACTGCCTCTTCATGCATCTTTTTGTGCATTTAAAAGGTTTTTAACTTTTGACATACAGTAGTCAAGGTCCGTGTTAGGTTCATTGCCATATTGATAACAACGTCAAATTGATTAAACAACGTGCCTCCCTGATATGGAGGACTGAAAGTGCCAAAATTCAATAAATAAATACACCATCAATAATTAAAATGTGTCATTAATTAATTTAAATTGGAATTAAATAAATAAATGTTTCAATAAAAGTGTCATTAATTAATTCAAATTGGAATTAAATACATAAATGTTTCAATAAATGTGTCATTAATTTATTAAATACCAATTCATTTTATGTAAAAAAAAACACATTTAATTATTTCACTATTTAATTAATTATGTCATGGTCCTGTGTTGCAGCGCATCAATAATTTATTGTATCTGTCAAACTCACCCATCAAAGTCAGTGGGCGGGGCTAACGCTGATTTAGTCTGATCCATTGCTTTAGTCTGAAGTGCCTGGAGAGAGACATTTTTCCACCGGTTCCAGCACCAAAACTTAACGTTATGGAATCTTGTGACATGTTACTTTGGTTAAAATTGTGAGTTATTCACGAGTGGTCTTCTTCCAGCGAGAACGCAAATTCATTTCGATAAAACTTACATTTTGTTTAACTTTTTAATACCATGTAGTACCATACGACCTTAAGTTAAAGTTCTGTTTACTTGATCACTTTAGACTAGAGTTTTTGAGATGCTCCATGGACCAGCTCAGCAGTAGTTAATTCCTCTGAAATAAACCTTTCAGCATATTCACACCTATTTGCCTTGAGAAGTTTCTTGAGAACTCTTAGAATTTTCCACGACATATAAAAGTTCTGTTTACTTGGCCATGGCTTTCTATATTTTCTCACGTAGATCAGACGAGTGGCAATGCAGTTCATGACGGGAGTTGACTAGCTACTTAACAACTGTAGCAGTAACCTACAGCAGCTAGTGCTAGTTACTACACGAACGTGCTTAGTCAAGAGCTTCTTTTTTTTTTCAAGTGGCAAGTCTTCTACAGTACACACAATACAAAACCAGCACTACATCACGGTCTCAGTTAATGATGCAACTACGGGTTTTCTACGAGCAGGCAATGCAGCTCATGATGGGAGTTGACTAGCATACTGTAGTAGTACCTCACGACAGCTAGCAGCTAGCTGCTACAAGAACTTGCTTAGTCAACTGTTAATATCAAGTGTAATATCACACAAAAACAACAAGCCAGATTGAGAGAGATAATGTATACAAAGCAGACAAACCAACACATTTTGATGGATGAAAGCCCTCTTTATTATTTGTAATGTGTTTGTTATTAGGTCTGTTGTCCTTTTGAACCATGCTATCCAACTCTCCTCGTATTTCCCCATACATTTTAGCTTTCCTTACTGACTTTTCAATTTTGTTTTGCATTTCTGTTGATGGCTAAATTGCTTTCGAGGTATTTAATTCATGGTCCACTACTGGATCGATTTTCCGTTTTCATCATCTCGCACGCTCTGGATTTTTAGCGTTTAAGAAAAAGTTTTGTTTGACACAGTGTTTAGGAATGAGGCCTGCGTCAATCCAAATATCTTGAATCGGTAAGCCTTGACTTGATGTGCAGGGTAACCAATCAGGTTTTAGGAATCCGCCCACTGACTTTGATGGGTGAGTTTGACAGATAAAATAAATTATTGATGCGCTGCAACACAGGACCATGACATAATTAATTAAATAGTGAAATAATTAAATGTGTTTTTTGACATAAGATGAATTTGTATTTAATTAATTAATGACACATTTAATGAAACATTTATGTATTTATTTCCAATTTGAATTAATTAATGACACATTTAATAAAACATTTATGATTTAATTCCCATTTTAATTAATTAATGACACATTAAAATAACTATTGATGGTGTATTTATTTATTGAATTTTGGCACTTTCAGTCCTCCATACCCTGAAGCCAGAAGTATTTTTTCTCAGAGTTTCTGAATCCGAGCTCTGAAGTGCCATTCTAGAGCAATTTTCCGAGCTGGAAACATCCAACTTCCAAAGTGGTCTCAAACGGGATGATAAAGGTCAATAAAAACATACTGTGTATATACACAGCTTTATGCCACCTGTGTTTGGTTCAGTGCAAACAAAGCAAAGACAGCATTATGAGGGGTTTTCTGTTTGTCTCTCCTTCAACATTTTTCTCATTTATTCATAGCTTGGGTCTATGTTCTTTTCTATGTCAAGCTTTCAGGTTTATCTGGTTCATTTGATCATTCAAGCATCTTCGCTTTATATCTAACAATTGGCTTCTATACTGCTTGGTAATTCAGAGTCAGATTAGTTATATTTTTCCCCAATATTTGTTTTAACATGTGTAAACCTTCCAGTTGGGTGTTTCCATCTATGGTAACATTTTGGCTGCCCTCTTACCGCCAACTAAAATACAGCCTCTTTTTTATCCTTCTGAGGATCACTAGGCTAAATGGTATGGGAAGTTAATAATACGAGACAGTGTGCCCTTTCATCTCTGCATCAAACAGGTATGTGGTCAGACTCCACACTAGATAGCTCAGCTCAGCTACACTGCATCAGAGAGCAGACTTTCATCCTTTATCATGCCTCTGCATTAAGGGTGACTGTAAGGCTGAAGTCAGGGGCTTTGCGGTGTGCTAACCTGGCGGACTCCGGACTTACCAGTGACTGGAGGGTGTCTGCTGATGTTATGGAAACACTGGTCATGATACATGGTCCATCTTTCCACTAAGACCTTGAATTGTCTGGCAGGAGACACCTGCAAAGCCAATAGGGACAGTTTGAATATAGGCAAAGGCAAGGACTATACAAACCATAAAATGGGACACTTCCTGCTCTAAGGGTGTAACTGAGGTCGACCTCAATTCTGTGTGGAAACAAAAGCATTATGGTGCATGGCACCACGTAGCATAAAAGAACAGGTCGGTTGGATGGTTGGATGTTTGATGGAATGGGCATATATTTTTTTGGATGCTCTTGGCATGACTGTGGGAAGACTCAAGTAACAACAGGACAGGCTTACACAAAGTAATGCACCAGAAGATGGCAATGTAACATGTCTTAAATGTGAAATAGCATGTCCTGCTGTGTTTTTTCCCCGTATGAAATGGGTCAGGAAGGCTTATTTCGCCTCAGCTGAAAATTCAGCAGAGCACATTTCATAACATCATCTGTTCTGTTGTTTTGACTGCATGTAACAGTCACAATAAACCCCAGTCCCTGCCCCCGCAACCCTCATATTCCTCAGATTAGCATCGCGCTCTCGTTCGATTCGTCACGAAGATGCTATGTTTAGATGTGTTTTACTGCCCCTGGCTTTCGTCAGCCCATGGGCTGGCGCTGGGAAGGCTCTTGTGTTTAAGTGGCTCTAAACATGGTGGATGCTCACAGCTTTACAGGCATGGGGCTCCAGTGGGCCGGATGAAGCTTAGCATAGCCAGATACAGAGGAGAGCATGGCATCACGTCTGGCCTGTGCTGTTTAATGGGCTCTAGGAGTGGATCTGAAGCAGCCACTACACACAGAGAGAAGTGCTCCTTCTAAACACTATTGGAACAACGATGGAGTTGTTCCAGAATACCATGCTGATCTGTAATCACAGACTTAGAATTCCCAACGAAGCAATGGTCAGTGGGCTCAGTGTGAGTTAATAATTCCAACATCAAACGGACCTTCTGAGTAATTACATTTGAATCACTTATTTAAGATTGCACCCCTCAAAGAGAACAACCTTAGCCTGGTACCAGAACAGATACAGACAGAATGTTCATCCTTTTCATGTCAAATATGATGATGTTAAGGAAATCCTGTCCTGTAAAATGGAGAGTATACTAACCGATATATCCTCTCCCTGTTGGTGCATGTGTTAGTGAGTTTGTATGTGTACTTATATGGATGTGTATCTGAGTGTTTCTATGCGTGAGCATGCCTGTGTGTGAGTGTGTGTGTGTGTTGTGTATGCATAGCTCACCTGGATGCTGGAGGAGAGTGTGAGCAGGGTCAAAGGTAGGAGGGCCCGTGACATCCCTTAGTCCTGCAGCTGCAGCTGGGAGGGGGGGTGAGAGGGGTGTGGGGGGGCACACCTCATACGAGGGCTTCAGCTGGGCTCCCTACACTGCCTGGACAACACACACAGGGACATGGCTGTCAACATATGCACAAACACACACACACACAAACATACGTAGAGTTCACTCTCTCTCTCTCTGTCTATCTCTCTCTCTCTCTCACAAACACACACACATAAATAGACACATACTAGCACGCTTACACACACACGAACATACATAAAAGCCTCTTCGTGGGAGAGGACTGCATTACCTCTCAGTTCTGTTTCTGTTCTTTAAGCTTAATTTTTAGTCTTTTATCTTAATTTCCTTACTCTTTTATTATGTTAATTTTATGTTTAATTTGATGTTTTTTACTGTTTAAATCCCTAATTACCCCATGCTCTTTTATCTGCTAATTTGAAAAGCACTTTGAATTACCAATGTGTATGAATGCTATATAAATAAAGAATAGATCAGCCAGAACAGCAGCACAACCACCAACAACAGTCAGAAAAGACCAAGGCCCATAATATATTTTTTTACTATTTGAAGATAAATGCAGTAATGTTTTCACACAACACATCCAACTATAAGTAATTCAAGACCAGCACTTGAATGCACTGCCTTCAGAGTTTCCTGTTTTCAACACAGCGCACAGTCCATCATTGCCCCATCAGTGGCCTGTAGTTAAACAGAGACACACACACACACACACACGCACACACACACACACACACACACACACACACACACACACACACACACACACACACACACACACACACTCACACAAACAGACACACACACATTCACACAAACACACACACACAAACACGTACTCATAGAGTTCAGCAGCTTCTGATGTTTACACTAAGGCTAACCCAATTAGAGCAGAAGTGAAGAGGAGTGGGGGGGGGGGGGGGGGGGGTGCTGGGGGATGGAATCACAGCACAGAATAGGGGATCATGAAAGTAAAGTCTGAGCCGAACATTCGAACATTAAGAGGAAATCCTGTTTATATCCACTGAGGAATAACAGAGCCTCCCCAAAAATGACAAATTGCATTGCTGTGTATGTGTGTGTGCGCATACACGTCGCTGTGTAGGAGTTGGCCAGTTTATAATTGTGCGTGTGTGTGTGTGTGTGTGACCTCTGGTGCGTGACCTCTGGTGCTCCCTCATCTAATGGTCACTCACCCAGACATCGATCCCATCCCTCATTCCTGGTTTCGGGTGAAGTCGGAGAACGGAACGAAATCTGAAACGTTTCTGCAAAAAACACCTTTACCATGGAAACATTTTTGGCTAAAACGTTTCAAATTCCATTCTGGTCCAGTCTCTCTTGACGTAGTTCGTCACGGTTGGCAGGCTCTCCTGTCCGGTTGTTGTTGTTTTTGTTGTTCTTATTTGTTTTTGTTGTTTGTTTAGGTGTGCTGTGCAGCTTCATTTGCACACACACACACACACACACACTCACACACAGGGTAATCCACACAGCACTTCACTTCATATCACGTCACAATAGGGGCTGGTTGTTAAGGAAATCCCAAACAAAAGACGACAAGCACAAGCCAAGCCCCGGCCTATACGAGCACAAGCCTAGCTCTGGCTTTACGAGCACAAGCCAAGCCCCGGCTATACGAGCACAAGCCTAGCTCTGGCTTTACGAGCACAAGCCAAGCTCATCAGGCTATACGAGCACAAGCCAAGCTCCTGCTATACGAGCACAAGCCAAGCTCAGGCAGACTGTATGGGTGTCGAGTAGAGATACAAGGAGCGGCCATCAAGCCAATCACAGACACACTTGACAGGCTGGAGTAAAAATAATTCAGTTCATGCACAAGCAGATATTATCCCTGTGTTTAATGTTAAATTAACTCCCTAGGATACAGATGGCCAAAGAAACCATGGGTGAGAAAGTGCTCCTCTGGCTCTACTGGCAGAGCAACTGATACAGCAAGGTACCTACAACACCAAGACCATGGGTTCAGTTCCCTAATGATCATACATGTACAAGGTAAGTTGATTTGGAAAAGCTTCTAAATGAATATAAATGTTATGTGAGTGAATGAATGCAAAGTGAGAGTGAAAGTGAAGATATCAAGGAGGCAGATGTCAAAGATGGCACTGTTGCTAGATCCAGCCACCATTCACCTACACCCTTAAATCCCCCCTTAAAACAATACCAACACACCCTATTCAAGTCTGCCCATGACGTGCACAAAAACGTTACTTAAAACAGAAAATGATGGTTGTAGCAGTCGCAGCATCATTAATAAAATTGTCAGAGAAAGAAAATGTGTTTTTTTGTGTATATGTGTCTTTTTGGGGGCGATATTGGTTGAGGAGGTAGAGGAGTCGTTTGGCAATCGGAAAGTTGCTAAATCGGTCCCGACTCCTACTCACAGAGTGTTCTGATGTGCAGGTTGGCAACTTAGACAGCAGCCTCTGCCATCTGTGTGTGAATGGGTAGATGTCTGAGGCATTCATATAAAGTGCTCCATGAGTAAAAAGTGGTATAGAAATGCGGTCCATTTTCAGTGAAGCTCTTTGAAAAAAAATCACATCTACTGTATATCTTCTAGCCAACATAATATATGCTGAATCTGGAATCTATGGCCTAGTATTTCAACTGACGTGTACGTTATTATGTACAGTATATATGGAGATAATGCTAAATGCATTATGCAAACGATACCCCTTGTGCTGTGTGAATTTCTCATTAGCATATGATGCTACAGTTACCTTAACAATTCATGCTTTTCTGTCATCAGATCTACACCTTCCAATGCACAGTTCACAAACCATGTTCATCCACCCATCATAAAATATGCTTCAGAAAACCAGAGGACCTCCTCCAGAGACCATCAAGAAAGAAAAGAAGAGAGAATTTCAAAAGGGACTTTCGAGGAGCGTATCTGTGTAGCTCATCCATATGTGAGAAGGATTTGAATACTCACCATGAGAGAGAAACGGGCCAGCAATGGGGGACTGCCAGTTAGCATGCTGGCTATGTGCGGTTGCATGTTGCGGTCGCATGTTGCTGCCAGATAGAATGACGGGTAAGCGCATGCGGTCAAATCCTTCATGTGCTCATGGAAGCATGCTGCAAATGTCCCCAGCCTGCCAGCAGTGGAAGTCATCCCACGCATAACCCCACATACACTCACACACACACACACACACACACACACATTCTCTGCCAGACACATACACATCCAACACAACTACGCACACACTCTGTTGCTTTCTCACACACACACACACACACACACACCCGAATATCAAACACACACTATCACATCATACACTTTCTCTCTCCTCTATCTCCCTCTCTCTATCTCCCTCTCTCTCTTTCTCTCACACACACAAACACACACACACACACTCACACACACACACATATGAACACACACTCTCTGAAACAACCATGCCAACGATTCACACCAGTGCACATGGCTTAGTTGGCGACACACTAGCCTACTTAGGGACAGTTTTTGCCTTGCTGACAAATACCAAGTGCAATGATTAACTTGGCAGAGAGAGAGAGACTTCCAGGACAAGCCTCATACGAAAGAGGGACCTGGAGGGTAGGTGGGGCAATTTTCAAACCCACACTGAAACACCCTAATGGATACAGCAAGGGCAGCGACATGGATCTGGTGTGACCACTTATTAACTAAAGCAGAACCTATAGGTCAAGGATAGCACAGAGATAAATACTGTGATGTAACTGATGTGAGGAAACAAACTATGGCAACAGTGCAAGTCCTGCAGGGAGCGTACGGTGGAATTAGGCAATTAAAGGGTTGCAAAAGAGCCTATTTTTGACACTAGAGGAAATATATGCTAGGAAAACACCTCTCATATTGTCAGCTTATGGGGTCAAAATAGTTCACAGTCATCGTGACTTGACAGATTCCCAGTGATTCTACTGATCACATCCAATGGGTCTGTACTGAAAGCCTGTCAAGACTAGTCTATTCAAAATGTGGCGCTTATTGCTGACAGGCATCTAGACTACTAGGGACCTTACTCCGCCATCTGTTCAAACATTTGCAGCAGCGATAGCAGGAATTCTGTGGTTCTCAGAACACCTCCATTATCTCCACGAAGTGTCTAAACAGAGCTGTGTCCTGCATGTCTAAGGTTTGGAAGCAATAACATTTTTAAGTATAATGGTGAACGGCTCATTTGACCAGGAAACTAATTTGCAGTGATGGAGACTAGCATTAAAGCACAGATATAAATCTCTCAGTGAAGGAGGAAAAGAGCACATGTTTTGAAATGTGTAGTGAGGTTAGGATTTAAGACGTATTTAAGAACAGATTCAGGACCAACAACACTGGCACTAGGAGTGACTGATCAACCAGGTCAGAAAACAGCATCTTTGTGAAAAAAGCACAACCTCATCTGGTCTATGCTGTTTTTTTGGCCAGCTTTGATCAGCACGACCTTTTGTCATAAATAGGGTCACACACAACACATGCAAGTCTAGAGAGCAGTTCTCCTTTTAAATGTACATTTGTAACACTCATATCTACTAGCGTCTGTCAAAGCACCTGCACAAATTCCATATGAGCTGGATTCACTCAGAAACAGGTTTAGCATTTGCATGGGCAATTGCTTTGTAGGGCTTTTTTTCATGGGGATTGGTCTTCTTGGCACACTATGAAACAGAATGTCTTAAAGGCCTGTAGTCGTTACCAGCAATTTGACAAGATCAAGCTGATAACAACAACAATATGGCAAAGTTTACATCTCATTAAGGCCTGAAGTTGCTAAGCAGAGCCTTGCATCATTATATCCATTTCAAGCCTCGGCAGCCGGTTGTGGCTCCATTTCCACTGACATTTTAACTGTCACTGGAGCTTATAGTTTAAAAAAACCTTTAAACCACTTCTACGCACAGGACAAAAGACAAAAGCACAGAATAAAGACAAAAGCAAGAACACAAATGTAACTGGTATGAATTAACAATGCAAAACGGAACAATACATAATGTTCAATGTCACATGATTCATTATGCAAAGCATTATGCAATGAGGTTTCCACATCCACCATGATTACATTTCTGTTAGGGTGACGGTTATTCTTAAAACCTATTGTGACAAATAGCATGCAGTAAAAATGATTTTAATACATTCCATTGTTGCTACTGTCTTGCGGCTGATTATGCAATCAGTTGAGCAAATCTTGACTTAGCATTTATGTGGAGTATTGTAGTCTATACTGTAAGTGTGTGTGGACACTTTTATGTTGAGTAGTGTGTATTCTATGTGTGTGTGGACACATTTATGTGGAGTAGTGTGTATTCTATCTGTGTGTGTGGAGTAGTGTGTAATCTATATGTGCGTGTGGACACATGCACATCCAGATAGTCCATCTAACAGGCTGTCAACATGCAGTATGTCATGTTTTTAATTACACACAATGATTAGCATTAATTTAATCCAAAGGAAAAAATATGTAAAAAATGCTTTATTGCACATCACACTACTGACAAAATTATATAATAGCCTACCTCACTATCAGTTTTAAGGTTAGCAAATAATAGTATATTATAGTTCTGGAAGCCAAATGACCAGTGGGAGAAATGCATCAGATTATCATTGATTTCATCACCTTTTTACCCCCACATCATCACATGAGGATAATTTGCCCATCAGGTGCGAAGACAGATGACCAATGTCGCACCTACGTTTTGTGTTAGAGTGATTATTCCTGAATGCCTTTGAGCACCAGTGTGTGTGGATATGTCTGTATATTTCAGTGTGTGTGTGTGTGTGTGTATGTGTATTTTTGAGGGCCTGTGCGTGCTTGTATGTGTGACTAGGGGTGTGTTTATAAAGGTCTCTATGTGAGTGTCTGTGCATGTGTGTTTGTGAGGGGTGTGTGTGTGTGTGCCGGTGCGTGTGTGTGAGAGAGAGAGTGAGTGTCTGTTCTGATGGGGTTACCCATGCACAGCGAACACCCTGGTAAACGTGTCACTTGTGTAATGTGATCTGTCTCACCACAGGGCTAAAAGGGGCCTATCTCCGGGGTGTGCACCAGCACCTTTTATTCAATTTGACAAACAGCGCAGTGGAGGGTAAACAACATGTGAGGCTGCGTTTAGGCCCCCCTCTGAAAAGGCCACCGCTAATCACAGGGCCGCCGCCACCATGCATGGGCCTAATGGGCAAGGTGAGGGAGGGAGTTCACAGTAATCGCACTGATGCAATTATCAGTATACAGGAGGAACTTACACCTAACAAACCATTACATATTGTGAATCTGAGGCTGTAATTGCTGTCGAAAGTACTACTGCCCATATTATTTGACAAACAAGATGGCCACTGCACATCCACATCGCATCAGATTGGTACCAGCTCCGTGTCTGTTCTTCTTCCACCTATCTGGGGGTATTTACTGGTCTTTCTACGGCAGCTCTGCAGTGAGTGAACCCCACAGTTGTTTGATTTGATAAATGTGAAGGCGAATCTTTGGCAGATAAAGAATGGGATGTAATTGCTTAAATTCTCTCACCTATACAGCATTCTACAACACTGTGTTCTCTTCGCAATCCGGGCCCTCTTTTTGACATTCAGCCATCTCTTTTTTTTGTCCGTGCATGTTTCCCCTGACTACACAAATGGGAGTAATTAGAGTGGCCATAAGTGCACAGGCTCTGTGTGAATAAAGCTGCCTGGCTGTGAGAGAGCACTTGAGCGCGGCACAATTGCGGTGGAGCATGTGTGTTTCAGGACGCGCTTTTGTTTGATTGTTTAAGGGGAACTAGAGCGTTTGAGTGGGAGCAGACCAGAGCAAGCCTCTTGTGGCTCAAGCTCATACAGTAAGCCGGTGGCAGTGCCAGCGCCATGGCACGGCTCAAGTGTGAGTACCTCAGCGCGCGCACACAGTCGGGAGGGGGGGATCCCGGCTCTCTTGACTTGGCAAGGTCCTGTGTCCTGACATCACATGGGATTCATGTGTGTTCTGTATTAGTCCTGGCCCTCCTGACCCAAATGTGAGAAGTTGTGTCCATGTTGGAGGGTAAACTATGCGAACTAAGGCCATCAGTTGCCGGGCACAAATTAATGTGTAATGTGGGGAGTGAGAGGATGGAGTTTGACTGGAGGACCAGACCCTTACAGTTGCGAAGTTGTACATGTGGCATCTATGTAGCAGGATTCTGGTGAACATCTCTGCTGAGGAGATGTTGTGATCAGACCTTGTCAAATAAGTTCTTCAGTTATTCTTCATCTGAAAAGAGAACATTTGGCTAAAAAAAACTGACTAAAAATATGCTGCTTGACCATCACTGTCTGGAACTCCGAGATGTCACCGAATGGGATCAAGGAGCAGAAGCCCAAGGATCAGAGCAGTCTAAAGCAATTTTCACACTTTGTGTCATCAATCATAGTCTCGCACATGATTGACAACTCCCATTCCCCCTGCTTTTTCAGTCACGTCAGGGTGGCTGTTTCTCAGCCTCTGCCTCAGTCGCTTAACCCTCCAGTTGGCATGGACATCGACGACAGTTACCATGGCCGCCATTCCCTAAGGCAACAGACGCGCTGTGCCATGCGGTGAGCCGACTGACACAGCAGGACGAGTGGCCTCTGATCTGATAGAGGGGGTGAAACGGAGTTGAAGGGGACTGTCTCTCCTGCTCAGACATGCAGGCTGGTCTGCTGCTACTGCTGCTGCTGTTACTGTTGAGTGCGCTAAGGGAAGAATGCAACGGGACACGCCAGGCTGTCTCTTATCAACGCTAGCATTGACGACTGCACCGTGGCAGACAGATTCATGATATATAAAGTTATATAGTCGATACATGCGCTCTGTCACACACACACACACACACACACACACACACACAAGAACAGCTCACACACGCACACATACACCCACAGCCATGTTAAAAAGATACTCGATCACACATACCTGAAAACACACTACACACACACATATTTTTACTTACATATGTAATTTGTCATACTCCTGTAAAAAAATACACATGCACAGTAGTACACACACACACACACACACACACACACAAACACACACACACATGCTAACAAACACCCTCTTCGAAGAATTTCAATTGCCAAGCACAAACAAGATCCATTGTGGTTACTGTGTGTTGGCCCAACAGCATTCAAACATTACCCGCATTTTTAATCTGCATCAGTTATATTCAATAATAACCACAGTTATGTGAACCTCCTAAAAAGCATTCAGTACAGAAGCACACACTATCAGCATGTCCTATTACACACTATCAGTAACCTCCCTCAACACAACCCATATAGTCAACAGTTTCCCCTCCAGCAAAAAATACCATCAAACCTCTCAATGACCTCCATCGCTGGAAAACCGCTCTCAGGATATGCTAGTTCTCTATCTCTGTGTCTCTCTCTCGCTCCTCTGGGGGCCAGACTGAGATACAAATCAGGGCAGATAGTGGCTGGTAAATCTTCATTCTTTAAAATGTCATCATTTATCTTCTCCATCAACTCACTCCTTCAACTCCGCTGCTTCTGTTTGGAAGTTCATAAAGTTGCCTAACACTGAGCGCCCTGCCGGGCACCTCACTGTATCTTATCACCATGTCAAACCAATTCACACCTGAGCCAAAGATAGAGCTAGCCGCACCCTACCAAGCAACAGATGCCAGAGCAGGAAGCATAAATGACAAGGGAGTGAGATCCATTCACAAATGACGCTATCTCACTGCAACAGTAAAAGGAAACTGGGTCAATATTTAGCTCCCAGCTGCATTATGGTCGTGGGAGGACAAGGAGGGGAGGACAAGAGACCAAACTGCTCTTTAAACTGATTGCCTTTGAGATAATCGTATTGATAATCTTTCTGCTTTGAAGGTAATCTTATTGATAATCTGATTGCTCTTGAGATAATCATATTGCTACTCTCTGTACATGTTCTGGAGATCCCAAATTATATTCTTTTACGATACCTCCTCAAACCAGGGTTCACAACCGCGCTCAGGGATGTACAGAATGTTCTTTTGAGATCGTGGACAAAGACTAACAGAAGGGAAATCTACACACATCCAACACAAGGCAGGGCTTTAAGCGAAGCCAACACATCACACGGAAGTGTCTGGATTGTTCTCTTGTTCTCTTGGAAATTGAGTAAGATGAAGGAGTTTGTTTGGACAAAACAATCTCTCGCCATAATAGCCTGCAATGATGGAGAGGAAGAATTGGAAAGAAAGTGTGTGTGTCTACTATTGCTACTACTGGGTTTTTTTTGGCCTGTGAGGCAGAGGCCCACAAAGATCGGAGCACATTGAAGGCTCCCGGTCAAGTCACCTCAGATGGCACCGTCAGCAGTCTACCCTAGCGTCTCTGTTAGGATGCTGGCACAGCTCTTTCCATAATTCAGAGAGTCCTGAATTCTCATTACCGGAGAACCACCCCAACCCCCCGGGGGATGAAATTTAGCATTTTTATTAAACACACAAATAAGACGGACACCTGAAGCTGCACATCACTCACTGGTGCTGATGATTTGGTGTCCACGCCTCAAAGGCAGGAGCACACTTGGTGGAAAGCGAAGGTGGCGGACACTCGCGGATTTGCATCTGGTCTTTCATAGCCCCGGCTCAGAGCCAGCGGAGCAGACCGAGTGCACAGACGCGGTGCCTGTCTGATGAGCCCGGGCCACACCAGGTGCAGGACAGCGGTGCCTTTCTGCCTGGACTGGCAGGGGGGCTGAGTTTGATGGGAAAATTGAACACGTAGCAAACAAGTTCTGTTTCGGACACATTTTCCGCTGTGTCAACGTCCACGGATGGGCTTTTTACCGTCTGAGGGGCTGACGTCATGTCACGGAAAAAAACTTTGAACAAACTGTCAACACCTTGTTGACTTAATGTGTCCAGCCAAAGTCAGCTGCTGCAATTAGGTTGGGTAATGGCTCAGTGAGGGCTTTTTAGGCTCGGCTGACCATGTTTGCCGGATCGTGGTAGTCATTTTTTTTTTCCACTTGACTTCAAGGTTTTGGCAGAAAGTGACAGGAAAAGATGTTTGGCTGCAGCTTGAGGGGCCCCAAAAGCTTTTGCTCAGGTGATCAAACAGAACTAAGGTGTTTCTTTACACCTGATAGTGTTGTCTGAGTCCACGCTCCCATCTGACAATTGTATTTTTTAAATCCTTTCTTATCTGCCACTTGGTGTGAAGCTCTTGCAGCTCTTTCCTTTACACACTGAAACGCCTTACACTCTCTGCAACACTTACACTGACTTACTTTCCCAGACACGCACCGACATTCACACATGCACCAAGCAGCATTGATTTTAGTGGCACACGTCTTGATTTCATATAGATAGTTATCTATCTCTGTTTATTTATGTGACACCATGCTAGAATCATATGATTGATCTATTAAGGTGCTATGATAATGCTTACATGCAATTTATACGAAAATGTAAACTGACATTTTAATTTATGTTAACAATTGTAAATGTATTCCACACAGCAGTATACAGGATGGGTAGCTACCCATCCATATCGGTATCTACCAATTTATATAATTAGTCATTATTTAAATCGAGTATGGTTGTGACAGCTTGCTGAGAGGCTGGTGACCTTTGGAGTGTTATCTGCAATAGTGAGTAACCGTTTGATTCATTTTTGTTCTGCTCTTCTTTGCTGAAAGTCTTTTTGTTTGTTATTTGCCTGGAATTCACAAATGTCACGTGACTCCATGTTCACATCATTCACACCACCCACTACCTACACCAGCTTGCCCTTAACGCAACCATCTTGACATTGTGGTGGGCTGCAAGGCCTAATTTCACACATTTCACATAAGCATACAACTTCCTGGGAGAATGTCAAAAACTCTGAGGACAGCATGTATGATTCAGCCGCTCTGAGATGGCTTTGGCTTCTTGCTGCGCCCTTAGTCTGGGCACATTATGGGCCTCACATCTCTATTCAAATTCAAAGTGGGCATCTGTACTGCCAAAGCATTCAACAAACCATAAACCCTTTAAACAGAATATAATACAAACAAAACACAAAAAAGAGAAGTGTATAGTGAGTGTGTGTGTGTGTGTGTGTGTGTGTGTGTGTGTGTGTGTTTCTTCACGTGTGTGTGTGTGTGTATCTGTGTTTCTGTGTATATACCAAAGCAAACAGACAGGTACTAGAGAGGAAATTGTATGTAAGTTAGAGTATTTCTCAGGTGGCCCATGGGAGACCTTCTTTTAAGTTTCGTTTATGATTTTATCTCCATAGGGATCGTGGAACATAACATAACACAACACTATCACTGCTAATTATGGTATGGTCACATGACTACTGCATATAGAGATCAGAGTTCAATTAGGTGAATGTTCACTCGGTATGCAGCTCATGGACATCATTAAGCACAGTGTTTTGCTCCACTGGATAGAAAAACAAATGTATGGTGATTAAATAATACATGCATGGTGCACAAAGCAGAAAGGCAATCGTTCAGCGTGTTTTTACTCAAAATGAAGAGGGGAAAAAGACAAATGTTGCCCTAATCCTATTCTTTCCATTTGTTACCATCTTTACAGCAACACATACAGTACAGCAATTAACTGAGTCTGTTTGTTGTGATGGCATTGTCAGAGGCGACATGCTTATTGTCTCATGTCATTTTACAGCTTTCATCTTGTCATGCCATTTACTGAACCAATATTTAACCTGCCCTCCCTCCCCATCAACCTCATTAAATCTGTGCTCGTTAAGGTGGTTAATGTGAATCATCAACATGCCAGACATGGAAACGCTTTGTTTGTGAAACAGGAAGATGAACGCGAGAGAGGAGAGTGTGTGTTTGTGTGTGTGTGTGAGTGTGTGTGTGTGTGTGTGTGTATGTCATTGTCGTTTTTCAATCACACTGACAGGAGCAAACCTCTGAATGGCTGTGACCCCATTCTGACCCTAACCTGGCACATCAGGCAAACTAGAGTATCTGTATCTTGTAAACACAGCCAAAGACACAGAAAAAAGCATGCGTGACCCTGCTGACATGTAGAAGCTGGGAGCGCTGGTGGGAGAGAGTGTGCTGAGTAGTAGACCTGTCCACAGAGTGGGTCGGAACAATCTCCGAACTATGAGCAAGAGGAGCAAAAATGACTCAGAGGTTAGCAGCTCCAGGGCTGCGCTCGAATGCCAAGGAAGTGTGCGCTGGGGGTGCGAGGCTTAACAGGCTGAGGTAAGAGAAGTGTCAGCAGCCATCTCAAGGTGTGAAGCCTGAATGCGGCTGAGCATTGGTGTGCGAGCATTCAACTATTTTTGCTCTTGGAGGATTTGTGTTTGTCCCCAGAGCAAACTGCATGTGTGCTTCTGTGTGTTGAGGGTATGTGTGTGTATGAGAGAGAGAAAGTATGGGTGTGTGGTGGCTGTCTTCACCTATATGTTGTGTGAATGATGTGCACAAGGCTATATATTGCTCTGTGATTGTATGTACTTATGTGTGTGAGTGTGTGTGCGTGTGTGCGCGTGTGTGTGTGTGTGCGTGTGTGCGCGTGTGTGTGTGTGTGTGTGTGTGTGTGTGTGTGTATCAGAGGGGATAGAGTGTGTGTATGTGTGTGTGTTAGTCTTCATACTGCCCTTGTGTGTGTTCGCGTGTGGGTGGGTGAGCTCATCCTTTTATCCTCTTTGATGTAGGGCAATTTGTTTTTTGTTATTTCAGTTTTTTTTGTCAAGGCATCCTCTGCCAGAATACGTAATATTCTGAGGGTGGGTGAATTCACTCTCCAACCACCTCTGTGTTGTTGGCCTGCCCGCGAGTGGCATGTTGTGGGATGGTGACAGTAACAGTGGCAGCAACAAGAGCACTTCCTCCTTCTCCACACATTAACGCTGCATGACAAGAGGCCTCGACCCGGCTCACTCCAGTGATGAAAAATTGAATGGGCATGCTGACATAAAAACAACAGTACATGTACAAGTCACTCAACGACAACAGCTTATGAGTATGTGGACATTTTTTAAAGTACTAGAACTTTCTGTAAAGCTGGAAATGGCTTAGGATTTTGTAAAATATTAATTAAACAAACTGTACCGAATGTGCGGTAAAAATCCAGTTGCTCATTCAGAATAGGCATCGAAACTGATTCAGAAACTTGACCTCTAAGTTATGAGTCTCCCTCGTGGATTGGTCCTTAAAAACCCAGCTGCTTTCCCACTCTCCTCCTGCCTCATCCGTGTTTTAAGGCGGACATGTGTCCCTCTGATGGAATGCCTGGGCTCATCTCCAGGGAGTTGGCCCTTCTCTCCTCCGACCAGTTCCAACCCAGCCCCCCCCCACATCCATCTCCACCTCCCCGCGGATCCCCTATCTCTCTTCCTCTTCCCACAGACATGCATGAGTTGTTACCTCTTGAGTTGTAAGTCTCTTAATGAAGTCAAACAAATAACTCATCAAGACAACCACGCGGACAGCAACCAGGCAGAGAGCCCTGGGCCCGGGCACAGCAGGTGGAGACAGTGAGGGCCTGGTGCTGAGGCCCCAGTGGTTTGAGACAGTGAGGGCCTGGTGCTGGGGCCCCAGTGGTTGGAGACAGTGAGGGCCTGGTGCTGGGGCCCCAGTGGTTGGAGACAGTGAGGGGGAGTGCTGGGGCCCCAGGCCCTCTGCCTGGTGTGGGAAACACTGCGTAAATGGACGAAGGCAAAAAACAGAAGAGCCCTTATGGATCTTGTTTGACCGAGACACCTTCCATCACCCGCACGGCGGGACTGACGTGGCGTGCTGGTTTAGGGTCTGCTGTGCTGCCGGCCCCGGTGACTGGTTTCACCACTCATCGCACTGACATTTACAGAAAAACTGGCAGCGGGCAAAAGGCACCAGTGTATGGCGTGTGCCAAGGTCCTTCTCTCGCCAGGCTTCCCGCATGACATGCAGCAGTGTGGTGTTGTCCCATCACAGACCACCTAGAGCATTCCAGGCATGTCACTACTATTACACAATATGACCTTTGGATTGAGGAGCATGCCTTCACATGAGTTTCCTTTAAAGACACACACGAACACACACACACACACACACACACACACACACACACACACACACACACACACACACAAACACACACGCACACACACACACACACACACACACACGCACACACAGACACACACACACACACACACACACACGCACATACACACACACACACCTGCGCACGCACACACTCACACACTAGGTCAGTCAAAACAGCACACTTGAAAAATCCGCTTTAACAAATGCTAAATGCTAAACACTACAGCTGAACCAGTCTCCTACAAGCACAGCACAGTGTATTGGTATAGACCTCAGGGTAAAGCTTAAACTTTAAACCACTTACTGACCCTCTTAGACGCACCACAGAACACCTAACTAGAGACCCGCTGATAAGGGTTTATGGTTGTCCAACAAACAGACTTAATAACCTCTGCCAGATCTGTTGATAAGGCATCATGAGGAAGAGTTCAGACCAAAAGCCTTTTCACCTAATTCCTGCTTGGCACAGACAGACAAAAATTACTCAAAAAACTATTCATGCAATACAATTGCAATAAACATCCATTACACAATACAACACATTTCTGAGTGGCTGTGCCAGACACAAATCGCTTATACCAGCCCATTAAACTTACATCATGACATAAAGGAGGCTTTTCTTAAACAACTTAGGATAATTCCATCTTTAAACACCATATAATCCCCCCCCCCCGTGGAATGCACTGGGAAAGAAAGCAAGCGTTGAGCGATGAATGTTAAATGTTGAGCCATGTGAATGAAAGGAGCGAGTGCTGGTGCTGGTGCCAGTGTGAGAGGCTTCTCAGCTGGCCAGCTGCCATGACAGGAGGATGCAGTGCAGTCATGCTCGCGGAGGGGATCAAAACACGGCAGCGAAATGAAATGTCAGAATGAGTAAGAGTGGCATGCCTCAGCTGCGATCTCTGAAGCAGAGTAAATATTGTACGTTTCCTATATCGCACAATACATGCTTGGCATGTGTCAAATGTTGCATGAGCCATGAGAGAGAAGAGGAGAGGGACACACACACACACACACACACACACACACACACACACACAAACAGAGAATTTGAGAGACAGCGGTATGGATGGAGAGGAGGAAACGTAAAAGAGACTTTTCGAAATAAGAAAGGGGAAGGGAGAGAGACACACACACACACACACACACAAAGACAGACACTTAGAGGGAAAGACAAAGGTAGTGATATGGAGGAAGAAGGAGATAGATAGAGAGAGAGGGGGGGGAAGAGAGAGAGCGAGAGAGATAGAGAGAGAGAAAGAGCAAGAGCGGAAGGGAGAAAGCCAAAAGAGGAAGAAAGAAAGGAAAAAATAGATGGAAAGAGAGAATTGGAGACAGGCATACACTACTATACAGTGAGAAGCCTGCTGGACGAATGCAAGACAGTGGCTCATTGCTGTCCAGTGTTTGTATTATAACCAAATGCCAGCCTAATCCCTTCTCCCTTGCATGTTCATTTTCTGGCATTTATCAAAGTGGCGCGAGCCACAGCTTTGTTTGAGCAACCGCAGGAGCACACCGGGGGCTCAGCTTACATCCCTGTGTCCCCACATACCACCTCCCAACATGGATACACATCACCCAGATGAGCGAGCGGGGGTTAGAGGCACGAGAGGAGATGGAGCTGGAGTAAGTAAACAACCACCACGGCTGAAATGCCATTCGAGAGGAGAACACTGGCAACGGCAGGAAAACAGAATCAACTACGTCCCGAAAACACAAAAGGCTTGAGGTCCTTGGCCACAAAGCTGCAGATTTCCTCTCTCTCATGCACTCACTTGCAAAACAAGGCAAAATTGTGGGTCAAAGTGTCTGGTAAACACGAGAGAGGAGAGGAGAGCATTGCGCCATTACGCCGGCCAGGGGAAAACACGGCACTCCAGTGCTTCTGATAGCTGCCATCAAGAGTGATAGAAATAATTCATTGATGCCATTGAGATGCTGGAGGCATCAGGAACAGGGAGGGACAGGGAGGGACAGACGGTAGCGCTGTGTGTTCGTGTGTTTGTTTGTGTGTGTGAGTGTGTGTGTGTGTGTGTGTGTGTGTGTGTGTGTGTGTGTGTGTGTGTGTGTGTGTGTGTATGAGTGTGTATGAGTGTGTATGAGTGTGCGTGAGTGTGAGTGTGTGACAGTACAGCAGTGATATACACCGATGTTGCTGCTGGGAGGCCACTAGAGCATTGCACAAACACTCAGCGATAAATCTTCTATTTATATGCATGCACTTATAGACACTTATATACACGCTTTATTTCTTACTCCTCTCTATCCTTCTTGTCCTCTCTCCATCTTTTCTCTCCTCTCTTCTTTCCCAATCTGCTCTTCCCTCCCTTTTAACACTTACTCTCTCTCTCTTTCTCACTCTCCTTTTCTATTTCTCTTTCGTCCTCTCTCTTCCTCTCTTCTCTCTGTTCCTTTCTTCTCTCCAGCAACACTGTTAGCTGTTTTGAACTTTCTCTCTCTATCTCCATCTCTCTTTTGCTCTATCTTCCTATCCTCTCTTACCTCCCCTTCTACCCCCCCCCCCCCCACCACCCTCTCTCTCACTCTCTCTCCCTCCATAACACTCGTTCACAGGATGAGAGCGGTGGGGAGGGAGGACGGAGGGCAGGAGGGTCTCCCGCTCCCGGATGGCTGCTTGTACGCACCACGCTCCGATGCCCAGGATCCTGTTTTGTCTTTTCATGAACTCTCATGAAATATGGATGGCCTGGGCAGTGGCGGGAGGCACTGCTTGGGTACTCCAGCAGCACAGAGGATAGGGGGGAGCCAGGGTTGAGGAAATGGGGGGTTGGGGAAAAGTGCTGTTATGCCTCCATCTCCCATCTATACTTCCTGTTCAAGGGGGGGAGATGTAGAAGACCCAGATGTAGAATAAGCTAGGCCCAATGTAGAGTTTTTTAGGCCCTCCTTTTATGCGTACATCAGTGTTACAGAGGGTGGTGGCATGTGGTCACTGGTCACTTGAAGTCACTGGTGCTCCTGCATCCATCTGTCCTTCCGTCTGTCAGTCAAAGGGGCCAAACCACGGTTGGGTCTGCTCCAGAGCTGCATAGTGCGCCACACTACGGCAGAAGAAGGTTCCGGAAAAGTCTCTTAGATAATAAACACATAGCAGCTACTTGTTCCACTGCAGAGATGTTCATGCATCACTGTCTCTCTCTGGTGAGAGTCTTTTAAATGGATTGTGTCTTAAAGTCCTGGTCGTACCACCCACACTCCTTTCATCTACCCTTAGTAATCACCCCCACCTCTTATCTCTCATTATCATATGAGGAGCAAAGATAAGAGGTGGGGGTGATTACTAAGGGTAGATGAAAGGAATGTGGGTGGTACGACCAGGACTTGGAGGAAATCACAATTTTGGAAATTCTGATGACTGTCAGCCAACCCTAATTAATCCCCACCTCACTCCATCGCCTACTCCTGCTCACACACACAAACACACACACACAAACAACCACACACACACACACACACACACACACACACATACACACACACAAACACATCTCTGACCACCCAGATGCTCACGTCCACGCTCACATCCGTCACACTCCTTCTCCACTCCCAACTGGGAGTGTGCATGCAAAATAAGAGGGAAACAAATGGGACTTCAGCCAGGCCTATCTACCAAATTAATCAACTCAAGAACCTGCAGCGACAGCCGTAAAAGCACAAGGCAGCAACGCTAAATCACGTCTTCAGCCACCCCCGGTGTTCAAACTGCTTTACAATGCAAAGCATGCCTATGAGAGGACATTAAACTAATAATATGCATCAAAGAGACACTGGACACTGGACAGCTGGTCACACACCAAGGAAGACAGAGAGAGAGAGATAGTGGGAAACTCATCAATTAGGTATAGGGATCCTCCAATGAGCTGTTTGGGGTTTCACTGGCGTGAGAGTATTGAGAGTCACCTCTGGCAGCTGGTGGCTAGGTAAGCTTAGGTGATAGACATGAATCAAATAGAGAAGACAGAGAGAGAGTCGAAGAGAGCAGGAGTGAGCGCTTACTCCATACGGAGAGGAAGAGTCGGGTGCTCATGCATGAGGCAGAAGAGTTTTGAGTGAAACAGACCGGAACGCTCTGTTTGTTTTTGGGCTCAACTAATTAGACGAGACACGAGCCACAGCATACAGGCTGTGCCAAACACAAACACAAACACACGCAGACACATAGATACTCATACGTACACACACACACACAAACACACACACACACACGCAGACACAAATATACACACACGTACACACACACACACATACACAGACACATAGATACACACAGACACTAACAAAAATCCTCTTATGAGAACGGATTGTACAGTAGTTCAGGAGGTGGTGGCATTAAAGCTGGGTTTAGAGGATGATAAGGGTAGCAGAAGGCAGCGGGGAGACAGGCAGCAGCGTGGAGTGGGAATGATGGAGGTTCCCTGATCCCTTCATCTCATGACCAGGCCTGATGTGGTCCCGGACCCAGGCAGCTTAAGCCAAATCCTAGGCCGGATTCACACTCAGGGAGCAAAAGGTGAACTTGGAAGTCAGTGTCATAGTATGAGGAAACAAAAAAAAAAGGGAAAAGATGTCTGACATGTTCTGAACGGAAAGTCTATCATTCAAAATCTAGTAATAACTAGAGGGGGCATTGGTAGGCGAATACAACGCAGCCATGAAATCCTATTCTAAGTCTGCATCATACAGCCTAAGTTCTGTTTTTTGTGTGTTTGTTTCAGTAAAGAACCTGTCCATTTAATACAGACTCAGTCAGGGAGGCTCGCTCAAAGTAACATGAATATAAAGGTCTATACGCCTCTCTCTCATCCCACACTCTGGCTGTACTGTATTACTGTAATAACAAAGACATCTGAACACATAGCCATTCAGCTCTGTTAGCTGTGACACTGGTGAATTGTAACCGCTGGTGTTATGAGTGACGTTCAGCAGCCCAGCAGCAGCAGGGCTGCATCTGTTCCCTGTGCCCTGCTCTCTCACATCTGCGCCCTGATGCCCCAACACACCATGCACATAACCAACTATGAGGTCACTGCGGTCCGGTCCCCGCAGAACAATACAGCGATTGAAAATGTCTTATACTCATCTGCATGTACAATGTGTTATTTAGCGTCTGATGCGTGTGAGGGTTGAGGGTTGAGAGGATTTAACGTAACAAATTATTAGACTGGCACCACATCTAGAGTAGCCTACAAGCTACAGTATGAAATGTTAAATACACGAACACTTGTCATGATGAAAGGCAGGCTACGTCATTTATAGTAGTTAACGTTTCACCCATGTTTAAAAAGAACAGTATACAGTATGAGACATTTAAAATCAAATTTGTAAATGTAGGTATATCCTGTTTTATTTAATAATGTTAGCCTGCAACAGTGCTTTTGTCAACCAAATCGCCTATTAGCACATTACAAATATTTAGTCAAACCTTATTAATTATCATGCTTCATACATGCTTTATCATGCTTCATAATTGCATACATTCATTCCCCACAGCCTACAGTCAACTCAACACATTGATAAAAAGTGAATTATGTCCAAATGAGCAAGAGATCATTCAAAAGTTTTTTAGGTAAGTCAAGAACTGACACTTATTAAACCTCTTTTAAGTGAACAGCAAACTGCAACAGTCAGTTTATATGTGGTTCATAGCAAATTCTTAACCCTCCTCCCCTGGAGCTCACCCATTTTCAAACCCTGGTTACAGCCTTGCTTAACACCATAGATTAACTGCATGCTCGCTTCACTGAGGCTAGAGAATCCCAAAAGACATTCCCTCTAAGCCAAAGGGCTTTGGCCACATGGTATACGTATATACGATATAAAAAACACGACGGTATAAAAATCCTCAGCCCACTGTAGGGTAAGGGCAGTGACCCGACAGAGAGCAGGGTAAAGGGAGAGAGAACTCTGAGCAGGGGGAGGCCTCACTCCTGATGTAACCACTGCACACTGCCATATGCTTATTCCCAATCAACTGGGTAAAGGGAGAGAGAGCTCTGAGCAGGGGGAGGCCTCACTCCTGATGTAACCACTGCACACTGCCATATGCTTTTTCCCAATCAACTGTTTGCAATAGTAGAGATTTCTCTCTCTCCTTCATCTATTTATATTGCTTTTAATCGTTTGTACAGAGGGAGGAGAGACTATAACAATATATAGTTACTATGTAATGTAGTCACTAATCATATCAATACAAATATTTTTTTATTATCATTGTTATTATTAGTAGAAGTACTTCAGCCATGACTTCTGGACAGCATGACAGAGAAGCAGAGGTACTGTACCCAGGACAGTGCACAGACATCCATTCCTAGCTGAAAGGTTGAGAAAAAGAAAGAAGGAGAGAAAGAAGGCACAGCTGCATCTCTTCTTCTCTCCTCTATTCACTATGACACATGGTCACGAGCAGCACTCTCGTTTGGCTCCGACAGCACCCAAGTCCAGACAGCACAACAGTATCAAACGCCCCACAGTCACAGAGTAACAGCTAATGCACTGCCCCCTTCCAGACTGAGCCAGTGTTTTCCATTACTCTCTCTTTCACACACAACCCTCTTCCCACCACCAACTCCCTGCTCCCCCGAACCCCACCTCACACCATCTTTCTTTGTCAGTTATTTTTGGGTCAACCTCTCGAGGGGGGGCGATGAAATGCCCAGTGACACTTTGTACTTACTTGCCCCTGCTGCCCCTGCTGCTGCTGCTGCCCTGTGGTTGCACGGGTTCAGCCACAGAGGGAGTGAGGTCTGGGCCTGCTGCTCTTTGTACAACACTGGTAATGGGGCATGTGTGGGGGACTGAGTGACCCCTAGCAGGCCACAAACACACTGATCTCCTCTCCTCTCCTCTCCTCTCCTCTCCTCTCCTCTCCTCTCCTCTCCTCTCTTCTCCTCTCCTCTCCTCTCCTCTCCTCTCCTCTCCTCTCCTCTCTTCTCCTCTCCTCTCCTCTCCTCTCCTCTCCTCACCTCACCTCTCCTCTCCTCTCCTCTCCTCGCTGACGTAGGCAGATCTGCTGTTTTTCCCCGCCAGTGCCTCACTTGCACGCGTGTCACCCGTGGATACTCAGTTGCCTTTCAAGCCACTGCTTAGAGAAACACAACCCCCATAGCCCATGCAGGAGGCACGCGTTCATGTTGTTTTTACCCCACCCCAACCCACCCCCCACCCTCCCACTCCCATTCACATTCAAAGCTAGGCTAATTCCCTCATGGTATGGCTGATGCAATTACTGTCCAGTAGGCTAATGGGCAATGGTCTAGTGGCTGAATATGAATGCGTTGGAGACTAAAGCTCCGGGTGGATTTCGCCCAATTGGGTAAGGTTGCGAGGCTTTCGGGTTCTTTGCAGGCTTATTGACACAGACGATAGCAGAGCACGTGGGTCAAATGCCAGGATGGACAGGCTTAATGGGGGCCTGGGGGGCACAATAAGCTTTTTATTTAGAGTAGGTTTATAAAGTAAGCTGTCACTTGTTATTGGTTTAAAGAGGCATTTATGAGACTTCAAATCTAATAATGTAAACCGCATCACACAAAAACTGCACATGAAATCCGATTATAATGCATTTGTTCCTGGCCAAGCGTATTTTCAACAATGTCTTATATACATGAAGACAATCTCAATGCAATTGCTGAATAGAAGGAAAGTAAGAAAAAGGAAGGCTTCAGCACTTAGTGCTGCTACTTAATAGATTTTAGTAAAAAAAAATAAGGCTTTTTAATAGCAGGCCATGACCTGACCATTTCTTATTTCTTAGGAATTTGACAGGCACTCAGACACAGACACACATACACGCACAGTAATCGCAGCGTAATTGCAAAGAACAACGGAATTTACATTTACATTTTCAACTGGGCCTCCGCCCTGGTTCTCTCTCACGCTTCCATATGTAATGCGGCCTGTCTTTAATTGTCCAATGCTGTCTAATGGAACTTCCATTTGTTTAAGAGTCACGTAAACCGTGATCCCAGTCCTGCCTGGGATTTATGTAATTTGAGAATTTGGGGGCAAGTTAATTATGATCAAAAGAAATGACTCAGGACTTGCATTCTTGCTGTGATGATGATTGCTGATTAAAGGAACTTCATGTCTGTGTGTGTGTGTGTGTGTGTGTGTGTGTGTGTGTGTGTGTGTGTGTGTGTGTGTGTGTGGGTGTGTGGGTGTGTGTGTGTGTGTGTGTGTGTGTGTGTGTGTGTGTGTTTGTGTGTACCTGTGTCCATGTGTGCGCGCACAAGAAGAAGGGAGAATGAGAGAGTAACAGAGGGAGAGAGAGATAGAGTGTGACAGAGAGTACCAGAGCGAGAGAGACTGAATGGTTCTCTATATGTACAGTAGTTGTTGCGTGCCAAAGGATGAGAAAGTGGCCTGAGTCAGACCCTTCACTTGTACGTCTCATATAAAATGACCAGATCCTTTTCCTCTACACCACGGAAGACCTAAGCAAAGAGAGCGAGACAATTCAATGGACTTCACTTAGGGGAAGCAAATACAATCTTTAACTATTTCTCCCAGAATCCGCCCTTCTCCATCCATTTATAGTGTCCATTGGGTTCTCTTCATCAAGTCTCTTTCTCAAAGGAAATTGCCCTCCATCTTCAATCAATGCCTTTTCACTGCCAAGGGGATGTGTGATTCATCTAACACTGGGCAATGACACATTTAACTCATGAGACAACCCACCAAGCAGCTGAGATCAAGCCTAATGAAAAGTTGCACTCTCCGTCTGGCCTTTCTGATTTCCGCTGGATGCTAACCACAGGCAGCCCTAGTCAGAGTGTCCTGGGGACAGAGCGTCTGTATCTATATGCTGTCTACAGGGGTGTAGCTGCAGTAGCTGTCAGTGATCACTCTTCTTTCAAAGGCTCCTTTTAGAGGGGCAGAGATACCATTGTAAGGAGAAGAGAAGTTTCTTCCAATTTGATTGAAATTGCAACCAACAGATGGTTGCAATTTTTTTGGTGTTCATCTTTAATGACCAAGTGAAAGTGAGATTCAATAAAAGGTTACAACTGCTTGCCGTTCATCTAAAGAGACCAATTACAAGTGACACAGCAAACAGCTAACTCCAAAGGGGAAGAGGTATGTGAACCGAACAGGATATTCTGTACCAAACCAACTGTGCTTTTTAGGCTAAGAATCATTGGACTTGGCTAAGGGAAATGGATAGTGGAGAGAAGATGATTTGATTATCTCGTCGAAAGGTTCACTCTCTTCATGCAGTTCCTCTGTCCTGTCAGAAGGGACATTCATGGCACAGAGGCACAATGACAGATGTTCTCCGACCTCAGGGCAAACCCAGGGACAGGCAACATCAGAGGGGAGGATGGGTAAGCAGATCCAGAGAGAGAGAGAGAGAGAGAGGGGGGGGGGGGGGGGAGAAAGAGACAGAGACTGAGAGATATAAAGCAAGCAAGTGAAAGAACACGAGAGCGAGAAAGAGATACAGAGAAAGTGAGAGAGGGAGAAAAACTGAGACAGAGAGAGAATCTTCTGGCTTGCATGTGAGTATCCGTGCCCACATCAGTACCTCCGAACTACAGCGTGCGTGTGCAGTGTGCATCTTCTCCTCTCTCTTTCTCCTTAATGACTCCCACATAATCTGACTTCACCTCACCAGGCACAAATAGCTTGCATGCCTCCTTGGTTTATTCTATTTAATTCCATTTCATTCCCCACTGTATCCCATTGAGTTCCCAAACATCAGGGCAGGAAGGGCCTGACGCCTCCGTGCTCCCTGGAGCAGAAACTATTGCCCCACAGCCCTAACTAGCAGACACCAGACTCACAAAGTCACGTCAGCTGCGTTATATTTGTCAGGATGTGTTCACAGCTGCAGTGGTTTGGTGCCTAAACTGGTAATTCTCCCTACAACCAACATCAAACAAGCACAAGCTCACATATATGCTACTCATACAAGGTAGCAGTGCCTTGGTGCAACTAAATAAACCCAATGTGAGAAGACTGACTTTATTTCCCTGTATACGGTCTAGCGTTTTTGTTTTTGTTTTGTTTGTTTCTATGCCAGAGAGGTAGCTTAGCTAAACACAACAAACAGAATTTGAATTTGAATTTAACGACCACAAATCCCTTTATTAAGCCACTATCCCTCTTGGCTTCATTCTTAGCTCTATTTTTAGGCATCCAGTGACTGTGACAGTGACAGTGACAGTGACTTAGCTATTCACTTTTTAGTGCAAACAGCAGAGACCTATTGCATTAGTGACACAAGTGTCTGTGGGTCCAGATTTTTAAGGCGCAGGTAATGTGATTTTACCACTGGATGAAATGCGCCATTTGAGACGTCTTTTATTGAATGAGCAGGTGAGCACCAAAGAAAATGGAAGCTCTTACACACACACACACACACACACATAAACACGCACATGAGAGAGATTTAATAAACGTAGGGTCTGATCCGGTTAGCCCAACATACATGGAGCAGAGGACAGGATGGACACCGGAGCGGAAGTGGATTCAGACGGAGAAGTCGATGCAAATCGAATACACCTTTCGCCACCCCTAGCGATTCTGGCCTGTTTATAGTCACACGCGGGCCATCAGAACACAACACACACACTTTTCCTCAAATAGCCGCTTCACATGCGAGCAGCACTTCAAAGTGGAGTCGACACACGTGAACAGAAGTCACCTGACCCCTCCCTGAACCCCCCCCCCCCCTTTTTTTTTTTTTACAAAGCATCGTCAGCAGACATGATTAGCATACTGCCCTGGAACATGTCAGTGCCAAAACAGGTTAACCTATCAGTCACAAGACACAACGGCTGTCATGCTACGTTGGGTGGTGAGCTGTGGTGACACGCACAGGTGTGCTCCTTGACTGCGTGACACTCACTGCATCCTTGTCCTGTGTGTGTGTGTGTGTGTGTGTGTGTGTGTGTGTGTGTGTGTGTGTGTGTGTGTGTGTGTGTGTGTGTGTGTGTGTGTGTGTGTGTGTGTGTGTGTGTGTGTGTGTGTGTGTGTGTGTGTGTGTGTGTGTGTAAATAGAGTGAGGGAAAGAGGGGTGAAGAGTGTGGAAAGAGAAAAAGCAGTGGCTCCTCTCTATCTTTCCCTTCCCTTATCAACACTATGGCATGTCTGCACTAGGGATGGTGGGTGCAGGACTATTGATACGAGGGCTATATTTAGGCCCTGTGGGTCCACTCTCTTTCTCTTTCTTTCTCTCTCTTTCTCTCTCTCTCTCTCTCTCTCTCTCAGACTTCGATCGTTGCAGAAACCGTGTGGATAGAGAGTGTTCGTATTTATGATAGGGCTATCGGTATTCTGCACGTTGCGGACGAAGACAAACTAGACTTCGTGTGCACATAGCCTCAGGTTGTGGACAGAGTTTGGAGCAATACGTAGGTGTGAAACCTGCAGAAGGACTCCACTCACCTCAAACACAACATGCATTCACACACTACTGTAACCTTTTACTGAGACACTGACTTCTCATGAGGGCTGGGCTCATGTTTTGCAGTTTGCACTATGAACAATATTATCATCAAGCTATACTAAGATGTCGGTACCAAATAATTGTCAAGAAAATCATTCTATGGATGCATTTTTTGGTTCTTAGAACATCTCTTAGAACAAAAATAACATTTGATGGAAAAATGTACATCTCACTATTTTTCACTAATGGTGAGTCATGGCATTATTACTTCCCACCCTTTCTTCACGCGACTCTTGCCTTCAGCTGGTTGCTTTGGCACTAGACACTGATTGGCAGAATGGAAAGAGAAAGCAGATCGACCATCACTGTTGGCTCCCTCCCAGTGTTACCTCCTCATTGAAAATGCACATCAAATTACAGGATATAGCTGATATGGTTGTATAAGCATAGAGCTGATATGATTTTTTTAATGTAATACGATCATTACAATTCAGTGGGCCACAATACCAGTAATATCAGCTTAGAACCATATCAGGCTATTTCAATCATGCACACTCTATATGCACAAGAGCACATACTCCGTATGTTTAATTGCAGTATAATATGTTCTTTCAAGGCAAAACCTAATTATATATAACAAGCATATGAGTATAACATATGAGTGATAGCATATGAGTGATCTCATATTATCCCTGATTGTGAACATGATTGCCCTCCCTTCCCATCTACCATGACAGATGTAGTACTATGCAATTCTCTCTGCCTCAGCTTAGTCATCGGGGCTTCAAGCCACTGTCTCAGCAGTCTAGGTACATCATGAGTCTGTATGTGTTCAGTTGGTCATGGACTGGGAATACGAGCTGTCTATGTCTCCAGGTAATTAAGGAGGAGGTGCTTATAGTTGCTTTGAGAAGAGATGAGTTTTGAAAAGCCTGCCGTGTCACTGAAACATTAATATGAATCAACTTATGGCTACTCACAGCCAAACGTCTTGTCTTTGTGCTTGCAAATCTGCTGCATCAGTTGACCCTTGCACTTGATGTAAACACTGCATTCAGGGCATTTGTCTGCCTCAGCCACATCACATTCATTTTCATCTCTCAAAGCCCTGTTGGCTCTGGACTTAAACTTGTCTCCTCCTTAGTGCAGAAAGTCTCCATGGACAATACCAGCAGACATTTGACAGAGCGCATCGAAAGAGACAAGCTAGGACAAGGCTATGATGCTTACAGTAAACTGGCGGCGCCGGAAAGAGTATGTGATGATGCCTTTTTTAATATTTAGAGGATATAAGCAACCGCATTGGAGGGTCTCCTGAGAGAGTTTCCTAAGAGAGGACTGCCTGAGAGGCAATCTGCCCTGATTCCCCGTCTGAGTGTCAGAGCGGAGGAACATCATCCAAACCCTAACAAGCAGACTCAGACTGGCTGCCTTGGATTTGCACTATATTTAAGTTATAAATATGCTCTGGCATTACATAAGCTCTGAATATGAACAATGCCTCCTCTCCTCCAGGTCAAATGTGCAAGAAATATAGAAGTTCATTTCCATGAGAAAATAAAGCTCAGGGAGATGGGGGGGGGAGAGAGAGAGAGAGAAAGAGAAAGAAAGAGATAGAGTGGACATGGAAGTGTCACCTTAGCCAGCTTCTGTATTGTAAATACACAGTGCTAATGCCAGACCATTGGAGATTCAGTAAGTACAAGAACGTTGCTTCCGAATTAGAAAGTTCCTCTCAACCATACCATAACCATATGACTTTTTAAATCACAAACATGACCTTTCCAATGCGCTTCAAATTGTACCTAATATTGCTGAATATCGCATTACTCCATTGCATTCATGAAGGAGATGGTTTTGAGCAAACTGACTGACAGTTTCATTGTGTGTCCTATATCATGGTTAGACAACAGTAGCCTGCAGTAAATTACTGAATGGAGAGTCTGAGCACAGACAATATGTTTGATGATAATAAGAGGTGAGAAAGAGGAGGCCAATGTAAGCTTTAACATTTCAGAGGGAGCTTGGATGTAACTAAAGGTCTAACCCACATTACTTGAGAAATCTCTGTTAATATCTTCACTTTAAAATTTTCATGCAGTGACAAGAAGAATGTTTTATGAAGAAGATCTGCATCATCTATTCAACCGGTACCCTAACTATGCCTCCAAGCCATTGAAGAGTACATCAATAATGTTGTGCTCTGTAATGATTAATGGTGAAGTTTAAATACTGTCAGTTTGCAGGGACTATGCGTGATTACATGATTTCAAATGGGCAGAGGGGCAGTTGCCAGCGCAGACGCTCCTGCATACTGCTGTTGTCATAGTGAGCGATCATACAGAATGCGGTACAGGCTGAAGAATGAAGTTGTGTATTTTAGGTTAAGGACACAATGAGTATATTATGTAAATTACACGTCCACCAATGACTGAGAAGTTCCACTTATAACTCATAGAGGCTCATAATCATGTGCATGAGCTTGTAGTTTGCCACACCTGTTGTTGCGTTCCCATAATCGTCATAATATCAGAATAAGTATTCAAAACACATAAGACCTTTCACTGAATTAGGATTTTCACATTTACAAAGTCACATTTGGAACCACTCGAGGTGACACTATACAAATCTCATATAGTGATTGTAAATTAATTTAGGCAACGGACGGAATTTCCAAAATGTTGTTATGGAAGGAATTATAATTATTTTATCAAAAATTAAGCTGTGGCAGCATTCCTTATAAGTGTTTGCCTTTCTCATTTAAAAAAAAACTTCAGATAAACCAGCGCACGCGTTACACGCGACAAACCTGCGCCAGTCTTTCTGATATGGTTCGTATCAGATATTATCAAAAACTGATAAGAATTTCGTGAGAACTGAGACATTACAGTAATGCATTGTTCACACAGCAAAGAGTCCTGTGGAGTAACTTACACAAATCAGATCAAATAAGACAAACCACAGTCACAACTAAACACGCACTGGTCAAAATGTAAAATAGGTTAACTTTACTAAATTACAAGACAACATGTGATGTATAAAAAAACTATTTTTTGACAATTTCTTCATAGAAGTAAAGTCTGATCATATACAGTATTATAAAGACCCACAAAAAGCACCACCCATGTTCGAATGCATTTTATAAGATAGCCTAATATAGTCTGCCCCCAATGATATGCGCTGTTTGCATATGGACAAAATATTCCCTTTCTATTGTTTATCAACCTTTAGTGTAATGTACGTCTGAATTACACGTACATTATTTGGCACTCGTAATTCAGAACCTTGATATTCATATCAGCACAGAATACTCTTAACTTCATTACCCTGTAGCCAACATAGCAATGTCGCTGTTCAAGCACTCGCGATGCTTATAACTGGGCATATTACTTGACCTGGCAAAGATACAGACTTTTATTTCACGAATGTCAAAAAGAATTTGGAACGCATAAAGACCTATACCTTGGAAGGCTTGAAAGTCCGCTTGAGTCTTCAATCGCCACTTCGTTCATCTTCTGATGAACGACATAAGAATGAATGATAGTGTCCTCGGAGTTCAAACAGCGTAATCCAATACCACGAAGAAACAGCCAAATTTTAAAACTTTATGAATAAAAAGATAAGTGTTGCCTCCTTCCCGCCGAGATCGGCTGCACCAGAAATGCAGTAGCCAACGGAGAAGTTGTCACTGTGGCACGCGCGCTGTGGTGTGGTGCGTGCTGAGCGCAAAGGGGAAACGTCTGTTTGGGTACGTGACGTCAACATTAGGATTAAACAACTCTTTTAGACGGAAATGTTTGCTGTTGTTCAGTATGCAAAATACTTTTTGTTTGTTAATTTACTATTGCCTTTTCGAGTCACTTACAGTCACCCTGATCACCAATCATAACCAATGACACAAAATGTTATGTATACAATGTTTGACATATAATACTAAAAAGACAGCATAACGTGTATTACAACTCACTGTGGCCACTGTTATCTTACTACTTTTTAGAGAAGGAACATTCTGACAAGAGGGAACCATGCCTTTCCCGATAAAGCTTCCCAGCTCTTACTGCCTGCTCAATTACTCCAACCTCAGTAATCTGATGAGGTCTCTGCTCCTGTGCGCTGGGGTTAAATTAGTCTGTGTGGGTATTCTACCATTAACACAATCACTTAAAGTGCTTTAAAAGTGTTGCAGGTGTAAACATAATGTGAAAGATTGGCCTGAAGAGGTCTAATGATAACACAGAACCACACAGAACGCTGTTGTCACAGACCTCTGTCAAAACTGGATCATTAAGTGTTGGTCACTGTAGTGCCAAATAGCCACTTGGTGTGGTAAACTAGAGACTGACTGACTGACTTACTAACACTGCCAGTATGAGTGAGAGGAGAGTTCACCATAGGAGTCTATGTACCCAAACAAATCATTTGTGCCCTTACCGCAGGGAAATATTTGCAAAGCTGCCATCTTGGCTGGGGTCACTTCCAGGCAGAGTCTTCCACATATTAAGCCACACGTGTCACTCAGATTAGTGCACAAAGATCATTGCAAGGATGTTGAAACCCTTCCAGCATAGCCATTGCAACTGTGGCACTCCATAACATTTCATCATGTTATGATGTCCCTGTAACGCCCAACCCTCTTTAACCTTTGTCTTAGTTGGGCCTGCAACCCTGTTGCCCAAATAAAAATATTTTCTCAACATTTCTCTCTCTCTCTCTCTCTCTCTCTCTCTCTCTCTCTCTGTCTGTCTTTCTCCTTCTCTTCAGTCCGGCCCTAATCTACGCTCATGGCTAGTGGGTGGTGGTACTAGCGAGAGCGGCTGTCACATTAATGTAATCTATTAGCAGGCCTTGTCTGAGCACAGGCACTTGGGCAGAGTGGCACGGCACTTGCCCACGGGCACAGCATATGATGCATTGGGCCCGTACCTCCATTCAGTGAAATACCAAGCCAAAATAAGTCAAGTGGGCATGGATCACTGACCATCAAATGCGACAGGGTGCGCCTCAAGTGTGATAATTATTACACTGCAAAATTTGAAGGTAAATGAGCCGGATGATCAGCAAGTTTAGCAAAGTTCAGAAGGGACATGACGCAGCAAGAGAGAACTGATCAAAAAACTTTTTTTATTTATCGGTTTACTTTTTTTACTCTTCCTCCAGCCCATCCGGCACAGCTGTAAATATTATTTTCAATGGTTCAACAAGAAAAGCTGTAAATATTATTTTAGATGTCCACACAAACATCAGTAGCGTAGTCCAACAAAACTTCAAACGTTGTTTGAGCCTTTTCCCAAAAATCCATTAAACTCTCTCTTTCACTTTTGAAGTTTGCCCTTCAGAAGGGTTCAATGGCCAGACCACTGTAGATAAGCAGACTAAGTGGGCCTGTGCTTTCAGCGGTCACCACCACAGTTTGTCATTGTTGTCCGACTAACACTACTATCTGATACCAGGCCCTCTGTGATGAGCCCCTTGAGAAAAATCACCAAACACATTCCCTGCAGCTTTCACTCCAGCTCCACTCTCTGCTTCCTGCTTTCACAGGAGGTAAATATCACTGATTCCTTTGTGCCCACGCTGACGTTTGACGCCACATCATTTTGTGCTGCTTAGCTCTCGATCATTATTTTTGGGAGAGAACATATGCTTCTGATTCATCGTGCTTGTCCTGTCTAGGTCCAGGGAGCACCACGTTTGTCTGTCCAGCGCCTCCATCTGTTTGGGCGCTCGAGTCCATGCTGACGAAGACAAAAAAAAAGTGCCATGGAAAGCCTCCAGGGGAACTTGACACCACAGCTAGCAGACCAGCCATTTTGGGTGATAAATGACAAACAGTTGAGGGGCTGGCTGTTTTGAAATCTACCTTCCAACCAAACGCCACACCAACGGTTTTCTCCAGGGGCCATTGATCAAAAAATTGAAATAATTAGACTTGGTCAACAACAGCGAGTCTAACATTCCTACGGGAAACCAAAATAGAGCTTACATTATTTACACTGTCTGATCTAAACAACAGATTTGGATCAAAGGGTAAATGTGGACTAAGTTCAAGCACCGAAAATACCAGGCCCTAAACCAAAGACCAATGCCAGTCCTCAAGATGTTGCCTATTCATCTATGTTAAGTAGATCAATTGTATCGTGCCATGCAGGTCATTGTAGCCAGTCATTCAGTGCTGCTTAAAGCCTGGACTATAAAGCAAATCTGGATAGATTGAATGTTAGATATAGATGTGTACTTTAATGATCCTGAAGGACATTTTTTTTGTTGATTGCTTTTTAATACCGGTTACTTAATGTGCATGGTGGAGTTCTGCAATTGTGACCATTTTCAATGGCACCAATCTTATTTCCCCAAGGCGGTAAGTTGAACGAGCAAGACTGCATAAGCCAGGAAATCAATAGAATAGGTTAATTAGTCTTTTTAGTGTGACTGTCCAAATCAGCCTTTTCCACAACACCACAGACAAATGCACATGGCCAACAAGGTGATTACCAACGATGAGTACATTCAGACAGGTTTTTTTTTTACATGTTTGAGCATGTATTTGATTTGGAGCATATTTATATTGTTTTCTCAAAGTAATGACCCCTTGCATCACCATGTGCCTTCTCTGTCTAACTGAATACTCTCTCTCTCTCCCTCTCTCTCTCACTCCATCTCTCTCTCTCTTTCTCTCTTAACAAAGTGAGCATGACACACACACACACTCATTACACAAAACAGCACGCAGCAAATATGCTTCAACCGTTCATCTCGTTAACTCAGACCGCTTTACTGAGCATCCAAATGACTGCGGACAAAAATGGCATCAGCACAAGGGTCCTTGAACCTCTCTCACAGTGCGTCGTAGGATCACCATTTTGAAGGCCCGACCAAAGATATCGCCACGTTTCTTTCACGTCGGCCATCTTTTGCCTGGAACAGCCCAAAATCACACAGTGTATACACGCTATTAGTTGATTAGTTGAAAAGACAGACATTTTTCTGCCCTCAGATTGCCCCCAGCTTTTTAATTGAGGGGGCTCAATTTACTCACAGACAATGATGGTTAAAGCCTGAAAACATCTGGGAAATATATATATTTCGATTTGAACTTGAAGTTAAACGACGTGGCTTCTCAAATAATGTTGAGAGAGGCAAACATTCAGTGGCATTGGACTGATGGATAGTGAATGAGATAATTTAAACACTTAATGGGCTTGCTTTTATCTAGTCATTCTAAGATTATCTTTATCACAGCATGCCGTTTGTATCAGTCCAAGACATCAATACTAGATCATTATTCCAATTAATTAGACTTCTCAAATGAAGTGTAAAAAATGAATTCTGACTCAAATATCTTAGCTCATTTGACTAAATATATAACATTCATCTTTGATAATAACCCTGAAAACACATGCTTAAACCATCTTCTATAAATAGTAAGGGTGAGTCTCATGGCCAACAGAGGGCGCTGTAGAGTCAGTTCTCTTCCGTTTCATAAATATTATGAAAATGACTGATGAAACCCGCTAAGGAGGTTATGATTTCATTACCGTTGGTTCGTTTCTTTGTTTGTCTGTTAACAGGAACAACATTGGAAAAACTACTGGGTCTATTTTCATGAAACTTAATGGAGGGGTGTAACATGGGGAAAGGTAGAACACATTACGTTTTGAAACGGATCTGGATCGAGGATTTTTTTTTTTTTTTTTTTTAGTGCACAATTGACCTTTTTCAGAATGATGCGCTATCTGCGATAATGCATTGCTGTGCGTGTTACATTACTTCACAACAGAAAAAAAATCTTGTTTCTTTGCTGACCTTTCAGGGGTTTAACTGCTGCCAGTGCCAACACTTTATTGCTTGGGATTAAATATGATTTTTAAATAAAGACACTCAAACACAGACACACACACACACACACACACGCACACACACAAAGAGAGAGAGACAGGGATAGATGGACAAAGAGAGAGAGAAAGAAAGAAAAAAGACAGACAGAAAGATGACTCACCAGACAGACCCTTGTTAATATGTTGCCTCAAATGCCTGATAGCTTAAAGGGGATGAGATGAAGAGGCAAAGGCTGGCTTTTGCCAGGCACTTGAGGTCTTTTGTCTGTACAGTAAGGAAACGGCTTCATCCGTGCCAGTGGGAAGGAAAGGAGCTGTCAGCAGGCACATTAAGAAAGAGATTGGCAGAACAGAAGAGGACATGAAGTCTCTGAACCAGTCCTACAGAAAACAGTTCCCTGCGTTCTCTGGTTGATGAGGCACCTTATCTTGAAAGATACCCAAAATACACTCTAAGATACAGGTCCACATCAGTGGTGGATGACACTACTCAGCTTCTTCCTTGTGAAACAAACACCTAAAGAAATGCGTATTTCATTGTACACATTTCTCTCCTGTGTGCATTGATAAATCTCATTTGCTCACAGATAAACCATGTGTGTACCTGTGCAGAAGTCAGGAGCAGAAAGACAGGGAGAGCGGAATGACAGAAGTGCCAGACAACGGTTCTAGAAAGGAAGGGCTGCACTCTGTACCTCTCACTCGCTTGGAGACCACTCGGACCGGCCCATCCCAAGTGGCCAGTCCATCTCAAACGACCCACCCACACTGTCCTCAAAATCAGGTCAAAGCACATTGAGGGCCATGAGCAGGGGCTCCCCTATTGTTCTCTATCCTCGGGTAACCCCCTGAGAATGCATGTGAAAGTACCCACACACCCCTCCATTGAGGCCCCGCAGTCCCAGATTAACATCCACTAGGCCCAGGATGCTTCATGTCATCATCAACATCATCATCATCAACATCATCACCCCCCTTTCCAATAAATCCATCCAACGCAACCCTTCATATTATCATATGAAAAAACATAACTTGAAATGACCCTCTGAACCCTGTTGCAATCAACATGCTAGGCATTATTAGCCTACCTTATGCACATGACATTTAGGGTTCTATATCATTATCATCACCATCATTGTCAACAACAACAACAGTATGAATATTTCCATGAAAATGTCATCTAGTTCTTTCATCAAGAAATATGTCATCCATTAAATCACTGTGCAAGTAGCCTTTGCATCCGCATGACATTTTGACGGTAGAAAGATGCTCTGAAACGTCTGAAATGTAACAGTAGACAGAATCGTGCCAGATCAACCATGCATGCAGGGAGTCAACCAAATTGCTTGTTTGCTTATGGTTGCATGTTTTGTTGCTCAGTACGAGTTCATTTCAGTCGTTGCCAAGTTTGTCTTGAATTGTGACCGTTTTTTTAGTGTGTGTGGGGGGAGATGGGGACATACTCCCTACCTCTAAACCTTTCAGTTTTTAGTGTGTGTGGGGGGAGATGGGGACATACTCCCTACCTCTAAACCTTTCAGTTGTCAGTGCCAATACAGTGGGCTTGAGTGCACTCTTCAAAGGCAGCTAATGTGGGCAATGGGTGCACACCACTGTGAAAAGGAATGATGCATCACAACATCTAACATCAAAACACAGAGTCCCCCCCATAGACACAAGTGGCACACAAAGACATGGATTCAGTTCCCATACCACCTGATTACACTGGAGGCACTGGCATGTATGATGAGTGACAAATAGACAGTGAGAACACCCTAAGGAAATACACTGGTCAAGGACAATAGTCTTATAGAGTTGGGGGCAGGTTTGTGTGGCAACACTGATGTCTGAATGTGATGACGAAACCATGCGTAGGTATTTGCATCTGCAATTCAAAATCCAGAATGTCACACGTCACATGTTTGCCCAGGTCTGGTCTGCCAGATGCATGCGCACACACAGCCGTTCAACAATTCCAAGAGCTGTCGGTATTTTGTATACCAAAGTCTCTTTTTTGAAAGCCTTTCCTTTGAAGCGGATCTCATGGTCCAATTGTCATGTGTTCAAATCTGGTATTTAAATGTGTCCCTGGGTTTTTAATGTTATATTGTTAAACAGGTCAAATGAGGCATGAGGTGTTTATTCATGTTGATAAAAAAAATGGAGAACTGGATTGTGAATGGATAGTTTTTCCTGTTCCAGAGGTGCCTCTGGTCATGCCAGGACATGAGTGTGGATTGTTTGCATTCAGGCCCTCCCCATCAGCCCTGCATTATCTGTGCCATTCAGGAATGGAATCATTAGTTACATTACACACAGCTCCCAATAAAGACTACAGCACAGTGTGTGTGCACCAGTAATGACCGAGATCATTAACCTAGATGTCCAGTTGGTGAATCTGAAAAGGGGGGTTTGAAGTCTGTTTGGGTACAGGTCATCAGATCTTTGTAAAGTTATTCATGTAATTATCAGCCCTGCATAGACTGGTAGACATCCCCTGTCATTGTATAACACAAACATAAAGTCACATGGCAACCATGAGGACTGGAGTTGGATTCAGGCTGTGGCAAGTGTGATGGATCAGCGGTTTTGCAATTGAAGTTGAGTGTGTCATTCAATATGAAGACTTTTCACAGAAATACAAAGACAATTTATCTAGTGAGAGCGTAATTAGAACATTGAGCATGCAGCCTAGGTTGTTATTCCCTGCCCTCATTTATTGGGCTGGACTAAAGGAGCCCCATAATTAAGTCATTTTACGAGCTTTTACAGTGAATGACCCTGCATAACCTCGTCTCCTTATTAGAGTTTTTCCCGATTGCTACACCACATTTGCTGAAACCATTCACCATTTTCTCAAAACTACACGCACATCAAAAAGTCGTTCTCATCTGTACAACCAGTGAGCACACACAAGCAATCAAAAGTACTTTGGGAAAGTCACCCAGCCAACTTAGTGTATGAAGAGGACAGACATGTCCCAAACCTTTATTTCCAGAAAACCATATGGAATGAACAGTGGGACATTGGCTTGGTAAAAAAAACTATTCTGAATTTGCATTTATATTTTTTATATTTCTATTGACAAACAAATGTAATAGCCTACAGTCTAAATACAGCTGCTTTGCAGGATCTCTTCTCTGGTCTGGATCCAGCTTCATCATAATGTCATCAACATTACAAAGGTTTTCCCCGGCCAGGCAACATGGGAAATCTGCATGTCTGTATGTCTAATCCAGCCTTCGATGGCTTCTATGGACACATCCGTGCAGGCCTCCTCCATGGAGATCAAGAAGTCTTCTCTTGTTTAGGGGTTTCTGTCATAAACCAGCCAACGCCATGCTGAGAAAAAATATGGGAAGATGCTGATAAAAGAAAAGGTTTGTGAATGTGAATGTGAATGTGAATGTGAATGTGAATGTGAATGTGAATGTGAATGTGAATGTGAATGTGAATGTGAATGTGAATGTGAATGTGAATGTGAATAAGAATATCCCAGGAGATATTGACTGGGACTGCTCTGGTTGCCCTGGTTTCGCTTCCCGATGAAGTCGTTGGTAAAGTTGATCTTGGTATTCAAGCAGATGTGCGGTGTTATACGGACCCAAAGTGGCATGGCGGTGGCGGACCCCTGGATCACTGATTGCAGCTAAGAGAGTCACATTGCCTTCTCTCTGGCCAGGAACCTCCACAAGTGGAATGTTCGGTCCCCTTTTCCAGTTTTTTCTGAGGTTGGTTCTGAGTTTAAACCCTTCCTTATCAACAAAGATGTACTCATGGAGCTGAGGCATCACATCAACTTCCCTACAAAGGTTCTCTACAAAAGTGAAACAAGGCTCATAGGCCCACTACACTGACTATACTGCAATGAAAGGCATGCCATGGCTAATGTAAAGAACCACAATACAGTTTACACAAACCACTAGTACTTCAAAGCACTACTAGTGGGGTAGAGAGCCACTAAATAGACCTGAGGAAATGACCCAAGGAGCTGAAATTACCTGTACATACTGGAAACATATTGAGTCTTCACTCTGTCGGAGTTCCTGTCATATGGCACACGGTACAACTCTGCATAGCCTATTATGATTAAAAGTAAATTTACTGCTGCACCCTGAAATACCAACTGGTCTTTAATTAAGTGCCTCTGCCTTTCAGTTCTGAAAAAAATACATTTTATAGCTTATAGCTAATGGTCATCCATAACTGTGGAGCTGTACAAAACACAGTAAGATCACGTATAATTTGGTTGGTTGGTACAGTGAGTTCCAAGTATATGGTCTGTACATGCAAAACAACATTATCGTGTGTTTATACATGCATTACTATAACACAATGTACCTGTTTTCACACCTGAAAGTGCAGACAACAGATACAACAGTGAAGCGTTTGGACGCACCATCTGTCCAGCTTCCCTCATGGTCATCCCATGTATTACAACATTATAAACAATGATTGCACAAATTGCGTCAGAAAAACCAATTGTCTTTTTTGTCATCTTGGTCTTCCTGTTCCTCTCCATGCTTGACCCTATACGACCTCTCAGATTTATTTGATCTCTGCATGGTTAGGATCCATTGTTCCAGTGCACATGCAAACAAAAGGCCAATTTGTAGGGGTCTTGGGATTCTCATTGGTGTGTCACTAATGATAGTTGTTTTTCAACTGCTTACACGCAACATTTTGACATGTCACACAGTTTCTAAAACCTCAAACAGCAAAATCCCACACCAAATCTGCAAAACTATAAATGAATTCTCAGCCTTTGACTCAATTCTATTTTCAGTAAGACTTTCACAGTCATTGATCGTCCCTTGAACACTTGCATGTATTTTTAAGGCACTGCCCTTCAAAAAGCAAAAAAAAAACTAAAACTTTTTTTTTTCAGAATTCCATACACAATTCACAAAACTGCACACACAAAATGCAGAACACTTCATATCTCCTGCGAAGTGAAATACTGCATTTAAAACGCAATCTCCAATCACACGCTTTCCCCCACCTGTCAGCCCTGTTTGTAAGTGCCTGGTGTCCACTTTTTTTGCCCATCTACTGTCCCTGGCATTAACATCAGCTTCTGTAATCAAATTAGTTTTAAACCTAATTATGCCTCCATCTGTAGCGACCCTGGGTCAGGTTAGTTTTACACCCAGAGTATGTTTTAATGAGCCAACACCCACACACAACCTGCAGCTTCCGTCTTCACCCACCCACTTCTGTGGAGTTGAATTCAATGCAGCCGCTGTTGCTCATCTAATTTCCTCTCCTTGCACGCGAACGGAGCAAGTTATCATCTGCCTCCTCGTCCTGCAGCCTTTCGACACCAGCTACCCATTTAGAGGCCCTCATAATTATTATAGAAAATATTTGTAAATATATAAATTATTATTATTATTATTATTATTATTTATATTATTATTATTATTATTATATATAATTATAAACTTCCATGGCCATGGTAAGAGGCAACAATGAAATGGAACATCCAGCCATGATACCAATCTCCAAATGCTGCCAGGTTGTGGGGTAGTTACTGTCACAGCACACCTGAATATCCTAATATGCCATGAGTAATGTTGAAATCATCTCAGGGAACTGAAAGTAACTGAATGCCTTCCACAACAGACAGTGTGGTACAGATCCAAATGCATTCACGAGATCCAAAAATACCAAATGGAGGTCTCTGCCTTCTTCCCTTGCTGTCAGAATGTGATGCCAAATCATGCTGCCAAACATTTACCACAAACTTTCTGCATGGATATATCTATCAAACTATTTGCCTTCAGATAGGAGACCAACCTCCTTGCTACCACACTGAAGAAGATCTTTGCTTCCACATGAAGAAGACTGATAGGTCAGAATTGGTATATGCGTTGGTATCACAGCATTCTTCTCCTTTGGAACCTTTTTCATCATCTGCTTTTTACCTCTGTCTGCAGTACACTAATGCCTCATCTCTGTTCATCATCTATTCGTTTTCATTGCTTCTTCAGCTGCCTCCTCTCTTAAATCAGCCTTTCTATTTCAACCTGTCGTCTTGACCTCGCTTTTCCTTCCTAGCTTTCTGACAAACTCCATATCTTTCCATTAAATATTCTTTCCAGCCAATATAGCAGTGTGCGTTTGATGTGTTTCCATACAGAGCAATGCTGTTTAGGTAATACATTGGGTTGTAATATGTCTTTGCTACTGAAAAAAATATATTTCAGTTTACTGGATGTTCTCTCACTGAAAATGCAAAAAGTGCACTGTTTATGTGTAAAGCTTTGCTTCACAGTGTTTAGGGTCAACTGGAAAAAATACTGAAATTTGTATTCTATTTCTATGCTTACATATTCAGAATATTGTAATCAGTTTAGACAAATGTTAAGTGCATACACTGTAAACCCAGACAGTTCTACTAACTCATTAACATTATGTATTCAGTACTTAAAACCTGGTATTTAGTTGACCCAACTTAAAATGTATTAGTTTTCTGAGCAAGTGCAGACTTTTTAATTGTATTGGAATGTATTTGTTTGAGTTAACATTGCCTGATAACTCAAAAAATGTTAGTAGCTGACGTCATCAACGTCGTTGAGAACACCATTGCAAAGCTCTTGTGATGAGAGACGGACACAGCAGACTTAAGGTAGAGGAGTCGTTTAGTAATCCAGAGGTGGGAAGGTTGCTAGTTTGATTCCCCACTCCTCCTTACCAAGTGTATAAGTGTGAACCCCTAAACTGCTCATGATCTATAAATGCAAAATTCCTTGTCGATCGCTTGGATAAAAGCATCTGCTAAATCACAGATGTAAATGTAAATGCAGTGGCAACACTGGGAAGGCGGTCGACTATTGACAGTTCTCTCTACAGTAAGAGCTTGCGCAAGAAGTTGGAACGTAAGGAAGATACCCTTTCAAAAACTTGTAAGGGCGTAATAATTACTTTGTGAAAGACCCAGAGAAACACAAATATCTGACGAGGCTAAATCCTTTACAATTTTGGAATAATATGAGTTCAGAGAAATCAAAAATTATGAAAATGATAACACAAAAAAATCAGAATAGCCGATGTATAATTTTTGAGTTAAGTTTACTTAAAAAAATATATATATGTACTCAAATTTTCTTATGTAATCGGTTACATCAAAAGTTTTGAGTTCTCTGAACTTGTTCAGGTTTACAGTGTAGTAACACTGTAATTGCAAAAGGCTTTTTTTGATTTATCACAATAGTATGTAGTTAGTGATTGAAAAAGTCTTACCATATAGTTGTGTTTAGCATTTTGTGGAAAAGAGGGATTTTTGAGCTTTAAATTATGTTTTTCATTTTGCAGGAGATTTGTGGAGTTTTGCATTTGTGTGTGCAGTATTATGAATTATGTGTCAAGGTTTTAAAAAATGAGTTTCATAATAAAACTGTGTGAGTAACACCAGTGGAAATGTGTACTCTCTGAGTTTGGATAATAAAGACTTGAGTGAAAAGGGTTTTTACACAGTAACTTGTCTATGCCTATTTTATGACCATAGTTTATCAAACCGTCATGGAATTATCAAATATTGAGCAAAATATGCCATCACCACCCATGTGGCTTAATAACTACAATACAATAGTTTAGGGCTGTTGTGGGATAGAATTAGCCCATGTGCTGTAAAGTCAGGACATGACAGCCCAGCCAAACATAGAGGGTCTGAAACTGTGGACCAGTGTGTGATGGGAAAACGATCTCCTCTCAGCTGCTCCCACAGTAGCTTAGACTCATATACAGTACATCTCTGCTAGCATGACAGAAACCAGCACTCCGGATTTACCAAAAAACGAGCCTTGGAATGTATTTCTAGGGCAGCACATGCTCATGTCATTCTCTGTGTAAGTCTGGAGCCATGTTGGTCCCCAAAACAAAAATACATTAGCATGCTGATTACCTCTCAGGGCAAATCTTCACTTAGCCAGCCTCTCACTGCCTCACTGATGTCAGACTATACTTAAACATGGCGGATGTGACTGTGATCACTGGTGCATGCAGGCGCCGTGCTAAAGAGGGAGCCCAGCGACTCCTTGGAGGATGCGCCCAACAGGAAGGCACTGACAGATGTCTCTGAGGGTGAAGGCAATCACGGCGATTCACACTCCTCAGTGCCCCAGAACCCCCCCGAAGGGAACTGGTACTTTACTGATCCCCAGAGGTCTTGAGTGTGTGTGTGTGTGTGTGTGTGTGTGTGTATGTGTGTGTGTGTGTGTGTGTGTGTGTGTGTTGGTGTGTGTGTGTGTGTGTGTGTGTGTGTGTGTGTGTGTGTGTGTGTGTGTGTGTGTGTGTGTGTGTGTGTGTGTGTGTGTGTGTGTGTGTGTGTGTGTGTGTGTGTGTGTTGTCCAGGCTGGGGGGGTGGGGGATGGGGGGGTGACGGACTGTCTGCAGATAGCAGCATTTACTTGCTGAATGGGGTCACCATGGCTGCTGTGACAGTAGCTTGTATCGTATCCTGAGTCTGAGCTAAGGAAACGTGTCATATGTAAATGAACACTATAAGTAGTTACAAGATAAACATCTTCCTGGAACACCTCTGGTTAAAAAGGAAGCACACAAGGCTATCCCCACCTGCATTCAATTAATTTTAAGAGTAAGGTATTACATAAACTTCCTGTAGATTCTGGGAAAAACAGATCTGCGCCTGGTTGAGGGGCTCTTGGGCTGTGAGCGAGAGACTGAAAAGTGAGAAGCAGAATGCTGCTCTTCCATGTGCACGGGAAGCTCTCGGAGAGCCGCGGAGTGTGTATAATCATTTTGAGAGCTGGGGCAGGTGTTTACGTTGCAGGACAGCTGAAAGACAATGGAATCCCATCTTGTCCTGACGGCAGACACTCCAAACCTGGCCCGTGTTCTGGAGTGTAAAAATAACCCGCTGCCTCTAAGCTCCTCGCCTGTCATCCGTCAGATGTGAACCACTGCCACTATCACCCTGACTGTCTCTCACCGCGTTTCACTTCCACTTCCCTCTGTGTCTTTCATGGTGCTAGAGGTTTGAAAATCAGAGTGTCTTGTCTCTGCAATAGTCTGGGCTTCTCAGTAAATCTGCACAGCTTCAGTGGTGACAAATGTTTTACTTTATTTTTTTTTTAGGCATAGCACGCTGTTGCATTAGTGCTGTATTTGTGCTCCCCAGACAACTGTCGAGCCTCTGTAGAAGCTGACCATTGAGTGCTATATTGATTTGTTGACCCACTTGTTCCCAGTGAAGGGGGATTTGGTGGGTCCTCGACACTGTACAGCACTTTGTCAGAGGCTATCCAGGTCTCTGTGTAGAAAGCATTACAGCATTCCAGATTTGTGTGCTTGCATCCAAGAATGCAACAATCCATTGCCTCTACTTGTATGAATATTTCAGCAAGGACTTCCTGCCTCATTTTCAGTGGCACATCATCTACTGAATGTTTTAAGAAATGATAAAGCAGAAATGTGGGATGTGCCTATACCGCTTTTTTCAGATCGAGTATGAGTACTTAAGTTCTTTTACCAAACTGTATCTGGTAGGTAGGTATGATAGGGCTGAAATAAATGGAAGACATATCATCTTGCTACCAGCTGTTTCTGGTAGGCAGATCTCGTAGGGCAGCAAAAAATGACAGAGCACCGCAAGACCGCAGCTTTGTGTTTAATGTAATGTTGCCATGAAGTGGTATCATTTAAATGTTTTACCTTAATCAGCAGTTTCAGTGTGTGGCATTTGAGAACTGTTATGCGTACAGTACGAGTATGTGACCTCAACATCGACCTGACACCTGATGCATTGGTTTCGGTATCATGCATCCCTATAATAACAGATACACCAGTTGTGTGTTTAGAAGCCAGTGAGATATATAATCTAGTTAAATTGAAACCAGAAGAATGCTTTAATTTTGTTAATCAGCGTTTCCATTTGAACTGCTTCCAGTAGTTAATTACATTCACTCCCAACCTCGCTCGTCTTGGATTTTCATACCACAATCACACTGATTACAAACTGAGAGCAAGATGAAAGGCTCAAAACAACATGGCGGGAGAAGAAGATGGCAGACAGTGTGAGTTAAACCGTACCCATCTGCCTGAACATCAGCCATGCTAAAGAGACTCATCATAAACCCATTGTGATGAAATATGGGCTGTTGTCATAGGAAGCGCTAGCACCCTACTGAAGCAATGCTAGGACAAAGCTCCAATTGTGGGACAAATTGCCACTCCGTAAATGTTCAGATTGAATATGTGTGTATAATATTAATTTAATTTAAACTGTGACAAGAGGCTGATGAAAGAAAACTTTGGATCCCGTTATTGTAAGGAGAATGTGAGTTTGAGCTAGGAGAGTAAAACATGGACACTTTCAGAGCAGAAGGTTGAGAATAATATTAGAACAAAAACATTTAATAACACTTTTCAATTAGACAGCCTTGCCTTGCTTTAAAAACACACTGAATTAGATAGGGATGCACCAATATCAGGTAACGATACTGTGGTCATATACTCGTACTTGTACTCTCCGATACCACACACTGATACCACTTCTTGGTAACGTTACATTCAGCTCAAGGCTGCGGTCAGGTGGTGTTCTGCAATTTTTTGCTGCCCTATGAGACTTGCCTTCCAGAAACTGTAAGGTAGAAGAAATTGGCACTTGCATAGACAAATTATTATTATTATTATTATTGGTATTATTATTATTATTATTATTAATAAAAGTACTCGTATCGTTCTCAGTCTTGCCAAGTACACAAATGTAAGTACTCGTACTCGGTCTGAAAAAAAAGCGGTATTGGTGCATCCCTAATCTGTTATACAGCAATAATGAGGTTCTGAATGATTTCTATTTATTAATTAAGTACTTACTTTCATCTGGCTTTTCATGTTACTAGGTAACAGCAGAGTTTGCATCTATTTAAGTAGGTGTGCTCCATGGGAATAAAAGCTTGATATCCATCAATAAGCATTTTTGTAGGTTCTGTTTGCTTCTCTCTGAGAGAAGTACTTCAGATGATGTACACCAGCATAGAAACCTTAACAATGCATTATTTAGGTCTAAAGCAAAACACAAAATATAGCAGAATATTCAAATATTTTCAAGCAGGACATCTTTGATCAAGAAGTGAAAATGTTGGTGTAAACAGTAAAACTTCACTGACAATCTTCCTCTAAATGTATCCATTCCCACCAGAATAGTTTTTTCTCCAAATTTGGTGTTCAGCTCTTGTTCACCTTTGCCAAGTTGTGTGAGTGTATCTTTGCTGTCAGGTTCAAACAGTGGGAACATCCATCAAAACTGGAGGTGGTCAAACAGAGAGCTGCATTTCCTGGAGGTGAATCAAAGCCACAGCAACCACAACGACTACTCTTCCTCTCGCAGCCGCGGTCTCCTGATAGCTGGTGATTTTTTCGGCTGGAGATTAGGAGGCATGGACGCACAAGTTCCTGCCTATGTGTGTGGGCGCCAGGCTTCTCACCACAGTGTTGGGACTCTGGGATCCTGAGAGCGGCTGTGGGATAAAAGTGCTCGGTCGGCCAGGTCCCTCAATGAGCCATGGAGCTCAGAACAGTATTACACAACAGGAGAACACGAGCCAACTGGCATCCATCACTGGGGGAAAGGCAGATAGGGGGCAAACAGTGGAGCTTGAGCCAGCCTCACCCTGTCCAAAGTGTCACAAGAAGATTGTGTGCCATCCCCTGCTCAGAGCCAGGCGAGAGCTGATAGATCGATGCCTCGATGCCAAAGAGTCTCTGCAGAGCGTTCACCTTAAAAAGCCAGCTGCTATGTTTCATTATGTGTCTAGAAGATGACATGACAAGGGCAAAGCTTACAAAGTATCACCACATTTCATTTCAGCCCTTTGGACATAGTGCTTCAAATACATATATACAGACATTTACACGTGGGTACACACCTACATGCGTGTAGCCATAAACACACTGAAACTCTCTACCACACATTTATCTATAGATGAAGATCTGTTCACAGTCCTCAAAAGCATTTCCCATACTGCATTTGTGTGATTTCACAACAATACATAGCTTACACTCTTGCATGGCCTCCATATGAATCACAGAGAAGTGATTTCTCTCCTCCAGCTCGTGTCCCACAGAGTCCACTTATTGCACTCATGTACTGGCGTCCTTACCGCTGTGATTTACAGGCAGGGAAGAGGGGAGCAGTGGGAGGCGGTGTGTTCAGGGGGTTCAGGGGACAGACTAACCTCAAAAGAGCCTCAAGAAAGTGCCTCTCACTTTTGCAGTAGTAATTATCAAAAGTAGATTATTAGAAAGAAAATGAACAAGTCTCTGCAGTCATAGGAAGGAGCCTGATGCTCATTGAATGTGTTAACTGTTGCTTTGTACCATGACATTAGGAATGTTTAATAACAGAAAGGAAAGTTTATTAACCAAATGAAGTCGTAAGCCTCTGTTCTTTTCATTTTCTTTATAGTGTATGATTATGATTGGTACACAAATCCCATGGAGCTATAGGATAACTACGCTGAATGTCATCACCATTTTATTATTCCAGTGGAGCCTTATAGCTGTGATATATGCTTCAAAAATCTACCGTTGAGTTTTTTTTTTCATGTCTCTGTAAAACAAGGATGATGGGGGTATGAGAAAGATGTTTGGTCTTCCCAACTCGATGACATCTATCCAGCTCCCCGCTGGGGAAGCTCTGACCTGAGCTGATTGCCCTGGCTCTGATTGCTTCTATTACTGACTCCCTGTCTGTGCAGAAAACAATTTCTGAGTAACAGCCGCCTTCCGCCTGCTAACGAGGCTGGGGCAGATTGTGGACGGTAATAACTGTCTGTCACCCGGCTCCTGCTGGGCCCTTGCTCCATCAAATATCAGCCATTTAGCCTTCTCCAGGGGCGGCGGCAGGCTTTATTTTAGGACACTGGTTATCATCGACAGAGAAAATGAATGCAAACATGCATTTAGGTGTGGGTGTTCTGTTCCTTGTGTGCCTTATTAATAATTATTGTGTACCTGGAACTGTGCCCGCCCAGGCCCTGACTAGGAGAGACAAGCAATGATCGAAATTGCCTCCTAATATATATGAATACAAACATCACACAGTCAGTGGATGTGTTATGGGAGCCAGGTCAACACCCATGATCCATCTCCAGCACCTGGGAGAAGGGTTGAGGAGGAGGGGCGGGATAGGGATGGGGTGGAGGTGGGAGGGGGAGGGGGGGTTGGATGCTCTGGCCCTGTGTGACAATGACACTCATACTGGAAGCAGCGGGAGCGAGGGCTTATGGGTAGGTGCTCTGAAGCAGAAGTCAGTGTGTCTAGAGGTTGCTCCTGCAGACCAGAGGCTCCAATGACCCTGACATCCTTGCCCTCTGGCGATGCCAGTGTTCCTCCATGGCTTCTGGGTGAACTGCATTTTAGTAAATACATTGACAGCCCCTCCAGGGCATATTAGAGATTCCCCCTCGCTTTGGTTAACTCAGGCTCCATGTGTCTACACAAGCTAGCCCAAAGCTGCAAGAATGCATGTCCCAAGGGCTTGTAATGCACTCATAAAAGCACACATATTCAAATGCATGCACAAAATCATGCAAACATGCACAAATGTATGCAGATGCATTGTATATACTGTACATATACCGACGCATGAATGCATCAGTCTACGCAGAGGCTCACATGCGCACTAATGTTGAAGTCTGCTGCTACTTCTGAGAACTTGTACTTTTGAATTCATGCCTGGAAGTCCCCAATGAGGTAAGCTGCTCATTAAACAGTAAATGGCCTAGAACAGAGTTTCTCAAACTGGGGGACGTGCCGCCCTTGCATTTGGGGTGTGTCGGTACCTCTCACTGTCAAAATGTGCCATGTGACCTCTCACAAAATGCACAGTTGCACCATCAAATCACAGATACCATTGTCCCCAGCCTTGTCACGATCCTGCCCAGGCCAGGACCCCTTCATTTTTGTTCATGTTTACCCTGCATCTTGCCCTGTTGTGTTTTGCATGTATGCCATGTTACCTGTGTGTCAATTCCATGTTTCATATTGACCCTGCACTTCCTGGTTCACTGCCGAGTGTCTAAGACTATCAGTGCTCCTGGCTGCACACCTGTTCTCACTCACCTAATCAGCCCCTGTATTCCAACCCTGCCCAGAGACTCAGTCATCACTCTGAGAGTATCTTAGCCAAGTGTATGTGTATGTGTATGTGTATGCGTATGCGTATGCGTATGCGTATGCGTATGCGTATGCGTATGCGTGTGCGTGTGCGTGTGCGTGTCCGTGTGCGTGTGCGTGTATGTGTATGTGTATGCGTATGCGTATGCGTATGCGTATGCGTATGCGTATGCGTATGCGTATGTGTATGTGTATGTTTACATTTACATTAAGTCATTTAGCAGACGCTTTTGTCCAAAGCGACGTACAAGGGTGAGACAATCAAGCTAAGAGCAACAAAAAACCTGGTGTAACAATAAATACTATTTTACATAAAAAATAGAAAACGACATAGAAAGAAAAAAAGAAGTGCGGGACTACTGCTGAAGTAAAGTTAAACATTCGTCCAAGTGCCAGTTAGGAAGGGAGGTGCTCTATGAAGAGTTGGGTCTTCGAGAGCTTCTTGAAGGTAGAGAGGGATGCCCCTGCTCTGGTAGTACTAGGCAGTTTGTTCAACCAACGTGGAACTACAAATGTGAATAGTCTGGATTGCCCTGCTTGCACAGGCGGCAGTGCCAGATGACACTCACTAGATGAGCGCAGCGTCCTGTATGTGCATGTGTATGTGTATGTGTATGTGTATGTGTATGTGTATGTGTATGTGTATGTGTATGTGTATGTGTATGTGTATGTGTATGTGTATGTGTATGTGTATGTGTACGTGTATGTGTACGTGTATGTGTACGTGTATGTGTATGTGTATGTGTATGTGTATGTGTGAGAGCATATTCCTTTAGGAGAGTCTCTAGCCTGAATTCTCAAGTCAAGTTCATGTATTTTTCAAGTGTTTTTTGAGACTGCCTGTTTTTGCTGGATTACGGTGTGCCTGTTTCTCTGTAGTTCTGTGTTTGGATTCTGTGCCTTTTGGATACTTTACTCTGTCTGCCTGACTGCCCTAGTTGCTGTAGTTTCTGTTAACGGACCACTGGACTGCTTTTCGCCTTACATTTTTGCCTGCTTTTTTGTACCTTTGCATGAACTGTTTTACTGTGTAATGAACCCTTGATTATTTTTGACCACAGAGCTTTGCTCTGTACCATTACAAACATATTAAAATCTTGTATGTATTCTCACTCCTATATCAGCATCTGCTTTTGGGTCCAATATTAACACCCCTGGCCTCACAGACGCGTGACAAGCTTTTAAAAATGATTAGTTTGGAACCCTCCACTTTTACAACGCTAAGAATCAGTGCATTGTTCTATCTTCTCCGCGCACTGTGTCTATGCTACATTGTCAAATCTATTCCTCTTGCTTAAGAGAAAGCTCAAATCAATGAAAATCCATACCATGTTTTCACTGCTAACCTTCTTCCCAGGCAGATTCTCACAGAGCTGACGCGCACAAAAGGCCTTTATTCAAACTAGCCAGATCAAAAGTATCCAAACCTGCTCTTACAATACAGGAATGACATCTACGCTGTTAAAAATGAAACCCCCTAGACCAAGCGTTAGATTGTCCTACCTACATTTTCAATGCTTCCTACACTCATGATTCTTTTTTACAGCCTTTCAATTTGTATTTTGATAAATTTTACATGCTTTCATTATTATCTCCTTGAGATCACCAACATTGATTTTGTATTGTGCATGATGAGTTAATTTCAGTTCTTTGTTAACTGTCACATTGGAAACACATCTACATTCCTCATGTGTGTCTACAGTATGTACATTTGTCTACACAACCAAAGGTCTCTCATTAGCATTGCAGGGACAGCTTATGGAGCTGAAGAGTGACAGCAGATTGAAGCACATTTGTCACTCTTCCACCTGCTCCAAGTGATCCTCACTGCAGACCATGAGATCCAAGGGGTGGAGTTAGATCGTGAGCTAATCCTTACTTTTGATTGACCCCCTGGATCTCATGTTCTCAGGGGAGGACCATCTCACTTACTCTCTTGCCACCTTCTGGGTAGCAATGATGCAGGAGTTCCCAAAACTCTCGGATATGACCTTTGGAATGAGGAAACTTTGCTTTGGCATTGTTGGGCAAGACTGTCGGTGCTCAAAAAAAACTATCATAATCACGCTCAGATTGAGGAAAACGCAGGCTCATGTTTTACAATGTAGGCTTTGTAGGAATAATAACAATAATTACAACAACAACAGCAGTAGTAAAACACACACACACACACACACACACACACACACACCACACACACACACACACACACACACACACACACACACACACACACACACACACACACACACACACACACACACTCACACACACATTTAAAAAATGCCCATGCTGCATGAGAATGCAGAGAATCCTTTAACTCTCCACCCCTGACCTTGAAGAAGGATTTATTGATGCCAACACTCGAGGCAGTTTGGATAATGAATCACGCTACTGCCGAAAAATTGGGCATTGCATAAATATTGACATTTTACCCAGAATCCACTGCTTATATTCCCCTGTCTCTGTGTGTGGAGACTTGGACCAGCCCCACACACACACACACACACACACACACACACACACACACACACACACATACAGAGTGAGAGAGTGTGCCCCTGGCATGGTGATCTATTGTGGCCCTCCTCCGAGTGCAGTTTGGGCCTTCAATTTACAACCCTTGATGGGCCATCCATCGGCCGTACCTGTCACACATATATAACACACATATAACATGAAAGCAACACTTTCCCTGTGTTTTCCGTTATCATGGCAACCTTTGTATGGCATGTCCTAAAGATCCATGTGTTTGTGTGTGTGTGTGTGTGTGTGTGTGTGTGTGTGTGTGTGTGTGTGTGTGTGTGTGTGTGTGTGTGTGTGTGTGTGTGTGACCTCTCACAGAACACTTTGGTGTTTATGATTATTGCACTGAACCATAAATATGTTTTCCCTAAAGAGCTCTGGCTTCTGTCCGGCTGGATCTTAACATCAGCTATCTTAGAGCAGCTTTAAGCTTTAATCTCTAAATTTACAGCCACCGGCAGGTTGGAAAGGGGTCAGGCTCCGGTGTGGGTCTTGAATGCTATAACCACCTTGCAGTTTTGGCCCATCCACAGACATTTTGATGAGATGGTGTGCAAATGCTTTATGGTATAAGGCTATGCAGCATTCCTAGGGGAAGCATCAGTGGATAAATCCTTAATTCAAACTCAAGAGGGTTTTGTCTTTCTTATCAGGCTCTTTTCCTCTATTGAAGAATGGAACATTTTGTCTCTGTTAAATATGTTAAAATAGATTCTTTGCTATTTTGACCCGTGTAGTATTCATAAAACTAAAACTTTGTCATTTTAGTAACTTCCAACTGTTGCAAAAATAAAAGAGTTTCTTTCTCACACCTGGAGGCAGTTTGCACTATGTGGCACCCTGATGAACAAATCTGCAGACAAGCATTGAAGCATGAGGTCTTATAGTATTGCGTACCAAGGGCATTGGATACATATTTGCAGTCGAGATTGTAGTTGACCAAATAAAACTGTGTTTCCCAGTATTTGTAGGGCTAGGGCTTCATGGCATAACAGTGCATAAGCCCCCATGTTTCTTAGATAAAAGTTAAAACCAGAGGCTCATGGTCCACAGAAGCCTATGCTCAAACATTCCCAGTCTCAAACCCTGCACATGGGTCAGAGGCATGATGGTCAACTCCACCAGCTATAGCTTCAGTATGCAGAGACAGCTGATAGAGCTTCTCTAAAGCACTGGACACGATCCATTAAACGCATGTACACGGAGGACCAAGAGAAAGGTCACTGACGCTGAGGATCACTTGCCTGGAGTGGCAAGGAGATAATGTGCTCTCGGTCTGATCTGAATCTGCTCCCTAGATACTGACTGGGCTGGCCTGTTACCGCGCGGGCAAGCAAGGGTCGTTTTCACGAAAAACAAAGAGAAAAAAAGAGACACTCTAATGGCCTTTTCATGTTGCCCCTCCTGCTCATTCCAGTGGCTCTCAGAAAGGTATGATTTGTGCTAGCGGGCCCAGCTCATGCAGGTCATAACCATACAAAAGCAGGACAAAGCAGTGAGGGAAGGGGAGGGGAGGCGTGGGCGCTTCACAAGATTTACTTTTGAAAACACAAGACAACATCAATCCTCAATTTTGTCTTTGACTCAAACCCACACATTTCTTTTCCCTTCCGTGGAGCCAGTAGACATCCTCAACAGTTCACCAGAAAAGTCAAATCAATGAGAGTCAGAGGAAGAAAGTTGGAAGATTCTATTAGCAGTATCACGGTGTGCGTGTGATACATCTTTACAGGAGGAGGGGTATAAACGGCGTGAGAGTGAGTTTCCTGTGAAGGTGGTGGGCCTCAGGCTAACTCCATGGTAGATTAAAGAGAAGAGGGAGATGAGGAGGTGGACAGAGCAAGAAGTCCTGCAGGATGTGATTTCACACATGGAAAAAGCTCTTGTGTATGTGATAGTGTGTGTCTGTGTGTGTGTGGGTGGCCCTGGTCTGAACTTATTTATTGCTGGAGGAGGAAAACCTACAGTGGGCGGGGGTTTTGTATAACACCTTTCCATTACAACCAGTTACATTTGAGTTATTGGATTTTCTAGTCCAATGGTGTAAAGATGTCTATCAGAAAATGGGATTTGAGCACAGAAAATGGCATTGAGGCAGATTGAATAAATCAAACGGAACTTTTAATTCTCTGCCATTTTATTCACAAGTTTGCGTCTCAAAGACAGCCTAAGAAAAGACACTTGTAATTAAAAGAGGATCATCATAATGGATTCCACTGGCACCCAGTCAAGCACTGAGAGCACTGTCATTTATCAGAAAATGTACAATAGGGCACGTCAGCCTGTGTCTTTATCAGATATTTCACGGATCTGTAATTGTAATAATTGGGCGCAGACCCTCTGAGTTATCCATATCTCCTTTGAAAGCTTTTAAAGAGATGGGAGCGTTGGGATGGGGTTGGGGGTGGGGGGAGGCAGGCAATCCATCATCGCCAGAGAAAGCAGAAGTCACAGGGCGACAGGAAGAGCTGGGAAGAGTGGCCGATTCTTCTCTGTTGGAGAGCCCGCTTTGACATTGAGCAGACAAGCAAACATGACAGCGTGTGCTGTACATTGAAGTGAACAAATGGATGACACGTCAGGCTGTGTGAAGAGTCAAACACAGCCACACAAAGCGCAGAGACTGCATAACCTCTGTGTTTCGTAACGAGCGTGTCTTTTACCACTGATGAAGTGAGCGTGCGTGCTGACGCAAGGGGAAAGGGGTCTGGATTCCTCATGGCTGGATAGTGTTTACAGCGAGAAGTGTACACACACACACACACAGAACGTATGAATCCGTGTATCATTCGTTCATTTGTTTTTCCGATTTAGACGAGAATTGAAAAAATGAAAACAACGTTTGATTTCTCCTTTTTCCCTTTTTAAAACCAAAACCAGAAATCGGATTACGGTTCGTTTTCTCGTTTTTTCCATTCTGCACCCCCAAACGGAAAATGGAAAATGAAACATTCGAATAACAAATCCTGGCCGTATTGGTTGTCATATTTCAAAATATTTCTAAGTCCAAACTGGTTAACCCTGGGAACAGGTGTCCGAGAATAGTACACCATCAGCGGACTGGCCCTGAGCAGCTACACCCCTGGTTCCATCCTCCAGAGGGACCATGATGAGAGCAACAGGTGTCCGAGAATAGTACACCATCAGCGGACTGGCCCTGAGCAGCTACACCCCTGGTTCCATCCTCCAGAGGGACCAGGATGAGAGCAACAGGTGTCCGAGAATAGTACACCATCAGCGGACTGGCCCTGAGCAGCTACACCCCTGGTTCCATCCTCCACAGGCACCAGGATGTGAACATAATGTGTCCGAGGACAGTGCACCATCAACGGACTCTCTACGAGCTTCTAGGCCCTTGTTTTCAACCTCCACAGGCACCGGGATGTCAAAAATATGTGTCCGAGAAAGATGCACCATCAACGGACTCTCTACGAGCTTCTAGGCCCACCCAGGTCGGACGACCGATTCACCGGGGCGCGGGGATCCCACAAAAAAAGCAGCGTGGATTTGTTATTCGAATGTTTCATTTTCCATTTTCCGTTTGGGGGTGCAGAATGGAAAAAACGAGAAAACGAACCGTAATCCGATTTCTGGTTTTGGTTTTGAAAAGGGAAAAACGAGAAATCAAACGTTGTTTTCATTTTTTCAATTCTCGTCTAAATCGGAAAAACAAATGAACGAATGATACACGGATTCGTATGGGCCCTGGGGTGTGAGATCTCCTGGTGGGGGTGTGTGTATGACCCAGATGGTTTGTCAATCCTGTGTGTGTGTATGTGTGTGTGTCGGTGTGTGTGTGCGTATGCACATGTTTATTGACAGTTAACCTGTCCTATAAAAAAACATCCTGTGCAAATAACCAATTAATCTGCGCTCTGCACAACCAGCTAGTTGCACATAACTGAATGGAATGGTCCAGATATCCATATTTGTCAACACCCACATGTGTTACTCATTCTGTCTTTTTCATCTTCAGTGCTGACGGAAACACAGATTTCACGCAAAATACATTTCATACATTCACAAATATTCACAAAATACATTATACATTATAATACACCAATCACAAATTTCACAAAATACATTCAATACATTTAATTCACGACTACATACAATGCAGACAGTCGGTGAGACTCGTGCAGGCACATTATCTTGGCTGCTATTTCTTCTCTGCTTCTCATCTGATCCCTCTGCGGTTTCACTGCAGAGAACATAAATACATAGATTAAAGGTTGTCATTTTGTTGGCCCTGGCGTGTTACGCAGGGCGGACTCTTATTTGCATGCCAGGGTGGAGAAATAAGGGTCGTTCAGCCAACAAAGACAATCATGTCATCAAGGGACACACCTCCTGTGATTTACCACAATGGTATTTGGTTTGAAAAGTATCTACAAACATTAAGGGTGATGTGTTGGAGTGAAACACACACAATGTAAACAGTGGGATGAGGGGGGGGGGGAAGAGAATGTGATTCTCAGTGTGACCCCTGATGTTGTCTGTCGAGCTTCAGAGAGCCAGTATAGTGCTGGGAATCTATCTATCTATGGAGACAGAATTATGGGATGTTGAGGTGAGGATGTCACGACTGAATGAGGGGACGTTGTATGTCAGTCTTTTGCACCAGCGCCTGCTTTTTACTCATCAGTGCACATCTGCACATCTCTCCCTCTCCTTCCCTCTCTGTCATTCGAATTATCTAATTATAATTCAGATCATCTGCATTACTCTCTCTCATTCCCTCGCCCTCTCTCTCTCTCTCTCTCATTATCTCATCCTCTTCATCTTCAAATCTTATATCACACATTAAAATATCTGTCTGTAAATGCCTAGACCTCATCACCATGGTACACAGGAATTTCAAAGTGCTTGTTTGTGGTCCTTTACAGTATGCAACGCTGATTGGTGCAGTAAAAAGGCACATGACTCACTCAAAGCAGATGGTGAATGACAGCTCCTCATGAGGGAGCAGAGGATGGACGGAGGTGTGTGTGGGGGGGGAGGGGTTGTGGAGTGGTGGTAAGAGACATGCAAAAGACTCAGGGCAAATGATGCATAACGAAATCTGTTGAGAGCATGCTGTTGCGTAGCATTTAACAAGTACAGAAAATGCAGTAAGGGGGGAAGGGGAACAGGAGTCTTGTGGAGTAGGGTAATATAAGAGGGGCGTGGCATGCCTGTGCTCTTAAGATTGTGTAATGTGAGTGCCATGCATAATGTTGTGCTCTGTCAGAAGTCAGGTCCTCCTGCCAGCATGTGACTTTTATCAAACCAGCCTGTTTTTTTGGTCCATTTTGTTGTCCTTGTTTAATTAAATATACCAGGATACTGTTGTACAGAGCTTATATTTTTAGACCAAGCATTTACTATTGAGTCACACACAACAAAAACAGCACTATTGGAAGTAATGCCCAGTTGCTTAGGCTTAACTATTAAGTATTGAAAATTCAGTTATTTGTTCAAATGTATGTGTATGTTCAGAGGATTCCTTTGTGCTTTGTGAATTGTGCTCTGATTTCACACACAGTTCTGTCTTATCTTTTATAAATGCATAACTTGAAATTCCCTTCATGCAGTTTATCTCTGGTTTGTCTGCTGTTTCCTCAGGCAAGCCATCCCTGCATGAGAGAAATATGTTTGGCGTGATAATAGGATTCACATCTTGCCTTTTTTTTGGAATGCCTGAATTGAGTAATTCATTTTCTGGCCATGGACTAAATGAAATTCAGCTTTTGTTAATCTGCCAAAGCTGAGTTTCGCCACGGTTAGGCAAACAGCGACATGACCTTTTGGTGTTGTTCAGCTGAATCAGAAGGTAAACACTTGTTTGGATACTGCAGTACTAGGAAACCGTAATGTTGGAGTAAGGATGACTGTTCCATTTAGAACCATGAGCTGTCTAAAATAAATGTCGCGCAAGCTTGTGGGTTGCATGTCCATTTCAACATTCTTCTAGCATTGCAATGTTCCATGCACTGAAACAGAAGTTTACAAGTCTTGGATCATTTGAATGCCTCACAGACCATGAAATCCACAACAGCTAATAAGGCATAGCTGGGATTAAAATCCAGGAACTCTTCTTTCCTAGAAAGGTGTTTAACTAACTAAGCCATAGTGCCCCACAACATTCCTTGATAATAATCACAACTTCCTAGTTTCAGTACTTGCATGCCCTACCCCCATCCTTATGAAATGTCACACAATATCAAATGTTTACAACAGAATTTGTCATTTTGGCTGCAGTACTTTTCCCCTAAAGAAGATGGGCAGATAATCAGGTGAGTAGCAAAACAGGACAGGGTTTCCCAGAGCCTTGTTAGCACTACATCAACTCAAATCTTGCACAAAACTTAAAGGTACAGTGTGTAGGATTTAGTGGCATCTGGTGTGGTTGCTGAATTGCAACAGACTGAATGCCCCTCCCAAGCATGTAGTATAAGCTGTTGTGGCTGCCAAATGCCCCCTTTAGGCCAAGTGTTTGGGTTTGTATGTTCTGGGCTACTCTAGAAACAAGGCAGGGCAACATGGTGGATTATGTGGAAGAGGATACCCTCCCTGTGTAAATATGAAGGGTTCATACACAAATCTACTTCCTTCTATCATTTTTGGCAGAGATTGAGACACAAGCTGAAACTTTCAACGTACGTGCTGATGCCATCACACATGTGGTCTAGGAGTTTCATTGCATTGCGTTAGACACAATCTGACAAAAAAAATAAGCCAGAAACTTACAACTGGCCCCCCTTTCCCCTATACAATCTGTAAGATAAAGGATGAAGTTTGGTCTCGGCCGCTCTTAGCTATAACTTTAAGTAACAATATGCAACAATTTGACACTTTTTGAGATATGGTTTAATATGCAACTAGTATAGGTACCATCCAAAAATTCATGTGAAGGACAGATAAACACCTGTGTCTTCCCCAGTCGCCATTCAGGATATGCCCTATGTAGTTCTGTGTAACGGGCTGGTACACCCTGCAAAAAGGAAGAAAAGCTTTCACACGCATGACATTGCCAGCTAAACTGCCAAAAGACACCAGTTAGTGTGTTGGCAAGCTTATATCAGTGTCAGCTGGGCTGTTGGTGGTGTTTGCAAGGTTATTGCATACCTTTTAGGTAGTTAGCTTACTAGTTTTGGAAGAGAACTCCGTATTGCTGCTTTAACACAGTTTTCAGATGAAACAAACGTTTCAAAGCCTAAAATGTCATGTTGGTGGGCATATGCACTGTAAGAAAGCACTTCATTAATACATTGATCTTACATTGCAGTCAGTGCCAAAACGAAAGTTTTTAGGCTACGAAACTGTTACGGTACAACTGAGAGTGCTCCAGGCCAACATTGGGAAAGTAGTCTGTCTCTTACTTATCTTAACACGTTCTGTAAAACACCTCGAAACATTCAGGTCCAGTTTAAGGAATCATTTACAAATCACCTTGCGTTATTTTGTGAAAACCACCCCTAGAGCTACTCTCGTAAAACCCAACTGTCTGGTTCGGAAGTAGGAGACATTATAGGCGACCCTTTACATTACATATAAAATACACTTGAGCTGTCTACGTTCTGTTCAGGCCATTGGCGATGTTTTTCACCGTCTATCAGAACCAGCCAACGTCTGCTGTTCTTAATTCCACAGTCCAACACCGCCTCCTACAGGGATGTCGGGGCAGAGGGTTGTGCATAGAACACGTGGCCTACGAGAAGTTGATAAGTTGCATTAATATTTATCTGCAGCGAATAAATCAATACCGGGCGGGCAGTATTAACTACGTTGCTTAAACGTGTTCTTTAGCAATGTTTAATGTTTTAAAAAACACCCAACCCCAGTCAAGACACTCAACACAATAGCTCTTTCATCATTAAATAAAAATAGGCATACTAACCTTGTGCACAGCTTTGACAGGAATATTTGTATTCAAAGCACAAATAAAATTGATGTGAACAGACTTATAAAAGATTTTTTTGGATGAATCATATATCATTTCAACACCCTGGATGACCTGTTGATGGAGGCCATCTAGTTATATAAATAGTTAAACCGTAACAACTACAGCTCTCCGGCAATGGCAAAATGGCAATAAAATGAGTTCCAGTCTCATCTTTAATTAATCAACATAATGCGGTCACTCAAAAAGCATAATATAGAGCAAAACATCTTAAATATCTTTGTAACACATCAGTAACATCAGTGCATAGTAACAGGACAGTACAGGCCGTCATAGTGGTTTCAGTGAAAAGAACACACAGCCTTCAACTTTTCCATTCGACTCACCACAACTCTTGAATTCTGAAGATGGATATGAATACTGGACACAAATATTGTCACCCCTGCACTCCTGTCAGATAATGCACCTCTTCTCCCACAAAATTGTTGCAATAACAAATGCTTTGGTATTCACATGTTTATTTATATTCTTTGCATTGGAACAACGCAAAAAAACAGAGAAGAAAAGCCAAATCTGATATATTTCCACACAGAACTTCTCAAATGGACTGGGAAAAATGGCACCTTTTCAAGAAATAATTGTATTTCAAGCAATGTAATGCTCCTTAGATCCATATTTAACCTCTATATATTGTGCTGGCAATATAGAAATAACACTTGTGCAACCAGTCAAAATGGAGAAAAGTTGACTCAACATTTGTGTTGTGTGTCTGTGTTTACCACGCTGAGCATGGAGACAAGAAAGAATCTCAAGCCTACAAGTCTATCTCCAGAGATCTTAATGGTCCTGTGTCCACTGTGCGCAATGTCATCAAGAGGTTAACAGTCCATGGCATTTATCGCTAACCTCCCCGTGGAAGGAAAGGAACAATTGTTGAAAGATTGCAACAAAGGATTGTTCGATTGGTGGATGAAAAACCTAGAATAACTTCCAAACAAATTCAAGCTGACCTGCAGACACAGGGTACAACAGTGTCCGCTCGCAGTGTCTATCCGTCACCATCTGAATGAAATAAGACGCTATGGTAGGAGACCCAGGAGGATCCAACTGCTGAAACAGAGACATTAAAAAGCCAGACTGCAGTTTGACAAAATTCATTCTGGGAGAACGTCCTGTGGCCAGATGAGACCAAAGTAGAGCTTTTTGAGGCCTTCAAAGCAAAGAAAACACAGTCCCTACAGTCAACCATGGTGGGGGTTCACAGATGTTTTGGGGTTGCTTTGCTGCTTCCGGCACCAGATGCCAGTGTGCATGGCATCATGAAACCTGAAGACTACCAAAGAATTGTGGGGCACAATGTAGGGCCCAGTGACAGAAAGCTGGGTGTCCGTCAGATGTAATGGGTCTTCCAGCAGGACAATGACCCAAAGCACACTTCAAAAAGCACCCATAAATGGTTTAAGACAAAGCGCTGGAGAGTTCTGAAGTGGCAAGCAATGAGTCCAGACCCTTAGAGCTCCTGTGGCGTGATCTCAAAACAGCAGTTGGAAGAAGGCACCCTTCAAAAGTGAGAGACCTGGAGCAGTTGGCAAAAAACAGTGATCCAAAATTCCAGTAGAGAGGTGTAAGAAACTCATTTATGGTTACAGGATGCGATTGTGTGGAATTAAATCAGAGTTGGCCTTTTTTCTCTGCTTTTTTGTGTTAAAAAAATAAATAAATAAACATGTAAATACTGTATATGGGCCGCCTTGGCGTAAGACTTGGCTATGTTCATTTATGGACTTCAACGGGGCAGGATCTTTCATCCCTGAAAATAGCCATCTTGCTGGTCCACCTGAACCCCAAGTGGACACAGAGTTCAGGATGAGGGTGTGGTCTCACGTTGAGGGGATGACCCTGATCCCAAAGTGTGCGCGCAGCTGCTCCAGGAACATGAAAGTGAGCACGGTCTGAGGGATCAGGCGGATTCCAGCAGGAACCAGACCCTGAGCAGAGGAATAATGGTAAATCCTCGGTAGGCCGCAATCAAATACAAAACAGTGGGAACAGAGGGAAAGAGATGAGAAGTGTAGAATATGGTCACACTATAGAGCAGTAGTTCCCAAACGTTTAACGGCAGGCTCCCCTGTGACGGTGCAACGACAAATATACAATGACAATAATAATCAGATTCCCATCAGCTGTTGCATAGCTTTGCTTTGACATTGTTTCTACATCTGAATAGTTAAACATTTTCAATTTCATTTAATCAATGGGTTAAGCTTAATTATTTGATCAGTTTAACTTTTTATATGGTTTTAGATCGGTTCATGTAAGGCACATATCCATTTTATATTAATAATTAGGCTAGCTATAACATATAGACTAAACAGAAGGTCCTGAACATATAGTACAAAATAGGTTATAAACTCATTACCATATAAGTTAGTCACACTGTAAATTCTTCATTTGACCAGTGGTTGGTTGCTTAAGGTTCTTGTTATCGTTTTTAACCCTCAAACTACACCCCCTTTGCAGTAACCTCGCGCACCCCCTGGGGGGCCCACTCCAAATTTTGGGAACCACTGATATAAAGACATCATAAACACCTTGTAAAAAGCCTTGGGTCCCAGTTTCGCAGTATCCAGCAGACAGTGGACCACCCCCTAAAGAGTTAAATACATGGTGTCACACAGCACTTGAAAATCATTTACATTACAGAAAGGATCAGCCTGTTTCATATCCGCACATGATTGACTTTATAAAATGGATGCAGTGTGCACATACATACTCAATGATTCACACACTTACCCCATATTCCCCTTTTGAATTCATCAGCCTGGTCTTCAGTACATCCAGAGGCTGGCAGAGAATAGTAGCACAGCCTCCCTTCAGAAAGAAAAGTCATTTTTTTAACAATGAATATTAAGTTACTGACACATAATTTAAGCCATTTATTTTATAGCAAATCATGGGTGTGTTAACAGATGGTTTTACAGGTTTGTGATAAAATAATACATGAACCGGGGCCTATAATGACCTAAAATCACTGTCTATAGTTCACAAGTGATGAGGTCATCCTTCCAGGAAAGTTACACCCGAGTGCTAACATCTGAGGCCGTAGTTACTCTCCATTTTCCTATACCCTCGCTTTAATTTTAAGCGCTTTTAAATTAGGTTACACATAGTCTATACAGGTGGAGGCCTGCTGACTTACTGCAATAAGGCTGGCCAAGAAGTGGGTGACAATGTTGTCGGTCATCACTCCTGTGCCCACAACCAGCTGTTTGGCCTGGTCATAACAGGAGAGCTGCACAGACCAAAACAGAGACAACAGTGACAAACAACAAACCCCTACTTAAATGGAATAAAATCAGCCTTGATGTGCTCCCAGTAAACAGTGTGTGTCCTCACCTGACCAACTGTGACAAGAGCACCCCGACTGGATGCCATGGTGGCCCCTGAGAACAGCTTCCTCATCCCCTCTGAGAGAGGAATAGAAATACATTTACAACACACCGAGTTTGAAAAAAGTTGTAGTAGCATCAAAACATCAGCAGACCAGCTAATGGTATTGGGATGGTTGAAACTGAACAATGCTTGCAATGAGCAGCTGAGTACATTTGGATTCTTTCCCAGCTAATTTCCACACCAGACTAAATTCTAAAAAGCCCTAAAAGTTTGCTAATTTTTACTATTCAATCTTACCTTCTCTCCAGACTCGGAAAAGGCCATCCAGTGCATGGGCATAGCTGGAGAATAAACCAATTTAATAAATAAGTTTCTTTTTTTATTTCTCAGAAAAATTCAATATTAACAATGCAAGAAATGTCAAACCAGGACAGTTTGTCAAAAGTCATTTCAACACTTACTTTCTCCTGAGCTCTGATGGCAGTTTGACATCATTTTGCATCCTGTGACATGCAGCAATGGAAATTACTTATTTAAATTGGTTCATACACAGGCAGTTCTTTAAGAAAGTAATTCAAAGGCAAAGATGTTTTGAAATGTCGGAAGCTTGTTCTTGAATGTGATATTAACAATTGTGTGCCATGTTGATATTCAGAAAGTGACATTGACATCTCGTTGGATGTTTCTTCCCCAATTTCAATTTCCTGAGTAAAACCTGCCTGATAAAACAACATGCCTATAACATCAACTTACCTTACATTAACCATGTCTGCAGGTGTGCCAACGAAACCCCCTACGAACCCTATAAAGGACACAGACATAGAGAGTCAAAGAATGGTGGCCATTACTAATAATAATCAGAAATCCACAAAACCAAAGAGACAGCGAGCGGATGTGGTCCAATTTCACCTAGACCCTCCTTCTTGACCTCCTCTGTCTTTGTTTTGTTACACACAAGCAGAATGTGTGGTGACTTATTAAAATGTTATTACTAAGTCTGTAGAGGCTCCCAGTAGGCTATTCTGTTCCAGCCCAATTCAGTCCAAATGTAGATGGTAAGTACTTTCACACTGTGCTCTTCTTTGGCTGGTTGGCTTGAACAGTGAAATCAGAGCATGGTTTATTTTGGAGGGATGTACTCCACTCTAGGGATCAATCCAGGTCCATCATACCTCCAAAAGCAGCCAGTAGAACTTTCTGGTAGAATGGAATGGGTTTGTTAGTCCCGCTGCCCATCATGTCTCGTACGGTCTCGTAGATACCAAAGCGTGTCATGGAGTAGGTGAGCTGGGTAAGGCAGACAGTACAACTCATTACACAATTAACAGACTCACTGTTTTGTGAATTCACAGGGCAGTTTGGAGTCCCCAACTGTTCCAGGCTGTGTGATGCATCAATAACTAATTCAGAGCTGTGTAAGAGACGCGTGTGACATTACAACACACCTGGTTGGTGAACTCTGATCTGGGTAGTGTCTGTGTGTCTTTGTCTGTGTCATTTTGAAACACTGTTAATGACTTAAAATATATGAATCAAGTACCTTGAAATAAGAATGACCTTGTATGAATCATGTTCTTATGTAAGCAGAGACATGGCTTTTCTGTGTTTCTGTGTGTGTGTAACTTAGATTATTAGGTGCCACTTAGTGCAAGTGCATGTTTGGACCAGAGGTGATCAGGAGGGTCGAACTGTGCTTCTTTTGACCTTGTGTACATCTTCGCATGGCAGGAAGCATAGTAAAACAAACCTGGACGTCAGAGACCCACCATGTGGTTATCCCTGCTGGCAAATTGTTTTTGCGCCAAAGAAACTTCTATCCCTATAAACCTTATACAGCAGGAATTAGAGAATACAACAGACCTGTCTGCAGACCGAAGCACTGAGGCCGCTGTAGAGGGCCATCACCCCATCACTGCGTACGACATGAACAGCCATGCCAACCATCCTGGTCTTCACCTCCTGCTGGGTTTGCAGGAGCACCTGCGAGGTCACACAGAGTGGAGAGACTTCTAATACACACCAGTGGCAGACTGAAGGTTTTATGGTAAGGCCTTCCATGACAATTTTTGTTTCGTATTAAAAATTTTTTTTTTAAATACCGTCATAGTGTTTAAACACCCACGTTTCAAACATTTGAGGGAAAACAGGGCCAAAAATGTAAGTGAGATGGCAACGTTGTTTTGAAGCAACTCTATAGGTTACAGTGGTGCTGGAAAGTTTGTGAACCCTTTACAATTTCCTGTCGGCTATATCTTCATAAATGTGATCTAAAATGAGATCACATCTTCATCTATGTCCTAAAACTTGATAAACTGGATCCACACAAATAAAATCTTCTTTTATAATGTATTTATTTTGCAAAATGATCTAACATTAAATGCCAATCAGGTGTGAGTGAAGTGGTCCCTGTTTATTGAAAAAACATAAATCTGGGTCTTCATTATCAAAGACTAGTCTTCACAACACAGCTTTGTGGAAGTGTGCCATGGTTTGATCAAAGCAGATGCCTAGCGAACTCAGAAAACAAGTTGTCAATGCTCTACAGGCTCTAAACACTTTGGGCTCCACCAATCCACCAAATGCAGGAAATCCAGCACCATTGTTACTCTCCCCAGGAGTGGTCATCCAGCAGAAATCACTCCAAGAGCAAGACTTATAATATTCCAGGAGATCACAAAGAACCGCAGGGTAACATCTAAGGATCTACAGGCCTCTTTTGTGTTGGCTAATGTCAGTGTTAATGAGTCCACCATCAGGCAAACACTCAACAAGTGTGCATGGCAGGATAGCAAAGAGGAAGCCACTACTCTTCTAGAACAACATTGCTGCCTGTCTTAAGTTTGCTAAAGACCATGTGGATGCGTCAGAAGGCTATTGGAAGAATGGACGGATAAAGTCCAAAACGGAACTTTTTAGTAAAAAGCGTTATGTTCGGCCCAAAACAAACACTGCATTCCAACAAAAGAACCTCATCCCAACCATGAAGCACAGTGGTGGAAGTATCATGGTTTGGGGCTGCTTTGCTGCCTCGGGACCAGGACTGCTTGCCATCATTGATGGAACTATGAATTCTGGATTGTACCAGCAAATACTACAAGAGAATATCAGGGTATTCGTTTGTGAACTGAAACTCAACAGAAGATTGGTCATGCAGCAAGACAACAACCCTAAACACACAAGCAAGTCTACTAAAGAATGGTTAAAGAAAAATAAATGTAATGTTTTGGAATGGCTGAGTCAAAGTCCAGACCTTAATCCTATAGAAATGTTGTGGAAAGACCTTAAGAGATCAGTTCATGCACGGAAGCCCACCAACATCCATGAGTTGAAGCAGTTTTGTAAGGAAAAATGGGCCAAAATTCCTCCAAGCCGATGTATGGGACTGATGAACAGTTACAGAAAACGTTTGATTGAGGTTACTGCTGCTCAGGGAGGTCACACCAGGTACTGACAGCAACGGTTCACATACTTCTTCCAACAAGGCATTTAATGTTGTTGGAATGTTTTGCTCAATAAATGAATTATAAAATAAGAATGTTTTCTGTGTTTTTTTGTTGAACTGAGTTCACTTTATCAAGTTTTTAATTTAAATGTAGCCTATGCAGATATACAGAAAGGGGTTCACAAACTTTCTAGCACCACTGTACAACCTCTAATGATGGCCTGAGAAAATACACACCACTTACCTATATGTAATGATGGAAACTTAATACAACCTATGAATGTAAGGTGGGTCAACAGTTTTTTGATATTTCAAATTTGTTTAAGTGAAAGCCCCATAGCAGATTCTGTGTAGAACGTGAACTGTCACTTAATGTTATGAATCATCAAGCTGGATTTAAAAAGTTTCACAGTAGCAACCATGGACATAACATTTGGCCGTTACTCTTTCTTCATTGGATTAATACATATATTTGCTGGATAGTTTAACTGGAAAGCCCTGCTGCTTGGGCCTCTGCCGTAGGCCTACATGCTATACAGGATATTAAAGTGAGTTTTCAATTCTATTCTGGGTGGCACATGCGGCCTATAATACTGACCCCATGGCGTGCGTGAGAGTCTCTCTAGCTGTGATCGAAACGTCCCCTCATTCACTATTGGGCACCATGTTGGGAATCAGACGGTAAAGTAACAGTGAGTTTCTGGACACTACATTGCAGAACACTCCATGTCGGTAAAGGCGAAGCCCTGTTGATTAAATCGTCACAGGCCTATAATAAAGCCTTCATTTGTACGTTTGTTACATTACCTTGATTAGATCCAGTGGGTGCGTGCAGCAAGCAGCTCCACAAGAGGCCATTCCCCCAAAATACCAACGTGAAATCCGCTGCTCTTGCATATTGTCAAAAATAGTCCTTCGATAACAGTTAACAGTGAAAATGTCTTCCTTCCGTGGCAGTTAACTGTCGTTATTTCAACTGGTGAATTGCCAGTAAATTCCCTTCACACAATCAATGGCCCGCAGTTAAAACGCATCGAGGGTGATGGTTGATAGTCTGGGGTGCGACACAGGCACATTCACTTCAGTTGCTTGTGAGACGGGTAAGAGGTTTAACCAAGGAACACAATAAAATAACATGACGAAACACTCCTGTCTGTTGGTCTGACCTCTCTCTTGAACCCCATATTCTATCTGACTACACTATGAGTTTAAGGCGGCAAAGAGAGCTCGATACTGCTTATTTCCAAGCATGTGTGTAATTTGGCTCCACGCTGCCACACATGGTTGCTTCCACTTCGCCGTCTTTAGCTGGACGTAAGCACATGCTCAAGGAGTGTTTCGAGCTCAGCTGTTGCATTAGTTTGCCTGCCTACTGCTGACAAGAGAGCGAGCTCTTTCTTTCCACTGGAAAACAAGACCAATACTTCTATGTTAAGACCCTTCATACAGAGTTAACAGGTACGTTCATTCAAAGTCATGCTTTTGTTAAATCCATGCATCGTTCTTTAAATAAAATATAGGCTATATGTGCTGTAAATTCCTCATTAAGATCAAAGAAGTATAATACAGAACACTATGTGGCCAAGTTGTTAGAGCTTCCTTGGCATGTGCAGGTTTGCCAAGAGTGGGGGGCAGCTGGATCCTGAGTGGAAGTGTACGTGACTGACATAAAAATAGATGCAGTCACTGCTTGACATGTCGAACTTGTTGTGTTATATTGACCCATTATTAAAATGTTAAAATGCACTTGAAAATCTTTCACATTAGTCCTTGCTTTTGAGATACAGAGGAATAAATAATATTTCTCAAAACCTGCTCACATAGGCTTTATGCTCCTTCCAGAGGTTCTGAAACTTTTGTCAGGCCACTCTTTGACGATGAAAAAAGATGCCCATCAGTTGTTGCTCAGATGGAAATCATTTTCTTTTTATTAAACGTTAAAATTACCGATTACATTAAGTTGAAAATGTTAGCTGTTCAAATGTAGAAACAGGGTTTAACAAAAGCAATGAGGTGGCATAGCTTTTCTTTGTTTCTATTGGGTTAATTAATTAAACATTTTATATTTAATTGAATCGTCAGTTCAACTTAAATATTTGATCAGTTAAATATTTTATTTAACAAGATTTTTTGTTTAAAACGAATCAAATCTGACGGGATCAAATACGGTTTTACGATTCACTATTCTTTGGATCTTCGGATCATGTAAGTCGCGTGTCCGTTGTATTAATAATCTGGTATAGCTATTCCTTTTAACATCTAGGCTAAAAGGAAGGTCCTGAACGTAGTATATAAGTAAAAAGTAAGTTATACACTCATCACGAAATAGGTTAGTGATGCCACTAAGAGCACTGCCATACCTAAGTTGACCAGTTGTTGATTGGGCTTCACGTTCCGTTTTTCCACCCTCAACCCGCCAACACTTGCTGTAACTTTGTCCACCCCAGATTTTAGGAACCACTGATCTGAGCATGGGTACATAGGCATGTAGGCATAGGCAGTCCTTCGAGGCTATTCATAAATCACTCAACAAATTCAACTACCTCTGTAATAGGACAGCAGTAAGCAAGTCATTATGAATGGAGTAGATTGAATGGCAAGTTGTGCTGAATCAGAGCAGCATATGCTGCCAGACAGAAAATGAACACTCTCAAGACAACAGTCACCCTGCAAGACAAATTCTTTTGACTGTGCCAAGGTGTAAGGCTGATGTACATCAACGTTGGACTTCAAGGGACACACTGGGTCAAGTCCTACTGACCCACTTACCTCAAGGCTAGTTCCGGTTAAAAGTTTTTCAAGGTCGGCTGTTAAGTTTCTCTATGCATCTTGACACAATGTTAATTGTTGATGGCTCAACATTAGTAAATTCAATTAAAGTAATTCTATGTAAGCACTTCTTAAAGAGCTAGTAGGTAACCCTCATAAGTTACATGTCACTGACCCCTATGGACAGCATCCCCAAGTCTTTAGACTCGCATCTATTTTTTGTTGTTGTTGTCTGTGTCCGATGTTTTCCATGGTCTTGTTCTTTGTTAGGTTATAAGTTTCTCTAAAAACAAAAAAACTCCACATGGAGTAAAATTACTTCATATTCAAAATACACCAAACTACTCCTGAAACATCTTACAGCTTTATCTAAATCTATTTTATCCATTATGCCAATCCTCTTTTACTATAAATAGTTGTAAAATTGCAACATTATAATTGCTCTGCTCACATGGACAATAATGTTTTTTGAGCGCTTTTATTATTGGGAATTTTCTGTTCTGGTGAAATGGCAATGTCACTGTCTCAGAGTTTTTGTAGCCTTACATACTCAGACACAATCTACAGTATGTCATGTTTATTTTACCTTAGGAAATGTCAACCATGCCACCTGTGCTGAGAGCTCTGTTTCCTGGCAGACAGACAGACAGACAGACACAGAGGCACTGCACAGGGCCATCACACCAGTAACTCTCAGTGGCTGTGAGAGACATACAGACAAGCAGGCAACGGGGTAGCAAGTGTTTGCAGGATTGAGGCCTGTTTCAGTTCAGTCTGTGAGCTCGGCCACCCCTTCCAGTCACCCGTGAACCAAGTGGCAATGTTTAAAGGCAGTTCTTTTCCTTAGATTCCTTTCGTTGTTACATATAAAAAAAGAGAGAGACGGACGAAGAGGATGAAGAATGGACAGGTCTACTCCAACTCCACAGTGCCACCAGCTGCCTCCAGGGATGCCTTCAGTTTCTCTGCCTCTTCTTTGGAAACGTTTGCACGGATCTCCTGAGGCAGGGACTCAACTAGTTTCTTGGCCTAAGAAAGGAAATGACGGTTAAAAACAGGCACAACAATTCAACACATCTACAAGTTATACCTGAAGCTCTTTTTTGGACTAATGACTCTAGCATGGTCAACTTCAATCAACAGAGTCACTTAATTTCAGGTACATACAGATATCTGCTATAGGCAAGATAATATATAATGATGAAGTAATTAATGAAAATCATGGCATAGTCAAGGTTGTAATACATGCTGCACTGGCTATTCAATCAGTATATTTTGTAGGCAAATGGGAGGCCAGAGGAATACAAATGGACACATGTAAGCAATTTTACCTGAACAAGATTCAGGCCTTGCATACAGCTCTTGACTTCTTTGATCAATTTGACTTTTTCAGCTGCGTTGATTGCTGTCAGTTTTACAGTGAAATGAGTCTTCTCTTTCTTGACTGGGACTATTTCCTCTTCTACTGCCTAAGGACACAAGTTCACACACAAACACGTTAGCATTCTTACATTGTAGAATAGCATGTTCTGATCGATACGACAAATAAATTAAACAAAAATACCTGTGCTGCAGGTGCCGCTGCCATTGCGCCCATAGGCATCATTCCAACATCTTGAATATTTAAGGTTTTCTAGGAGAGATAAACAGACAATGTGAATTTTCTCTCTTTGTCTCGTTCTCTCTGAAAAGATCCTTACATTTTCCCTCTAACTTTACCTTCAGTAAGTCGTTCAGGTCTGAAACTTCAAGTAAGGTGAGGCTGGCGATGTCATTGACAAGCTGCTGAATTTTGGGTGAGTACTGTTTGGGTGCACCGTCCAGAGAAGGTGTGGCTATGGCATCTGATGGGCTGACTGGACTGGTCTTGAGCGTTCTTATGGCACACAGAGCCGGTGTCTGGAGGTTATGCCTGCGAAATGACAGATCAATGAACTCCATAAACCTCTACAGACCCAACGGAGAGTTAGTCACGCCCTCGATTAATGACTTTCAGTTTAACAGACATCGTGACTTATAAGAATAATGCATCCTACAGCATATCATTGCAATTGCAAGTAATGATAACGTTAGTTATTTTAAACGTATGTTTTTGAAACATTTCCATTTAAACATTCACACGTATATCTGCATCCAATCACATCTTACAGGTCTTGTCAATACAAAAGAAAAATATAACTGGGAATATGACCTTGGCATTGATATAAAACGTTACATCGTTAGCTGTCGGAATGTTAAGCAACAAGCTAACGTTAGCTACCTAGCTAATTTATATAGCTTAAGTTAACTCAATGTTGACTGTCCATAAATGACTACTCCATCATCTTCGCCAGCTAGTTACCCGAGTAACGAATACAGCAATAGAACCGGGGGGCTAATCCCAAACGTGAGGGACAATGACCTAGAAGCAATTTCTCCCTCACAAGACATAGCGAACATTTGCTCTGTTGGTGTGCTCAAGAGCTAGCACAGTAGTTAACATTGACTGAGAGGTAGAGGGCTAACCACTTTAGTTTAAGATTATAATACAAAATAATTTTCCAAAGACTACATCCTTAGTTAATGCCCATGTCTACAACAGCCCTCTCCATAAATTAATGCAATCACATGCATTGCTAGTACAGAACACATCAACTTTAAATCGACTGTCCTTGACTGGAGTGCATCTGCACGACTCTACCGGTAATATCTCAGTTCACATTACATCACCGCTCCTGGTGCTTACCGTTGCGTTTGTACTACCGTTCGCAACGCCGCCCGAATACAGTGCCTGGTGCAATACATGTTTCTGTTTCTCTCTTTCGACTATCCAGTCCAGGTTATTCACAAACGCTTCCCAAATACACACGCCAGCTTGTCACTCAACCTCACTGCTCAAAAGCACATGGCGTCCTCCAGTAGCTCTTCCTGACCTACCCACAATGCATCACCCCAAACAGCTAGTTGGTGGATTCAGCGCAACTCAACGATCAATGGCTATTGGTTAGAAGAACTGTCAACTGTAAAACTACGTTAACAATAGGGTGGAGGTAGACCATTGTAGGCCTATGGCTCGGTAGATCTATTGGTAGAAGTACATTGGAAGTGTATAACGAAGATGATTAAATGTCAGCAGCTTTTTGTATTAACCATTTCCCATACATTACGTTTTCAATAGAGTGATCTTAGACAGTGATATGTTTAACATCTTGATGTGTTCACTCACAATATGTCATTATTGGGGTGAGTGTGTGTGTGTGTGTGTGTGTGTGGGGGGGGGTAATCTGATAACCAATTCAACAGTTGGTTGAGCAGAACCCCATGAGGAGGAGGAGCTTTAAAGGCTCTTAACCAAGGAGGGTAATCTTCTGTTCCATCTGCCAGTCCACTGGACAGCAGGTGACCATGAGCGATTCTGTACCCTGTATCCCTATTCACGGCTCGGTTTCCTTACCACATTCATCTACACTGGCCATTGCTGTTGTGAGCGGTCACTGTAAATGACCTGGGAAGGTTGGTTTGGATACGCTGAGACTTCAACAATTTATTCATCCCATGATGCTGTTGTCTCCTGCGGCTGAGCGTAACCAGGACGATATACTGTCAGTGCTGGCAGACATTCTGGAGGAGCAGTCCCACAAAGAACTGTTTGGCCTGGAGCTGGGCTCTGGCACAGGGCAGCACGTTGTCCACTTTGCCCAGGAGCTGACGTATGTCACCTGGCGTCCATCAGACATCCAAGAGGAGTCTCGTGCAAGGTAGTAGAGTTATGGTCAGTATCTGACTTTAGTATACAAGCTGTTTTATTCAAGGTTATTGCCTTTTTAAATTTAGAGAACATCATTACATTAAATGTTAGTATTTACTCCCTTCACTGCTGTGAATTAAAAAGCAGAAACTATATCTTTGAATGTATATTTCTAAATCCTCAAGCTCTAATCATTGTGCGTTAATATTAGTGGCAATGACCAACTGTGGGATACATGCCTGTTTTTGCCCTGCCTTTAGTATCCGTGCTTACATTGAGGCAACAAAAGTGAAGCGCGTTCTGGAACCTGTGCACCTGGATGCCAGCGAGCCCTGGGACAAATGGGCGGGCCTGCCCCGCAGCTCCTGTGACGTCATCGTAGCCATCAACCTCTTCCATGTCTGCTCCTTCAAAACAGCAGAGGTGCCGTAATACTGGTTCAACTCCATCACAAAGTAGGGGTGGGAATCACAGGTTAACTCACAATCCAATATTATCACCATATATTTTCTTCGATATCAATTGATCACAATATATGCTATTTTTCAAAATGGAAATCGTAATCACAGCCCATAACTCTAACAGACCTATTTTGATGGAATTTTTATTACGGCCATTTATAAATCCATTTCATGGCTATTACCACTCTATGAAGAACCCCAGGCATGGGGCTGGAGAGTAGAGATGCTCTGGAAAAATAGTTTAACTGTCATGAGTCTGAAAAAATGTATCAATATTTGGTGTCAGTGTATCGCAAGCAGAAATATTGCAATATATCGCCTTATTTCTGTCCCACCCCATATCATAAAGCCAGAAGTGGTGAAGTGATACAATTAAGAATTAAGAATTTAAATTTCATCCAACCAGGCTTGCCATTGTGTTACTCTTACAGCATATGGACTGTCTCAGTGACCACAGGGTGCTAACCATTGGTGATAGTGGGGCAGTGATGCAGTGACTAAATTTGTACGTGGTTGACAAAGCCATGGCTGAAAACGTTCACTATGACAATGTCAGGGAAAGTGTGTTAACTGTTTTGGACTTCAGCGATAGAGAAAAAAAGGCCTGGGATGTCAGCTTGTGAAAGCAACCATCTGGAGCATGTGTGAAATGTGGATGTATCCATCTCTTTATTTATAGGGTGTTTTTCAAGGAGCTGGCGAGATTCTTAGAAAGAATGGCTTTCTGATGACATATGGGGTAAGCTGAGTGAAGCAGAATGGCACAAGTTTTTTTTACACGACTGGAGATTAAATTATTCACACAAAATTAGGGAATTATGAAAACCCAAATATTTAGATCCGTACTCCTTTTATATTTACCAGTCTGTTAATATTAGTAATGTTTGTATTTAGAAGGAAATCTTTGATGCTATACTGAAAGTGGACTAATTCTCTTTCAGCCTTATGCAATGAATGGGATCATCATTCCGGAATGTAATGAGGAACTGGACAGAAGTCTGCGTGAGAGGTGAGTAATATTTAACCATTTAAACATGAACCTCTCAATGTTATTTGCTGTTCAAAGAAATTATAGCTTTACATTTTGAGGTATATAGTGTAGCCAGTTGCACATGCTTTCCTCAAACTGAGTCTGAAGCAGACATGTACCTCCAAACCAACTCTCACGACACAGAAACCCTGAGTGGGGTCTTCCTGACATTGACGTCCTAAGACAGATTGCCTTTACTAATGGATTGCGTATGGAGAGGATGGTAAGAATCAACTTACTTGATCAGCTGTAAAGTAGGTTTACACACAGTCAAGAATTGATAGCTTCCCACATGCAACATCCCTAACATAGCATTTATCTTCCAGATTGACATGCCAGAGAGCAACAAATGCCTGGTCTTCAGGAAATTCTGAAAAGTGCAGAGGAGATACATCAGTAATGATGCACTGAAGAACTTGGACTTTGTTCGTTCAACATGTAATTGCAGTTCTTGCACTTTACGCAGCAAAGTACGAGAATCTATGCAAGTTCATTTTTAAAAAACATACGTATATGACAATTATCACTATGCAACTTCTAGAGACATGGTCCTTCAAAGGTACTGCAGGTACCTTTTGTTGTTAAGTCTCTTAATGTCATAGTATAATTGGTGCGTGATGTTAAGACAAAAATAAAAATGGACTGTATTTCCTAACGTCTCCATGCATCATATGGCACTGAAAAACGTAACCGAATGCATTGGACAGCCGAGATGAATAGCATGCATACAAATACGAGAACATATCATCTTTCTGCTCCTTCACAATATTTTTATTTAGGGTCTGATTATAGCAATATTACTTTGAGACAACTGCTACTGCACCATTAAGCATTCTCTATAAATGGAGATTAAGAAAATATCCACATCATCCGATCTGCCAACGAATAGGACCACAGGACACAAAATGTGGACAATAAAAGAACCCGATATTTATTAAATATAATCTTACAGTTAATTCTTGAAGTCAGACAGATCAGTATGATAGAAGAGAGAGTTCACGAATGCCATTAAAGGGTTACAGAAGTCACTGGTTGGTGTATGTTACATACATGCGCAATATATGACCATTCTATAGCACTGCAGTCTCACCACAAAACACACACACACACACTTTCCCAGACAAAGCAATGCACAATGAAAAAGATACATCCACACCTGCATCCTCATACCCATTTGTAAAAACCTCCAGCAGCTTAGCGCTTACTGATGGTAGGTGTTTCTAAAATAGATCTGGTGCCCCATGTAAAATTGCAGGTACTTATGATCAATGATTTGCCCCCTGCCTGACATTATTTACCGAAGAGGAAGAATGATTGTGTGACATGGGGTACACACTGCATCACGGAATGAATGACACAGTGATGCTTCACTAGGAGATCTCAGAGCAAATTATCTGATCAGATGACAGCTGTTCCCCACTCCACATTTACTATAGCCGTCACTTCCTGTATTCTCTCTACAGTCACATTTGGCGTTCCGGATGTTCAAGCAAACAGTTGGACAGGCATATGAATAGATGGACCTGTACGGCAGATTTATTATGGAATGATGGACAATATCATTGAAATGCAGTTTTGAGAGCAACAGGGACAGACAGGGGGCCACCATCTTGGAAGCTGAAGCTCTGTCTGTTTGCTGCCAAAAAAGCGTGCTGGGTTTACCTTTGCCAGCCTCGTCCCTAAATCACCCTTCATAGCAATATAGCCTCTAAACCAGCATTTTAAAACAGATCATTACACCAGTGCATAATGCAGGAGGGGAGAAAGGCTGTCACGCATCACCACAATCACCCACCCACCCTCACGTACGGACACACACACGTGTACACACGTGTATACACACACACACACACACACACACACACACACACACACACACACACACACATCAGCATCTTAAAACAATTACTGAACACATGCAAATCTGCTTTAGAAAAATATGAGACAAAAGGATGGTTGTGTCTTGTGTTTTTGTTTATCTTCAGTTCTATTTCTTGTTGTTGTATTTATTTCTACACCACTGACTAAACTGAGCTTCTGCAATCCAACAATAAGGACAAGACTACGTACATATGAGACAGACAGAGAGAAAGAGAGAGAGAGAGAGAAAGAAAGAAAGAGAGAGTTGGCAGAGAATGGAGGGAGGGTCTTCCCTCTCGTGAGTTTTTTCTTCCCAACTCCTACTTTATCTTAAAAGGAGAAGAGCGGGAGGGAGTGGATTTGGGGTGGTGCACGGCTTTTGCAACATGACTGTGGCATTGCTTGGCCTTTGGGCACGGTCAAACGTGGTTGGGGGAAAAGAATGGGTGAAGCCAGGTGTTTAAGGAAGGAAGAAAGAGGAGGAGGAGGAGAGGAAGGGGGGGGGGGGGGGGGGGGGTTGGAGGGTGTAGTGTGTTGGACCCCATGGGCTGAGGCACTGGTGGGGGCAGGTATCAGTCAAAGCAGATGAGCTGGGCCTCTGCACTGCCTGGGGGGCCCTGAACAGGTTGCTGTTGCGCCTGCTGCTGTTGACCACCGGGGGGCGGCATCTGTACATGGCAAACAAATGCATTTAAGGCCACTTTCAACATGAACAATACAATACAGAACATGGTTTGGATCCAACTGTTGTTTGGATATAAGTGAAATGTGTACAAATCCATCTACTGAGTGGCATTAAAGACTAGATAAAACACCAGAGGACTTGCCTGCTGATACATGGGCTGCTGTCCGGGCATGTAAGGTTGCTGTGGGGGCATGTTTGGGTCCTGTCCTGGCAGAGCAGTCATCATGTTCTGGAGACCAGTGAGAGTGTGGACGGGTCAATGGCAAACATAAATAGTTTCATATACTGCCTGTGTGCATGCATGGGCTGAGAGCCCTTATGTCTCACCGGGGGTGGCCAGACATAGGAAGAGCAGTTTGTAGTGTGTATCTTTAGGGATTGTAAGACAATGAGAAGAGCAGTTTGTAGTGTGTATCTTTAGGGATTGTAAGACAATGAGAAGAGCAGTTTGTAGTGTGTATCTTTAGGGATTGTAAGACAATGAGAAGAGCAGTTTGTAGTGTGTATCTTTAGGGATTGTAAGACAATGAGAAGAGCAGTTTGTAGTGTGTATCTTTAGGGATTGTAAGACAATGAGAAGAGCAGTTTGTAGTGTGTATCTTTAGGGATTGTAAGACAATGAGAAGAGCAGTTTGTAGTGTGTATCTTTAGGGATTGTAAGACAATGAGAAGAGCCGTTTGTAGTGTGTATCTTTAGGGATTGTAAGACAATGAGAAGAGCAGTTTGTAGTGTGTATCTTTAGGGATTGTAAGACAATGAGAAGAGCAGTTTGCAGTGTGTATCTTTAGGGATTGTAAGACAATGAGAAGAGCAGTTTGTAGTGTGTATCTTTAGGGATGGTAAGACAATGAGAAGAGCAGTTTGTAGTGTGTATCTTTAGGGATTGTAAGACAATGAGAAGAGCAGTTTGTAGTGTGTATCTTTAGGGATGGTAAGACAATGAGAAGAGCAGTTTGTAGTGTGTATCTTTAGGGATTGTAAGCCAATGAGATCAAGGCACCCACCTGCATGTTGTATGGTTGATAGCCCATGTAGGCGATGCCGTTAGTGGGGCCGGCCTGAGGCATGGGGGGCATGCTCTGGGCCTGGGACGCCACGTTCTACAGAGGGGAGAATTACAAAGCCATATTAACACTACAGAATTACAAAGCGATATTAACACTACAGAATTACAAAGCGATATTAAAGCCACAGACTTACAAAGCGATATTAACGCCACAGAATTACAAAGTGATATTAAAGCCACAGAATTACAAAGCCATATTTAAGCCACAGAATGAATCCTACTGCAGAGTGCTCTCCCTGCTCTTTTTTAGAACAAAATGTGACATGTGAAATGTTATGGGACAGCAAAAACCATATAGAAGACACAAAAAAGTTACAGAAAACTAGGATTTATAAACTATTACTCACTAGTGCTATAAATGTCGGTGCTTTTTCAAGAGTTACTAATGGAGATGCTAGGTTGCCGTGGCGGTATACAAAAACGACTGAGCAGCGGTTCACTCACCTGGTAGCCCTGTGTCGGGGTGGGCTGGTAGCTGGAGTAGGCAGGGTTGGCAGTGGGGGGAGCCTGGCCTGGGGGTGCAGCTTGGGCATTGGTGCCTGCATTTTGGTACATGTAGGCATTCACCATGTTGGGATCTACAGAACAGACAGGACACATTCAGATGTGACATCATCAAGACATCACTTGCTGGATAAATATAGCCTGCTCTGCCTGCCGACTGTTCCCACCCACTCTCTCTCACCCTTTAACATAGTAATGTATGGTAAATGTGTGTCTGGTTATCGAAGGCTAGGAAAAATACGTATTCTCTCAAAACGGGGGTTTTCCAAAGTGGGTGATGAGGTGACATATATAATAGAATATATATAAATATATTATGTCAATCCTCAACTTCTATGAAAATGGAAAACCTTTACCAAAAACCAAGTGAACTTTAGAGGTGAAAGCCTGTGTGTCCTCCTGACCTGTAGGGGGCATGGCCTGGTAGGGGCCGCCCGTCTGGCCGGGCTGGTTCATGTAGACTCCGTGCATGGGAGAGCCCTCGACTGAGCCAGCAGGGCTGAAGGTGCCGGGGTAACTGGGGGGGCCGGCGGGCTGGTACACCACTCCTCCTGCCACATTAGGGGGCAGTGACTGCATCTACACATCATATCAAAAACACACAGAGGGTAAAGAGTCAAATAAGAACGCTCCCATACAAAGATACCCACAAAGACTCAGTTCCACTAGGAGACAACTGCACCTTCAACATCGTTGAACAGCTACCATCATTAAATGATAGAGACACTATGATTTTGAACACTTTCTCTCTCAGTTACCATGGCAGACGCTCCACGACACTTTTGGAAAACACAGTCCAGAACAGCAAAGATCACTCACACATAAGAGCCTAGTTGTCACAAACAGGTAATTTTCACATAAAAATCAACATTCAAGAAAGATTTCTACACAGTTTTTTGCCATGGTATCCATGTAGCGTCTGTAGCAGCAGACTGTTTGTGTGAGGGGGCTGCTGACCTGTGCGTAAGGCAGGGAGAAGGCCGGCATCTGAGCCCTCATCTGGATGGTGTGCTTCTGCTGCTCCAGACGCATCTGCCTCTCCTTCTCCTGCTCCTGCAGCCGCTGGATGGCCAGCTGCCGCTGCATTTCCAGGTACTCCTGCGGCACAGCAACCAATCACAGCTCAGCAAACTCGCTCCACATCCAATCACATGTCACCATTATGACAGGTACAGCACTGTAACCAATCACACTATGTAGCCTTCATGTCGAGGGGGAAGAAAGCCAAAACATACTGAGAATTCCTCAAAACTAAATCCTACCCCATCAAACTAGGTATATGCCTAGTCTTGTCAGACCTCAAAGAACATGACACCCTCAGTAGACGCCGTCCTCTCTATCCCCCCCCCCTTTCTCACCTGTTTCTTCTGCCTCATGATCTCTAGTTTCTGGGCCAGCTGGATCTGCCTCTGCCTCTCAGATTCCTCGGCGGCACGCCGGAGTTTCTCCCGGTGCTCGTCCCGCAGGGCGTTCAGGGCTGCACGCGCATCTCGCACCTGAGCAAGCTTGTCCTGCAGACCCTCGTAGTATACTGGCCAGAGGACACACAACAAGGAGAGGGAAACAAGCAGTATTAAATGCTTGGCGACTTAGGGAGACCAAAAGTCTCAGCTGGTTCAATAACTTATTGGTTCACCTAATTAGTGATTCATGCATGACCTTGGATGCTAAGATGCCCTAGAAAACAAAAGCATACACTGGCAATGGTACAACAGCATCCCCGCATGCAGAAACAAGCCTTGAGCATCTGTACAGCTGCTTGATTGCTTATATAAACTAATACTGAAATATCAAAATACCACACAGCCTTAAAAATAGAGTCTGATAGCAACAACCTTTTGCCAGAATGTCTTCCGTTAGAATCAAAGCTCAGTAGTAAAACTAATTATACCCCTATATGTGCTCAGGAAGCAACGTTTTGATTGGCTGGATGGCTCACTACAAGTCAGTATTTTTGTTCCCCATTCACAGAGCCAAGACTGTGTACGAACACCAGTGGTGTTTTTTGTTTTGAGCACACAAACTGAATTGTCAGCTAGCAGACTGTGAGGAGCAATTCACTAAATTTGACAAAAAAAGTCTATTGGATTAGATTATTTTAATCGTGGACTCCACCTTTAATGTGAGCGAGTGGTTAAAACATGTAGGTGTGGCAGCACTCACGTCTCTTCTCGTCCAGCTGGTTGAGGATGTCCAGCAGCTGTGGGTGCAGGTTGTTGATGGACTGGAAGAGCGAGAGCACGGCGCTGTCGTTGGTGATGCTGCGCCCGCGCATGTGGTTGCTCTTCATGCGGTTCAGGAAGGTGGTGACGGCGTTCTGCAGAACCTTCAGGAACTGCTCGTGGTTCTCCTCTGACTCACCGTTCTGGTACTGCTGCTAAGAAGGGGGTGGAAGCAGAACAGGCAACTTCAAACAGAGGGTAATGACCCTAGGGCGGGGGGGGGGGGGGGGGGGGGATAGTAGGCAGTAGGGAAGTTGTCACGGGCCCAGCCCAAGGAGGTTGGGTGGGGGCAGGAGAGAGAGTGATCTTCCCTTATAAATGTTGGCCCTTGATCAGTGGAATATTGAGGTATGTTGTATGTTTTCAGAAAGTGTTTGCATAATTTGTTTTGAATACAGGATGCTTCATTTATCCTCATGCTACAACTTGTAGCCAGAACATGTCCCCCTATTACATAGAAACTGGTTTCGTCTTAAGGCTAGCCGTACGTAACTTTGTCCCTTTACATAATCGAGCCGTCACAAACCTGCCACACATACCCAAAAGATATAGGACAAAAGATGACAAAAACACAAGCTAAACAAAAACTGATCCCTTCCTACTGAGGGCCTCAGGACTCAAACATACCTCCACTATGTTGACTGGCTGCACCTGCACCTGCACAGGGGGTTGGCTCTCCACAGGCTGGCTGATTGGCATGGGTTCAGGCAATGGCACAGGAGTTGGAGCGGAGGGGGTGGGGCTTTTGCGCACCTCTTCCTGTTTCTTCTCCCAGTAGGTCCGGTTCAAATAGCGGGCCAACTAGAGAACACAGGACACAGTATGGGTGACGAGGAGACGCAGGAGTTCTAATGAAGCGAGATGTGCTGTTCGAGTGAAGCTAGACATTCTGTGCTGTAGGCTCTGGTATCGCCTTACCTCAGGATCCACCTCTTCAGCTGAGGGAGCGGAGGAGTTCTGCGTGGAACAGAAAGATCCGTGAGCATCACTAAAATGCCTCATAACACATCTGAGTCACACTGGGTTTTCTAAACGCCCCCCTTACACTACATGTGATCTTCAAACCACTCTCTTACCCATAGAATAGAGTACAATAGAGAAGAATGACGCTAAGAAAGATGCCAACACCCAAATCTGCTAAGATGACAGAATGTCAATTTAAATGTAAATGTGGAGTATTGCTTTGTGACATGGGAGAACTTTTGTGTAACCCCTGACGCCACTTTGAAGAAATTAAACCCTCCAGACTCTTACCACCGGAGACGAGTAGAGGGTGCTGACGGGTGGGGCAGACGAGGTCACAGGGGTGGGGTCGGCTTTTGGGTACACCCCGTACGAACCCTTGTGCCTCTGTTGGAGGAAGCAGCGGAGAGGGGCAAAGGTTATTTAAAGAGGTCATGGGTCAACAACACAGTCACAACCATCCTGACGGGTCTCTCCCAGCGAGTCTCTTCCATGCCCCATTTCAGGCTTTCAACTGCTCAGTGGCTCAAGCGTAGCTAAATCAGAGTTTGTTAAAAGAAAAAGTGTGTGTGTGTGCGAGTGTGTAATGGTATATATACACACACATCTCCATAGTGGACACTTCATTTAATCCTGCTTCACATTTCTTCCTGTTTCAATATCATAAGTTTAATTTGGCTGTTTGTGTAGCTGTGAAGCCCTGTGTACCCAGGAGTCCATTTTAATAAATAGAAATGGAACAGTACTGCACCTCTGGATATCTGCGCACCGTGTAGCAATAATACTACCTGGGCATGTGTGTCAGAGAAAGAGAGATAGCTGTGTGCCTATGTGTGTGGCGGCAAGAGAGAGAGAGAGAGAGAGTGTCCACCGGTGTATATGTCTGTGTGTGTGTGTGTGTGTGTGCACGCTCAGATGCGCACCATGCGCTCCTTCTCCTCTGCCTCGCTCTGGGACAGGGCTATGGCGAGCTGCAGCTCCTCCTCCTCCTGCAGAGCTGCCTCATCGCGCTTGGGGGGCATCTGTGGAGGTAGAGCGGTCGGATCCCAAACCAGAAAATAGAGAGAACAACACAGAGTGGGTGGGGGTCAGAACACGTCATACAGTTCTCACATCAATTCCTCCTCGTTCGTTTAGGACTGATACGTGATGTTCGACTCGTGTTCATGACTCTTGAAATTAACTAACTTGTCTAATCCGCACTGAAGCTGCTCCAAAGGAGACTGTCTCCAAACCACTACCAAAGCAAACTACTGTAAAACTAAAACAGGATCTAACTAATGGTACAGATAACCAGTATCAGTTCACTATTCACACGGCACGGTAGGAAGAATCCATTTGTAGGATGTAATCAGCAATGTAACAATATAGCATGGCAACAACAGCCTACATATCAGGACACTATCACTACAACTATTCTGGTAGATAAACTATCTAACCTTCAGCAGTTTGACAATGTGCCGATTTACGTCCTTCATAAATAACACAGAGGTGCTTTTAAAGTGACTAAACATTAAGTGCCACATAGAGTAGAGGGTTTTGCGCATATGCTGCACAATACTACCATCTAGGAGACAGAGCCCAGTAGTAGAGGTGTGTCATTTGTGATGGCTATTGCAAATGCTGCACACTTTTAACATTTATGCGAGGAATTTTAGCATCTTTTAGACGCCAGAACTGTAAGAATATTTCAGTACCTGGGACTGCTGGGACAGGGGGCTGGTCAGGTACTCAGGGGGCAGCTCGGAAGGTGCAACGGTGGGGGCCTTGCCCTCGGATTTCCTAGGAGGGGGAGAGAGGGAGGAGGGGTGGCTGCTGAGGAGAAAGGATCGGGAGGGGGGAACACAAGCTGTGTGAATGTCTGCAGACAGGCAGTCAAGTGCAGTAAGCATACAAGCATACAAGAAAGCATGCACAAAATAGTGCCCGCAGTCACAGAAAACAAAAGGGAAAAAACACACGGCAAAAGCTCAGAGTGCTCAGAAACACTCTTGAAAACAAAGAACTCAGTACTGAAGAGAGAAAAAAAGGCGCTCCTTTCGTTAATGCTTAAAAGTCATGCTGGTGTGAAGATTAAAAGGATGCACACAAAGAGTTCTGTTTTATGTTTTCATGTCCGATTTCGGAAGAGACCAGTGAGAATCAAGCAAGAAAGTAAGAGAAACATCAAAGAATAAGGGACTATGGAATGGGTGCTTTGAGAAAAACGCCTCCTCCCTCCAATGTGAGAACTCACTTGTTGAGCTGCTCAAAGCAGGGCTCACACACTCGCACCTCCTTCTCGATGCCAAACTTGGGGATTGTCGAGTACTTGGAGGAGCACTTCCCACAAAAGATCTGCCCACAGGCTCTGCAGTGGTGCTGCAACAAAGGGGGGTGTGAGGTCAGCATGACACATACACAATCATGGTGTCCCAATCACACTTACACACACTCACTTGCTCACTCATAGTCTGTTTCTCTCTCTCAAAAAAACCCAGTTTCCAACACACAGTTTCTCTCACACACACACACACACACACACACACACACACACACACACACACACACACACACACACACACACACACACACAGGATATCACACCTTGCGTGTCATTACTCCGAATTGAACCCTGCAGCGATGGCACTCCTCTGCATCCACCCAGTCCGGGGCCTGATGACACACACACACACCTTACACATTAGTTAACTGGTGAAGAAGAAATGAAAACTGAAGTTTACAAAAGAAATTTAACAAGTTTCTCTCACCCTCTCAGCGGCAAACATGGCATCGCTCTCCTTGAACTCAGGGAACACGTGACCTGTGAGCACAGTTAGGGTATTGGATCAGGAGAAAAAAAGATCCAACACAGGGTTTAAGACAAAGACAATCCCGTTGAGAGACCTCTCCCTTGTCTGAGGCGACCACTCACCCTCCACCTTCATGATCTGGTAGGTGTCCTGAACCACCTTGTACTTTGGCTCGTTGCGGAAGGCGTGGGACCAGGCTTGGATCAGATAGAGAATCTTGTTCCTGACATTCGGCTCTGTCTGTTTTGAGGCAATGGGAAACCACTTCATGAGTAGAAGAACACGCACACACACACACAAACACACACACTCACACACACTAGCCTGGCTCATATACAGAAACACACACTCAAAGATTCCAAAATATAAACACAATTCACAAGCCAGACAAGCCATCTAATCCTGAACACTCCCACATTACACAAACATACATAGACACAGAAGACCTTCAAATTCACTCAAATATGGGAGAGTTGAATTACCTGAAATACCTCTTACTTTTGAAAATACTTTTGTGATTGAAAAAGTCAGCAGTGCTTAAATGTTCCCAGTCTGTTTACAAACCCTACTCTTGCTTTCAGTTTGATAGAGCAGACTCAAGAGAGGAAGTCCCCCCCCCCCTCCCCAGCTTTTCTGTCTGTGAGAACATGTGATCTGATGACATCACCAGGAAGTCAAATGCTAGATGAGTCAGCTCGGCCTAAAGTCCACAGACAAAAACAGAGCACAGCACCCTCTCCAGAGGCAAAATGATGGTGAGGGGAAAAATAGGTATGCCGCATTAACCCGATGACCCACAAAGTATATTAACAAGGGCATCATGTGCAGAATGTACAAAGGACCTTGCATATACCATAAACAGGTATATTTCAACGTATAGGTCACCAAGGACAAAAACATAGGTAGATGATGGTATATTTACATGTCAGAATATACTTGCATAATTGTATGTAATGACTTCATAACACATGACATTTAAGCTCAGCTTACTTAATCAGTTCAAGGAATTAACTGATACGGTGCTGCTATTCCATGTGCTTAAATGTGTTTATGCTGACTACCAAAATAGCGACTGCAAATATGAGGATCCTGAATGTACTGCGCAATGTGAAACATTGCATACTTTAAATCGTAACATTACAAACTTTAACATGAAATGTGTTTTTTAGTAACACTTAAAATTCCTATTTGCTGTGTTTACTACTGCACCAAGCAATGTTACTTAAATGCAGTGATGGAAAGTAACTAAGTATATTTACTCAAGAATTTTGACTACATTTTATGCTACTTTATATTTCCACTCCAATACATTTCAGAGGGAAAAGTTGTACTTTCCAGGCCTGCTCCACTAGATTTATTTGACAGCATTTATTTGACAGCTTTAATGATGAAATCAGTGCTTCTAATTAAATACTCTTACTACATTTTGCTGCCAATACCTGCTAATAATAGACTTTTAGTGATTGGTAAAGTTATTACCGATTCATATCGCTATTTTTACTTAAGTTAAGGATATGACATTCTTCCACCACTAATTATAATATCCTTAATGTGGATATGAATACATACATGTTGAATGAGAAATGATAACTTCTGATTTTAGAAAAGGTTAACATCTGCCACTCTGTCTTAAATGACCCAAAATATCAACAGCACAGTGTGTGTTCATCCCAAGACTGAGGTAAACTACTCACAGGCCTGGATCCACAGACATGGAGCTGGCAAGCAGACAGACGACCATTTCAACCAAAGGCCCGTGGGTGGAATAATGTTTCAAGTCATTCTGCCAAACCTTACAAAACCTACTGGAGGGGGGTTCACTTTTTCGGCCACAGGATTTTGAAAACCCTTGGCATCAGTCTACTATCACCAACGTTTAAATGTGTGTACACACAGTCACCACTATATCTGCTATGAAAACAATGTTATTCGCTGTTCATATCCAATTTCCCCTGAATTGACCACAAAACACAATTCCCGGAAACCTTACAGTATTCTACACATTCTCTCCTCTCCTTCACAGGCAACCACACACACACCTAGCTGAAACAATCTCAGAAATTGACACCATGTAAATCAAACAGAACCCTGTATATTTTATAATAAACAGAGCTAATGTAAGGTCAGAAACATTACTGGTCTGTGGCTTATTGTCAGAGCAGAGATTGGGATGGAAACATTGAAACAACTTGATTTGTGTCTTGGTGTGAAAACTATTTAGTAGGCGAATGGAAATGTTCATGGACCACAATTGTGTCAATGCATGACACAAATTTCTAAGACACCAAAGGACATTATGATGTGGAAAATGATGGATGGAACACAGCCAAGTCATGATAAAAGTGGCACATTGTGTTTTGCTCATTTACACAATCACCCAGTAATATGACACCAGGAGATGCAATGTTATAATTTGATCAAAAAAAAAAAAAAAAACAGTAAGAATGCAGATGCATTGAAGAATGGGCACCTTCAGAAGGTCTTTGAGCTCCTCCATAGTCTGCTTGCTGGCCACCTCATCATGGACCGTCTGCCCACAATTCTTCACAACTGATTCCAGTACCTGTGAAGTCACATTTTGATGTTTTTAAAATAAATGAAACATTAACAGTTTCATACAAGTGCACTAAGACTATGGACAAAAAAAAAGGAAATACTAGACTATATGAACAATTAATTATATCATTATCATGATTCAGCCAAACTTCGAGCAGTAATATTTAGTCTCCACCACTCACCTCAAGCGCATAAAGAGCCACATGGGGATTCTTATCATTTAGCTTCTTCTTAATGGCACCGATTGCATATTTTGCCCTGGTGAGGAAGGCAAACACAGACGTCAGGAGACATGTGGCAATAATATATAATTTCTGTGATAACATGACAACAGAATGATTGAGACAGCAGTGGAAAACTGTACTTACTGTGTGTCTCCTTGGCGGATGAGGTCACAGATCTGCAGGATGGACTCCCAGTCAGTCTCCAGCAAAAGCTGGCTTGTGGCCTTGTCTGAAAGCGAATGACAATGAGGTGAATACACAATGTTGGTTATAAACAGAGCTCTGGCTCTGGACTGAGTGGTGTGAAATCAAGTGCGTTAACATCTAATGGTCACATTAACTATTCATGCTATTATCAAACCAACCTTTCCCACCTCTTTGTAAGGGTGGTGCAGAGAAGCTGATACAATAATGTACTCACCAGCATGACACTACTAAACGGCCAACGCTGTTATAGAGCTAAAGGGTCATTATAAGATTAGCTGACATACATGATCAGAGTATAGAGTTGTTGTTTGAACCACTCTGTGCTGTAGCTGATAGCCTAACATGGCTTCCAATGGACAGCATTGTTTCAGAGGGCAGCTCAATCACTGATGGCAAACTAGTGTTCAGGAGACCACTACAGAGAATGAAAAATCCCATATAAAACACAACCAATTCGAGGCTAGCGCCAATGGGCCAATGCAACGAACGAGTACAATTTAGCAAAAAAATACATGTGATTTAACTGCACAACCCTCTAAATTGCAACTACATCAACACTATACAGCCGACACAGTCATATAAATTGATTACATCGCATTTCACATTTAAAAACCTTGTAACCATCTGATAGCTTTTTGGCACGATTCCTCGAAATAGCCGAACATATAGTTAGTTAGGCCAACGTTAACATATATAGCGACTAGAGATGCACGATATATCGGCGGCCGATATATTAGTGGCCGATAAGTGGAAAAAATAAAATATTATTATTATATCGATATCATAATTTTGGCCGATAATTTAAGCCGATATTTTTAACGTCTAACTTCCCTCCAAATAGGTTTTCCCGGGTAGTCTGTTATACTGTACTCATAGGTCCGTTGCCTGGCTACACTAAACGTTTTGAGCAGGGCAGGCAGCAGTCTGAAATATGAAATAAGCATGTCGGCGGTTTGGAACTATTTCCCAGTATCACAAGATGTTAAGCGTTGTAGTGCATCCTGTTGAGGGCTCTAGCCATCAAGTGTGTTGCTTGTGATGAAATTTCTTGTGCCCTAACATTTGAGAAAAAAAAGGCACATCTAAAAAATTTTGTACCCTTTATTTTAAATTTAAATACAAAAAAATATCGGTTATCGTATCGGTATCGGCAACAATAAACCAATAATTATCGGTTATCGGTATCGGCCCTAAAATTCCATATCGGTGCATCTCTAATAGCGACCTGACAATCTACCTTTCAAGCTCCTTGAAGTTAAAAGGTGTCGGCTGACTGACAACCGCTAATATTAGCCATTATTAGCTTTATGTCCTTTAAAGCTACACTGACTGGCTTGCTGCGACTATACCTGTAGTCACAAAAAACATTGGCTTCTACATATACAACTCTTTCGTGTGCCTAATCCTCGCAAGCTATCCACTTGCATTAGATTGCCACACTGAATTTTACTTATTGTGGCAGAGTACTGCTGGATTGCCCACTTCGTGTCTAGCCAGCTATCTGCTAGTCTTATGTGAACAAATCAGCTGACCAGCAAGCTAACCGTGGTAAACGTTTAGCTGAGTGAAGGCTACAGACGCAACTTGAGTAACGTCATACGTGATACAAATACATCTCAAATGTTTAGTGGGGGGTGCAGTTTAAATCAACAGATAAGTCAAGACTAACATGAGGTTAATCGGTTAGTTCAACCAGTTAAAGGTTGCAGCTGAATCATTAGGCCCCGACCTGGTAATAAACAATGGGTGACGACGCTTGCTAGCCTGCTAACCAAGGAGCTAGCTAGCAAGCCACAGCCCTAGCACTGTCAAGAACAACAATGCAAATTTGAAGTATTGCTACTAGATTGTCTGAACAATTATTAACGATGCATCTTACCAAGAAGCCTCTCAAAGGTTCCACCACCCTTTCCCATTATGTATAGAAGGAGTTTGATTCGCTGACTAAAAAAGGTTTACGGTTCTTTTGATCAACGAAACGCAAGCTATGCAACCCAGGCAGCAAAGTTGTCTGTATCGAACTTCCTGCTTCCCGTGTCGTAGAGTTTCGTAGTCAACATAGAGTGAACTGCCAGTTACCCATATTGATATCGCCTCCCAGTGTTAATTTCAGAACGGGTGCCTGTAAATAGTCTTGTTTTAATACATTTTAAAACAGGACACAGGTCCAGCGGTCTTAAAAATTATATTATCTGTTATTTTAGTTAGTCGGTGTTTATATTTATTTGAAAACAGAATAACTGTCTAAATAACTGTCTAAATTGTATTTTTTTTTTTGCTCCCCTCTTGGTCGAAGCAGTGGACAATAATTCTTACACCTTTTCCACAATAACAATGGACGCATGCAGTAGGCCTACTGTTATATTTTATACTTCCTCCTCAGTTGACCAGCGCCATTAGGTCATGTGAGTCACCACATGGCACTCAAAACACAAAACACTATTGTCTTCTTGGCAGCAGTCAGAGCTTCATACAGTGGTAACCTACTGTGCCACTGTTCGAAGGATTTCAACACATGCACTGGGTACAAACCAGACAATGAACAGCAACAACAGATGTTTTGGTTCAGTTTTTGGTTTAAATTGGAATTATATTGACATAAGTTGACATACACAAGCACACAAATTCTTTATCCTGTCTTGTATGTGAATGAAGCCCACCGAATCAGCAGTACGGTTTGGTTGACCTGGTATTACATTGGCTGCCATTATCATCAACATTTAAAACAATGGGAGACAGGGTGATTCTATACCAGATGATGTCATTACCTTACGATAGTGAGGAGCCTTTTGTCCCTGGACTGAGAGCCCAGTGTGTACAGTGGTACCAGAAAAGGCAAGACGCGACTGTCTTATCTTTGGGACCAAGAACACCTCAGTATGACATGCTGCTTTCACTATTCCATATACCATATGGTTAATCTGGAAAAAGGCTATAACAGAAGAATACCCAGTAGTGAACGTAAATGCCTTCTCTCTCTCGCTCTCTCTCCCTCTCTCTCTCTATCTCTCTCTCTCTCTCTCTCTCTCTCTCTCTCTCTCTCTCTCTCTTTCTCTCTATTTCTCTCTCTCACACACACACACACAAGCACACAGAGAGATGTACGCATGCACGTCACACATACACATGCACAAATACGCAAACCATTGTTCTACTACTTCACACAAGTCTTTCCATTGTTAGCGACATGAACAGTTAGTTAGACTGTTAGACATTATGTTCTTATCTTGGTCCTCTTAAAATATGAATGTACTGCCTCTACATGATATATACATATTATGTTTATATGATGGTTTAAAAGTTATGCCCATTCAATGAGCAAACACACCCAGTGTTGATTTGGTTGTTTAAGTTACTGCAATATTGTTTCGGAACTCAACCCTGAAGTAATGGTTGTCTCATTGCCAAGAATGACAGATTTAGAAACAGAGTTTGCACCCAAAGCTTTTGAAGGACAGAGGACTTTATTGTTTTATACACACACATACACAAGGTTATTGGAGGACATAAGAGGTGGAATAATTACATGATTTCACATTTCTCCTCACAACCTCCATTGGACTGTAACCAAGGCCGTGATCATGATACAAAATACCATACAGGAACATTAAAATTCAATCTATTACAATTGGGAATACTAACAGAGAGGATCCCTGGGGTGAGAGGTGCTGTTCGCTGGTGTTAGACGTAACCTTTGACCTGCCCGGCACCCCCTGCCCGGCGGGGGCTGCTCTCACCACTACTGAAGGTGGGTGAGGAAGGAATCCCCGGGGGACTGGAGCCGGCATAGAGCAGTGAGCCCCCGATGAGCATCAGCGCCGAGGCCCCCCAGCCCAGGTAGAGAGCGGGGCCCAGCTCACGCTTGTGTGGGGCGGCCACGTATGGGTCGTAGAAATCCCTGATGATGGAGTGGGCAGCCCAGCAGATGGGAATGATGTAGAGGAACCCTGCGATGACGAAGAGTGCGCCGGAGAAACGGGCCAGGCGTGCCTCCAGGCTTGGGTGGCCCACGCATTTTGTGCACTTGATGCCCAGCACGCCCAGGGTGATACCCAGGCAGCACAGGAGCACGGAGAGCACGGTGAAGCCGCGGGCCGCCTGCATGTCGCTGGGCAAGGCCAGCAGGCTGTCGTACACCTTGCACTGGATCTCGCCTGTGCTTTGCACAATGCAATTCATCCACAGGCCCTCCCACGTGATCTGCGCTGTCACGATGTTGTTGCCGATGAAGGCGGTGACCTTCCACATGGGAAGGGTGCACACCAGGAAGCCGCCGACCCAGCCGATGATGGACAGGACCAGGCCCAGAAGCTGCATGCCCGTAGTTGCCATGATTTTGGAAAGATGTTGGTGGCTAACAACTTTGTTTTGTCTCTGAGGGCAAATTAATAGTCCATACAAAATGTGTGTGATGGGATAAAACCTTCACCACTTTCTGGCTGGCGTCAGAAAATGTTCCTTCTGTTCCTCTCCTTACCCACACAGATGCTGAGAAGGACTGTCTGAATGGGGCCTGTTAATCAAATAAGCAACAAGCAGTGAAAACCGAGCACCGTGGGTTGCCACATTCACAAAATATCTGTCATTACACTTGACACATTATCCACTGACAAAAAAAGTGCAAACACTGTTTGGGTAATCTATTATTAATTTCTGTTTCTGCACCATTTGCATAATCTAAAACATCACAGATCTTGTCCTTATCATAAGTATTTTGGAACGGCGTGGACAGTGAACATTAGTGGATTCCAACAAGGATAGGAGAGAAAGGATCCTTTTCACACCGCCGTGGGTGGAGAGCTACGCCTGGCAGAGCGAGTGGGTTATCTCAGAAAAACATGAGGCGCGCCTAAACACAAGACGCTTTCATGGGACACTAGAGTGGGCCAAGCTGACCAGGGTCTGTTCATGCCTGCTCTGAAAGTCAGTCCCCCTCCACATCTGCCATACACAACAAGCAACACTTCAGTTAAGAAACAAATTTCAAGATTTAGGCTCATATCCCATCAGTGTTAAGCTTAACAAGGGAAGTGAGCCTCATAACCATTTTATGATTGCCAGTGGCCAGTGTGCACACTCACCTTACAATATGTCAATAAGCTGAAAATGAATGGCAGAAATACCACATAGAACAGAAGGATCTAGAATACATAGATCATCTCAAGATCTTACCAATGGAGTGGAGTCTGATGTTTGTTGCTCTCCCAAGTCTTCCTGCGTTAGTCCTTGACCCTGTTTGTGTTGCTGCATCAACCGCCAACAATTTGGTACAGCCAAATGAGATGCTGTGTACCTAAACAGCAAGCTTCAGGGCGGTTCTCAGGTAACCTTGACACGCAGGTGGTGGAGTCTGGGAGCTGAGGTGTGCTTCTTCTTGCTGCTGGTGGCTGTTTGGGAGGTGAGGACAGGACTGGAGCGAGGGTCTGCCCTCCAGGGTGCCAGTGAAGGGTCTGTGGGCAGAGGCACGCGCTCGTGAGCGCGCCCGTGTCAGCGTGTGTGAATGCGTGAATGTGTCTGAGTGTGTGTCTCCCAGTGCCTGGCGTTGTCGCACAATGCCTTGCTGTTCTCTCGCCCTCAGTCTCCTCAAACTGAACCCCCCACCCCACCCCACCCCCCTCCCCACTCATCAATCCATTCTGTATTCTTTTTTCATCTTTTACTTTCTTGTTTCTTGATGTGAGGCCTTTCTTTTCATCTCTCCATTTCCATTCAGGCTCATGTTTTATGGGTTCAGCAGGGGTCCCTAATGATTGTAGTCACTGAGGGTTTCTTTTCAGATTCTGTTTTATGTAACATTCTTTTTTGCCTCTTTTTCCCTGGTTTATATATAGCTGAACCGCATGACTGTCATGACCTTCAGCATTTTTTTTCTTACCTGTGTAATGAATGTTCTGAGACTAAGCTGGACTTTATTTGTATCAGTTATATCAGTTCTCTGATCTGATCAGTACATCTATAAAGAAGTGCTCAAACGCCATGATGATAGGAAGACAGAATCCATGTACGAGGGACACTTTGTTAATGTGAGTCGTGATATCATCTGGAAATTCAACTATTGTAACAATGATCTTCCTAAGAGTATTGAACCAGATACAGGGCATACAAATTAAATATTTATTTGTTACATGTATTCACATTTTTGGATTACTAACACATTACTCAAATCACTAATAAATAAACCACAAGGTATGTATTTTGAGACACATGCAGGCCAACGTATTGAAAATCACAGATAGGGCCATGTCTGAAAAATGGAATGTAGAGTCTAGTGAGCTTCTTAGTAAATGTTTAGATGCTGCAACAGCTGCTGGTGACGGTAAGAGAAGCTGTGTTCTTGCCTCCATGCGGCCTTCCAGGTCCAAAGAAAGGATGGAGCCTGTCTGTGAAAGCGTCCATGAAGGTGTGGATGTGTGCGCCGCTGTCCACACAAAGAAAAGATGTTCTTCCCTCCTCGTAGTCTACATATACGGCAATCCTCTTTGGCCTGTGCCGCAAGGCCAGGGGAGTGGGCGGGGATGTGTTGGCAATGTACTGATTCCCATTTCTCAGACTTACAGTCCAGAAACCGTTGTCAGGGCAGACCGTAAACTTCCCCTTTCTGTTGACTGAATGTCGGACTACACCCATTTCCCACTCGGTTTTGCTCCCCACATCTACCTCCCAGTAGTGCCTGCCAGATAGAAAGCTTTCCTTGGCCAGGACGTTGGCCATGCGGTCAAACCTCTTGGGACTTTCAAAGACATCTTGTCTCTTGTCACCATGCCTGACTTGCTTCTTGTCTTCAGACAGGATGAGGTAGGCATGGGCCGTCTGGGGGTTCAGAGTGACATCCACTGGAACAGCAGAGAAATAAATGAGTTTTACCCGTGAACTCATGGGCATGACAGGTGGAGATCTATTTGAGGAACAGTCATAATAACTGCGTACCTGAATATTTTTGAAGTCTCTTTAGCTCTGAGGAAAATTTAAAAAAGGAAAATATATATAAACACCAAGAGTTGGATTTGTATAAAATAACTGTGTTCCTGGCATATTTCATTCCATAACTGCTAGTGTTCACCCATATTTGACACCCACCTGATTTGGAAAGTCTATTGGCTTCCACCAGGACTCTGTCCACAAGGTCTAGCACCGCCCTCCTGGTGACTCCCACGCATGGGTCCGTTTCCACAGAAACCCTGGACCAATCCCTCAACTCTGTAGCTTCCAGGGTGATGCGTGAACTCTAGAACATTCCGAAATGAATGTCAAGAATTTGATATTGAGTTACACAACAACTCTACAGGAAATGGAAAATAGGAGGCACCAGCACAACAAGCCAAAGGGAGTTGCTACATTCAGCCTGCATTGTTGGCTAACGGCCATGGGCTTACTACTGGGGAGGAAGGAATACAAATTTATCCATTCAGTGTAGAACAGGTCACTTTGAATAGTTATCTGCTATGTAAATGCAATGTAAATTCTGTGGTGACATTAGCAAAGTAGATCTTTTTGTGTTCACCCATCTCTTCATCTCTGTTTGCTGGTCTTCCTGATTGGCCTCCCCTTCGCGGAGCTCTCGAATCTCTCGTTCCAGCTCTCTCACCAGCCTGCTGACCCTCTTCTCAGCCTGTCTCTCCTTCTCCTCCACGGCTGCCACCACCAGTGTGTGGCTCTGCTCTATGGAGGTCACCAGCGCGGTAAACACACGGTGGCTCTCTTTCACTTCTCTCTGACACGAGCTCTGCATCAGCCAAGACAATATTTTTTTTGATACAAACTTAGCAGCCAATCAAATACACCTCTCTCTACAGTGCTGCTGAAGTAACATTGCTGAATGCTTATTTCTCAGTCTGAGCCCTATGGTTTGTTTGCCATTTACAAGACCAGGACTCTGCACAAACACCAACAGATTATAACCAGGACTGCACCTTTTATGGTTCAACATTCTCACCATTATGAAGCTGGCTCCTGGGATTAAAATGTTGAGAGAAATCTGTAACTGTTATTTTCATCACACTGGTAAGCAACAGCAGTTACATACTTGAGGATGTCTGTGGTTCTGGCTTGGCCTTTTTTCACACAGCTGGTTGCTTAGAAACGGGAGCACTTACCTTGAGTAGTTTCAAGGAGTTCTTTAGCTGATCCACCTTCAGTAGCCTCTTCTGAATCATCTGCTCCAGCTCCTCTGCTGTCTGCACAAGTCAGTGGGACAGGAGTTTGGAATAAGACCAGTGTGGAGTTTGACACGGTAATACCCCTGTAGTGTGTTTCACCTGTGGTTATCAATCTCTACTGATGTGACACATGATGAAGCCCATTCACTGACTGGGCCGTACCTTTTCAGTTTTCTCATTGCCGTGGCAGCCCTCCTGCTTGGCTGCCTCTCGCGTCACCCTGTAGTTCTCGGTGACATCTGCCAGGATACGGTTGACGCTGAGGCGGGGCCGCAGCCCAAAGACCTTCTTGCAGGACGGGCAGCGATCGACGCCTGCCTGTGCCCAATATTTGCGCAGGCACACCTTGCAGAAGCTGTGGCCACAGGATGTAGTCACTGGGTTGGTGAATATGTGCTCGCACAGAGAGCACAGGAAGTGTTTCTCAGCCAGGAGACCGATGGTAGAGGCCATTCCCTGGTAAACACATTTGCCATGAAATGCCAACTCAAGAATACTCAAGAATAACAAATGAACGACAAGGAACTTTGGACAAGGAAAGTCATGTGAGGCAGTTATCGACGAAAAGTACAAGTGTACAAGTACAAGTGGTACAAGTGGATCTCGTACATAGGGCCCAAACTGTATCTAAAACCATATCTTCAGATATAACATCACTAATCTTAAGTACAGTGAGAGCAAGAAACTTTGGCATGTTTCTCTAGAAGACAGATATTCAGAAACTTCTGATAAACACCACGACACACAGGCGCCAAAAAGCCTTCAGCCTCTCTGCCTTAAAGCTTTGTTTGGCTTTTGAGAGTAATGAAAAGGTTGTGAAGGACATTCTCATTTCAAGCTTCAGAGGCACAGAATGTTCAAATGTTTTTCAGCGTGAGTGAGGTGGGTGTTTGGCCTTCGGAGATAATGTAAGAAATTGTCTTTGTGCCAATCACAACAGCAGCATCAGGACACACATATTCTCTCTCCTCCACCTACAGTAACACCCGCGCTCAACACGTCTATTCATGACCTTAGAGAAAACGAAAGAGAGAGAGGGGGAGAGAGGGAAACAGCGATAAAGGACACAAAGGCATGCAACAGAACAGGTTTGACAAAGGCTCAAACCCTATCGTGTCACAACGTACATAGCACAGCATACTAGCAATGGGCACATACCTCTGGATTCCAGTATGTATATTTCAAAAGGCATTTTCATATGCATAAATGTGGGTATATGCTGCTTAAAGATTAAATTCAACTTTCCACCTGAAATGAAGTGATATTAAAGAGTAGGCCCACTGACATGCGACAGCAGAACCTTACATGACAAGTACATTGAAAGTTCAACTTTTAAAGACTTTTGAAAGCTGGTATATGTCGAGTTTACACCAGACCAGGTTTTTGTTTTTGTTTTTTGGTTAATTGAAATTGTTATGCAGGGATGTTTCTTTAACTCCCTCAGATCCTAATTGTTACGAAAGGACAAGTTGTTCGATTAATACGGCTGAATACACTCTTGTTTGAATAATGCCCCTGAAGAATATGGCTTCTCAAGAAAACACTATTACCGACATTTACATTTACAATGACAATTTCAAATGAGGATCTCACCCGAGAGTAAGGTTAAGTGAAATGGCCCTTTCTCTTGTTCCTCTGTTCTTATGGGATTCCCTGAGATTGGGTGTGAGGGATTTCAAGGAAGGGTTTAAGAGTCCTGACATGACTACAGGTAAGAACTATGTGGGAGGGGAAAGTCAACACAGGCTCTGAGGTTTGCCTCCTGGCCCCTCCCACGTCCATTGTGACAACACTCACCATGTGGAGATTACAAAGGAACGTTGAGCATGAGTATGAGGGCATGCCAGTCAAATAAAAAAAACCTCATTGAATCATTGACATTTTTAATTTTCTTTTGTGATAGCAATACACATGAGATCAAATTTCAGGACTTACAGTGTCCCTTGGGTGGGCTAGCTGAACTTCTGGTCGGGCGACTGTTGTGTAGCCTCCCAGCATGCCGCTGGGCAATAGACCATGTTGTCGTTCAGCCCGTTGTTGTTCGGGTGTGTTTTCCTTTCATGTCAAGTAGTGGTGAATGTGCTGATTGATTTCTGTGTTGCATCCTTGTGTTAGTTTATGTATCTGTGCACCTTTTGTAAATCCCAGTGTAAAGTATGTCCTCTCCCTGCCTACTGTACCAATGCATGAGTTCTTCCCATGAAAATGTGAAACAGAATAAATGGCTTGCTACCAAATCAAGCTATGTTGCTGACATCACTTCTTGGAGAACCCAGCTCACACCAGTATATTAATTGTTACTTGATGATCACCAGGGGTTAAAGTGGGCCGGAACGCTCCGGTACTCAGTACCGGCACCTCAGATAAATTAATAAATAAATAGATTCTTAAAAAAAATAAATAAAAAAAAATTATGTTAAGGCCAGTCCACACCAAAGATTCGCGACGAGACGAACGTCGCAGAGAACAATCGCAGCGGTGTGAACTGGCAGTTGCAGAGCGTCTCATGCCGCAATATCATCCCCTAATATCATCCCATAGCCCCGCCTTGTTCATCCCTCTGACAAACACGCTTTGCGCGAAAAAAAAAAAACAGTTAACCTGTCAGTTCAGTTGAGAGCGCGACGCTTTGCGGTAGGTGTTTAGAGAGTAGACTGTTCCAGTCAGAGCGAGTGCATGTTGGAGTCCAAGGTGAAGTAGTAAGCTAAAGTCTAACGTCTATATTTTAAATAGGGCAACAAACACAACTTAAAGAAAGAACCAGGCTTTTAGTTATTCCTTTTTTCTCACTCTGGCCCTGACTGAGAATGACGAACATTAACAATGGTTAACTGCAACTAGTTGGTTATTGGCTAGCACGTCAGCTTGTCAGATAGACAAAAAATTTGAGTACCGGTACTTGTTTCCTAATTGGAAAACACGTTGGTAATGTTATGTCTTCATAATTTCCTTCTTAAAGATGGAGGAGGATCGAAATAAGAGAGGGTGTAAACGAAAAATAACTGATTATTTCCAAGGGTAAGAATTTGTCTGGAAATGGTGCCTAAACAGTCATTCTTTTTAGATTTTCTTTTAAAATCAAGCAATTGATAGTCTAAGAAGTCTAGCAAGCATTGTTGCTATGTCATGTTTTGATAATTCATTTAACAGTAAAATATTTTTAATTTAATAACTGAAGTCTGCAGTGTTGTTTATTAATGGCTGTGTGTAAACATCTATCTACTATAGGCCAACATTCTAAAATGTGTGAATCGCTTTTGCTATGAGTTTCAAATCTAAATGTCAGCACTAATTGTTCATTTCCAGCTGGCCATCCCCAAAATGCACCAGAATACAGGAAATCATATTTACCAAATTCAAAATTTTCTCATGGAACCAAATAGGGACACAAAGGCTCATGATCCATCCCTGGTTTAGGTCTTTGGTTAGACCTCCTTATATCACTGTGATAAAAAAAATATAGGAACGGGTGATTTTAACGCCGCCGCCGCCAGATCCACTAAATACCCCCCCGCCGCCGCCACCACACCGGAAAATAGAATACCCCCACCTACCAAATCCCACTTTAACCACTGATGATCACCCAAATAGAAAAATCACGTTTTCTTGCCATTCCCATGACAGAAAGTTGTTGGGGTATTTGTTGTTGAGACCAAGGGTTTGCCACCAGGGTTTCAAGAGTAGCTGGCCTGAATATCATTCGCTGCCTCCTTTACCATAATTTCATCTCTATTTCATCTCTATTATGTACGAATCTTTCCCCTGCACCCTACATTCCTGGTTTCAGAAATACCCCACCCTATCGCCCATATATTCTGCAACAGCTCTCAGAACCCATCATATTTTTCCTGGTGACATTACGTAAGCCTAACCTAAGGCACTTTTTTCTCAAGCACCTCTCGGAACGTAAATGTGTGGGTACTCTGACACATTTATTCGATTCTCTCTCCAAAACTGAGTTGGTTAGACACAGCTAAAACCAAGAGACAAAGAGCAGATGTATTCTTAATAAAAATATTTGGTTCACTAACTGGAGTACAGGCAGCACACATCGATTGATCTAAAATGTTTGAAATGTATTCTCTGTCTCCTTCTGTGGTTCTTATGTAACGCGAGTACAGGACGACTATCTACTTTACTATCTGTACAGTTGGATGTCTATTACAGATAACCAGGCATATACTGATATGCTAAAGCTGACCATTATCAAGGTTCTGCCACCCTCAGGTCATAAAATGCATTTAATTAATGTCATTAAATTAATGTTTCCATGGCTTTTGCTGAAAATATCAATTGACAATAAAAAGAAAATTATTACAATCTTTGTCATGGGTTCTTGTGAAATAAAACTTATTTGAAACAATCTCACTGCTCAGTGAATCTGGGTCAGCTTTTGGGTCCCTTCTGTTGACATCATTATTGGTAGATTGTGTAACTGGGCCTTATTCCAATCAATTTGAAAATGGCCAATGGCAACCCATGGAGGACACGTTGTCCTCTCTTGGAGGATAGTTTCTGAGAAAATGTTCATCGGTTCATCACAGAGTTAGCTTGAGCTTGAACATCTGTTAGCGCACCAACGCTTTTATAACATGAACCCTGCACATTAATACATGATTTAAAAAGGTCTCCCCTTAGTTCAAGCAGTAGCACTTCTTTATGTATGACTTGACACGATAGGATTGACCCTTTAAAAAAAATAGAATTTGCAAAGAAGAAATAGATAAAGAAGAAAGTGTTTAGAAATGTTTAGCCTTTATTTAAATTAACCATTTCAACAACATTAAACTGAACCAAAAGTGCAATCCAGTTGAATTTATGCTCTCAACAATGACTATACTATATGGAGTGCCAAGGCATAAGCACTGTGCATTTTCTGACAGGATGGAAAATCATCTTTAGGGTTGCTGTTTTAGAGATGACAAAGAGGAAAACGATTTGTTATGCTAATCCATATGTATCATGGAAAGAGAATATTACCAAGTGATTCAGCTTTTGGGCTCTATACTGTGAGACTCAGGTAAGGTTCTTGGTCACTTTCTCAGTGATGGAGTTTGTCCTAGCGTAGCGAAGAACGTGGGCTGCGGAAGAAGCGATTGATGAAGACAGTGTTAAAGTTGTTGGGATTTGGCCCCACTCTGTCCTCGATGTGCTCGATCGCCACTTGAACGGCTCCTCCACTGGCTCCACCCACTATCCCTCCAACGGTCCCACCCACCACAAACCCCAGCGGCCCCTCCACTGAGCCGATCGCCATCCCCATGATGGACCCCACCACGAAGCCCACCCCAACCCCCGTGGCCAGCGTGGTCCTCAGCCAGCGGTTGTCCAGCTCGGCCCTGGCCCGAATCTCCTGCGCGACGCTCGCGTTGTAGTTGTCAATCTGCCAGCGGAGCTCGTCCCCATGGTACTGCTGCTCCAGTCCGGTCCAGGCCCGCTGCGTCTCCCCCTCTCGTTGTTTCCGCAGCCTCTTCTCCTCCTTTTGCACATAGTCCTCCGCCCGCTGGTATGATCCGCTGGTGTAGTAGTGGCCACCTAGGTTGGTCACCATCCTCTCGATCTTGTGCACCAACACCTGGTCCTGGCTGCGGTCATGCCAGTTCTTGTTGAAGACATGGTAGCGACAGCCGCACTGCTCCAGCAGCTCCCGCATGTGCCCGTCGGGGCGCATCACCCGGTCTTCCAGCGGCGTGCCCTCCAGACTACCCTCGTAGGCCAGGAGGACCATGCAGTGGTTCAGGGAGTTCTCCCCGTAGCGTTTCTTCACCAGTTTGGGGGTCTTGATGTCGTTGGGGCTAATGTTCTCCAGGTCGAACGCCATGAGGAAGGCGTGGGGCCCCGGGGCAGACAGGCACTTAGTTCGCCTCACCTCCTCTTTCATCTTGGTCTTGGACATGTTCTTCTCGTAAAGGTTCGGCCCGTTGACCACTGCCACCCTCCTGCCTGCCAGCTCCGCCAGGTTCTTCCTGCTTGCTGAGATGTTGTTGACATCCTTTCTGAACTCTTCCTTTCCCAGCAAGGAGTTGGTGAGGGAAAACTGTGCGTGACCACTGCTGCCAATCACCACAACCCTAAGCTCCCCATCACTACAGACTGTGGGGGGGAAAAACAAGCATGTTATACCATTTGTGTACTCAAACATGAATGTAGTCATAAGCATATCAACTCTTGTTATTTGCTATTATTTGCTGTGTTTAAGTTTTTAAATGTGCCCTTAAAACAAATTGCAAAAACACTGCCTGAGAGATATGTTGATCAAAACATGGTAAGCTGAAGTAGAGTATAGAAAACGTACCCTCTCTCCTGGGCATTGCTTTTAAAAGCCCTCCTTTGTGATATCGGCTAAAATCAAACAAAGATGAAGTGATGAATTAGTCAGTTGAAGGATCTGTTTGTCTGGTCCTCCTGAACTTTGATGGGTTTCCTGCTGCAGAGAGCATCCCAAATGAGGGGGTGGTTGTTGTGTCGCTCATTGTGTGTAACTTTGCTGTGTGTCCCGGGTTTTTTAATATTGAGTGGAAAATGGCCTGTGGGCAAGAGGACAATTGAATTCAGTATGCATGTCTCGCACAGTGTGCTCGCTCTCTCAAAAACACAAATTCACGCATGCCTGCTCATGTAAATGCTCACACAGATTGACAGAACGCCTTATCATGGTGGGATTATGCAACCTTAATTTTGTTGTGCACGGCATCTTTAGCAGGGGACATAATTTTTAGTCAGGCCTATGGAATAATTACACAATATAATTTTATAAAACAGAGTAATAAAACAAGTAAACAGTAGGCCTGTATTCATAACTATCTGTAGGCTATTGTGTTTTCCTTAAACAAGAAAAATTATCTTTGTAAAAGTTTTTTTGTTTTGTTTTGAGGTTTCAGAAAGCATGTGTATACCTCCTCAATAGTCTCTTTATCAAACAGCTAAGTGGTTCAGTTTTATGAAATAGAACACATTCACAAAGTTAGTGAGGAATGCAAAAGGTTCTGAACTCTGTTACATCCTGTCGGCGCTTTCTCATAGCCCATCCAAACCAGTCAAGTGTGACGGAAACGCCAATCTTGCTCATGGCACCAAGCTGCTCTACATTGCCATCTGGTGGTTACTGTTTACACTGCACGAGCTCTCTCTTTCCTGTGACGTATGTGTTCTTCCTTTATATCTCGCCGTGTGGAGAGAGCGACCTACACGACACAGTAGCGATAAGTACTATTTGTCACCTTTGTCATGAATCATGTCCATATATAAATCTTATATATCCGACACACATCTGTGACGAAGATATGAAGATTGCAAGACATTTCTGTTGGTCAATTGCCAGGCGGACTTTATTTATATCGCCGAAGTCTTACAATGACAGCGCCTCTTCCCAAGGCACACGTGTTTTGGGTTTACCCCCTCAGTCTGATGAGGTGTCTCTGTATGTACACGTAAGTTCTATATTGCTCTGGATATCATTGAAACGATCAGTTTTGGCATATGTGGGCCGTCCCCCCCCCTGATCATCCCGTTTCTATCCCTTAGTGGCCATACTGTCTAAGAAGATGCTCCTACTGCAACTTTAACAAGTACATTCCACGGTCTGTGAACCATTCTGCCATGACAGAATGTTTGCAGAAAGAGACAGAAACTCTGTTGAAGCTCAGTCAGGTGTCTCGGTACGTGAGCTGAGGTTTTTCACGTGTTTAGTGTTTCTTCTGAAAGCTCATCTTTCTCTTAGGGGCAGTTGCCAGATAATATTGTAGCCTTCAATAGTTTCTCAGAGGTTTTTCCAGATGAGATTGCTACACATATTAGATTGTTACCCTCTATTTCCTCTTATCAAAATTCAGTCTACTTATCAAAGATAGTCAGTATCACTTCTAAAAGCCTTTGTGTGTGTTATTTCTTTTCAGTGTTACCTCTGTATTTTTTGGAGGAGGAACACCTAGCTTGGCACAGCCTGCCACCATTGCTGCTGTCCTGGAGACAGTCTCACAACATGCTCAGGTGCCAGAGGGGGCCGAGGTCACCCTGGAGGTCAACCCAACACCTGCTGGTATGTCTAAGCTGAAAGACTTCATACAGGCTGGGATCAACCGACTCTCTATTGGAGTGCAGGTAAATATATCGCATAACCTTATGTTTAAATATTATACATTTTAATCTCTGTTTATCTAATACAGTGCACTGCTTTTACTTGTATTCTTGTATCAGTCTATATGTGGATTACTGTGGCATGGTTGAATATGGCATTGAGGGCACTACTCAGACCATAGATGTCTGATAAGAGACATGAACCAGTAAGGGGTCAAATGAATGACACCCAATTCGGGATCATGACCCAGTAATTGTTGCTATTACATCAGATGGATGGATTTGTTTTAAACACTCTTATGGATTAACAGGCACTGAACTCGTTTTTAAGTGTTTTCTAGTGCTCTTATGTAAGTGAGCCTTAAAATGAAAGTGAAATGTCTTTTCTGAAAAGATGGTAGTCTGCAAGGACAGTAAATGTCTTTACTCTTCAAACCTTGATGACATGACTTCAGAATTGGTAATGACATATATCCAGATGAACAGCGGTTTAAACATTTCAGTAGTCGTGTACATTTTTAATTCTCTGAATGTGTTCTTTTCATGTTGAATTTGCGCTGATCAAAACCTATTTATTATGCGCTAATACTGAGGAGGTGCTAGTAGCAAGATAAATGGTGTCAGCACAGGAACAAAGGATGGGGTAGAGCTGTGTCATGACTATAAGCGTTATAAACAAACACATTTTACATTTACATTGAGTCATTTAGAAGACCTCTCCATACAAATGGAAAACACGTCAGCAACTGGACACCTTGAAATGGAATTAGGCTATGTGCTTGAGAAATCTGACAATTTGGCTATGTGCTATGTGCTTGAGAGTTCATTAGGGTCAGGGGGTCTTTGATGACTCATGTTGGAGGTTTAAACGTCTTGTCTTCATACTCAAATATAAAAGGATCCTTGGATCTCAGGATGCATTCAAGGCTAAATTTGTCCTATTTTGTGGTCATCTGATTTACCAGAGTAATGGCCCTTTGTGAGAGTGCATTTACATTTAGAAACATTTCTGCCCTACTTTGACATGTTTGTTTTATTTTTAAAAACATTTCTGCCCTACTTTGACTTGTTTGTTATTTTTTTTAAGAGACATTTCTGCCCTACTTTGACTTGTTTGTGTTATATTTGAGCAAAAATGGACACAAAAAGTGAGGAATGGCTGCTATGGTGGTCCAGTCTTCCTTGAAAAAAGGAACGTTTTAAATCCAAGTTATGGTTTTCTTCCCTATTTCATAATCCTCAAAGTCTCTTAACGATGAGGATCTGAAGGTGTTGGGGAGAGACCACAGTTCCCAGCATGCCTTGCACACCATCTCTGAGGCCCGGAGGCTTTGTCCAGGCCGTGTCTCGGTGGACGTCATGTTTGGGCGCCCAGGCCAGAGCGTGGCCTCCTGGGAGACAGAACTGGAGGAGCTGCTTACGGTCTGTGACGATCACGTGTCGCTCTACCAGCTGACCGTAGAGAGGAGCACGCAGCTTTTCAAGCAGGTTCAGCGGGGTGAATTGACTGTTCCTGGTGAAGACATCACAGCTGTTATGTACAGGACTGCAAGGGAAGTCCTAGAAAAGCAAGGTTTTCGTCAATATGAGGTGTCTAACTTCGCCAAAGATGTAAGCGCTTTTTACTCTTCATTTTTCTGTCATAGAACAAATGTACACATATGTTTATGACTCTTCTATTCTATTTCATGAAGCATTTTGTATTTCCAATGTATGTCCAATTTTCCGAAGTATTTCCAAACGTCTTAAAAAGGTTTCCCATGTATGAAGTATTGAATCAAAGTATTGGTGCCAGTTCTCAGTCAACAATAACTAATTGAAGTCATGCTTGATTTTGTTTTGAAGGATGCTGTATGTGAACATAATCTGGGATACTGGAAGGCCCAGCAGTATATTGGTGTTGGCCCAGGTGAGGTATATACGGCAGTGGAGCCTTGTGTTAGAGTTGTAGAGAAGATGTAATGGAGCACATTACAGTTGGCTGTCTGCACTTATGTAACAGTATAGATGTATTGTATTAAAAATACAGGCCCAACAGTAGGAACTCAATGCACCAAAATCAGCTCTGAGATTCAAATCTTATTTTTTCAATACTTCAAATGTCCATCTTTATTTTTGACGGCAGATTCAATCCTCCTCATCTTAGAGGATACCAGGGAAGTCTGCCATTCTTCAGACATAGTTTTTCAGCTGTTCTTTGCTGGAGGGGTTGTGTTGCTCTGACTTTTCTCTTTAAAATACCCTAATGAATTTTATTGAATTCAAGTCAAGCGGCGTTCTTAACCAGGTCACAGTTTTAACTTTTTTTCTTCTTTAGAATCTTCTTTAGAATCTTCTTTAGAATCTCTTTAGAATCTCTTTTTCTTCTTTAGAATCTCCTTTCTACTTTAGAATCACTCCCACCTTCACTGTCAGGGTCACAAACTCACTGTGGTAGTCCTGGCCAGAGTCACGCCATCTATGCTGAAAAACACATTTATCTTGGTCTCATTTGACCAAAAGCTGTTTGTAGTATTCAATAAGCTTCTTTTCATGTTATTTAGCAAAGTTTCTATATCTCCTGATTACTGCTGCAACTGTTTCGACTGATTTTTAGTTGTCCGCAGAGCTTCCGGTATCCTTTTTCGTTCCACTCAAAATGTTTAATTGTGGAGACATCATGCAGATAGACACCACCCATAAGTTCAAAATTGAGAAAGGCTTGGTATTTACAGGTAATTCTATAGCCGTGTTCATGAAATTAGGCTAATTGAAAATCCCAGGTGTACTACATTTTGTTTCAATGATCACATGTGTTTTCACTTTTGTTGCATTGAGTTTCTACGTTGAGGCCTGTCATTTCAATATAGTCTTTCTAAAGTATTTGTTTCTGAAGGGTCATTAGCGGAAATACTGTACTTGTCAACTTAGAAATAATGCATAAAAAAATGATTGAGAGGTGATACAACTTTGAATCATTTTATATTTAAGTGATATTGCAAAAGGGTGTGCTTACTTCTGTTCTATACTGTATGTTATACTGTATACCATGATTATAGGATAGTGCTCACACCACAGATATACTTTTGACATTGCCGCAAGCTGTAGCATTGATTCATTATATCTAGGGATGGGTATCACTTGGGTTTTTTCCCCGATACTGGTGCTAAAACGATGCCTAAACGGTGACTGAACCGAAACTTTAAAAAGAAAAAAAAAACACAAAACGAGAATTGATGACATTAAAGAAAGGCTTTTTTTATTGCCAAGGCAATTTTTATTACAATATATTAACTGTTTAAAGTATACAATAAATATAAATAAATACAAAAGGCTTGGCTTCGAACTACAGCTTCAAACTTTTTAATTTCAAACTATGAACAATATATTAACTGTTAACAACAGTTTACAGTATACTTAAATAAATATAAATAAATACAAAACACACACACACACACATACTCAGTCTGCACACACACTACAGCTTCAAACTTCAGCAATTATTTTGCAGAAATATGAGCACATTTGCCTTCGGAGTCAATAATGTATTATTTTGTTTGCATTTATTTCATGAAATTTCACCATTTTCTGATTTGTTTATACCTATCCTTTCTATCTTGTTTATACTTAATGTTGTTAATTGAACACACTGAGTATGTGAACTTATACTGCCCCTTTAAGAGACTAGGTTTACTTTTGCAGGCATCTCCGTTTAGCCTTCAGTCTGCGGTTGCTGATCTGCCTTTGACTCTTGCCTTCTCTCCCCCCTTTACACGCATATTGGCACCGGTTTTCGGTACCCAACCCTAATTACAGTCATGGACGAAAATGTTGGCACCCCTGCACTTCTGTCAGATAATGCACCACTACTTCCAGAAAAGTGTTGCAATTACAAATGTTTTTGTATTCACATGTTTATTTACTTAGTTTGCATCGGAATGACACAAAAAATCTGACAAATAATGCCAAATCTGACTTTATTACACATAAAACTCAAAAATGGGCCGGACAAAATTATTGGCACCCTTAAGAAATAATTGTATTTGAAGCATGTAATGCTCCTTTAATCTTTATTTAAACTCACCTGTGGCGAGCCACAGATGCTGGTAATATAGAAATCACATTTGCAACCAGTTAAAATGGAGCAAAGTTGACTCAACCTTTGTGTTGTGTGTCTGTGTATACCGCGCTTAGCATGGGGAAAAGAAAGAAGAGCAAAGAATTGTCTGAGGACTTGAGAACCAAAATTGTAGAAAAGCATTGACAATCTCAAGGCTACAAGTCCATCTCCAGAGATCTTAATGTCCCTGTGTCCACTGTGCGCAGTGTCATCAACAAGTTTACAGCCAATGGCATTGTCGATAACCTCCCTGGATGTGGAAGGAAGAGAAAAATTGATGACAGAATGCAACAAAAGATTGTTTGAATGGTGGATAAATAACCTAGAACAACTTCCAAATAAATTCAAGCTACCCTGCAGACAAAGGGTACAACGGTGTCAGCTTGCACTATCCGTCGCCATTTGAATGAAATGGGATGCTATGGTAGGAGACCCAGAGGTCCCCACTGCTGACACAGAGACGTAAAAAAGCCAGACTTGAGTTTGACAAAACTTTCTTGGGGAAGCCCAAATCATTCTGGGAGAACGTCCTGTAGATAGATGAGACCAAAGTAGAGCTTTTTGGTAAAGCAGTTTACAGACAACAGATGAGGCCTTCAAAGAAAAGAACACGGTCCCTACAGGCTAATATGGTGGAGCTGGACCGATATTTTGGGGTTGCTTTGCTGCTTCTGGAACCTGATGCCTTGACTGTGTGCATAGCATCAGGAAATCTGAGGACTACTAAATCATTTTTGGGCGCAATGTAGGGCCCAGTGCCAGAAAGCTGGGTCTCAGTCAGAGGACATGGGTCTTCCAGCAGGACAATGACCCATAGCACACTTCAAAAAGTACCCAGAAATGGTTAAGAAAAAGCACTGGAGAGTTCTGAAGTGTCCGAGATTAGTCCAGATCTTAATCCCATAGCACAACTGGGGCATGATCTCAAATCAGTAGTTGGGAGAGGGCACCCTTCAAATGTGAGAGACCTGGAGCAGTTGGCAAAAGAAGAGTGGTCCGAAATTCCAGTAGAGAGGTGTAAGACACCTCATTAATGGTTACATGAAGCAATTGATTTCAGATATTTGTATTTCTTTATTTTTAAGGGTGTTCTACTTATTATAAAGTTGAGGGTGCCAATAATTTTGTCCGGCCCTTTTTTGAGTTTTAGGTGGAATAAAGTCATTATGGCATTATTGCTCAGATTTTTTGTGTTTTTCCAATGCAAACTAACTAAATAAACATGTGAATACAAAAACATTTGTAATTGCAACACTTTTCTGGGAGTAGTGGTGCATTATCTGACAGAAGTGCAGGGGTGCCAACATTTTCGTCCATGACTGTATATCTCTGTCGTCCATCTGTCTGACCTAGGGGCCCACGGCCGGTTTGTGCCCATCTCTGCGGGATCTGTTCAGAGGGAGGCACGGACCCAGACCATGGCGCCGGACATGTGGATAAGCGAGGTTCAGAAGAGTGGTCACGCCACCCGACGCCAGATTCCGCTGAGTCACCTTGCACTGTGAGTGGGCATCTTGGCGCTGAGAGGTCCGGGTGGCTTTTTGTGTGGCATTATGGGGGTCTGAGATGTCAGTCATGATACAGCATCAAGCTGTTCAGTGTTAAAAAGCACGTTTATTACTAACGTGTTTAAGATGCTTCTAATATTAGAAACGAGCACACACACAATACCCACAGTGAGCACAGATGAACTCATAGATGGAGAAGAATACATCTGACCTGATAAGCAGATGGTGTGGCTGAAAATGGTGTGTGTGTGTGTGTGCGTGTCTGCGTGCCTGTGCTTGTGTGTGTGTGTGCGTGTGTGTGCCATGTGTGTCTGCCCGTGTGCGCGCTCCATGGGTTCGTTTTTTTCTGTCCGCAGGCTGGAGGAGGTGTTGGTCATGGGACTGCGGATGAACGATGGAATCACACATCAGGTGGGCTTGCTGAAATCAAAACCATGTCTCTGAAACATGTGCCGGTTAGAACTGAACTTTATTCGGGAGCCACTTGCACGGCGACAGATCAAGTCAAGTCTTTTATTGTCAGATGCACAGAACAACAGAATCGGACTGGGCACTGATATTCTTAGGATAGGACACCATACCACACTACCATAACATAACAAGACATAACATAACATAAGTACTCCAACATGATATAACATAACATAACTTAACAAGAGCAATCCGAGATTTCTGACCTCCAGCAAGGAGGTACACAAATCCAGATCCGGATCATCCTGAAATTTTAATGGGGATGACCTCTGGTGAAAATTTCAGACAGATCCGCCCAGTAGTTTCTGAGAAATCTTGTCCACAGACAGACAGACAAACAGACAGACAGACGGACAAATAAATTAACGGACCCGATCGCATAACCTCCTTGCTGGAGGTAACAATAAGTACTGAACATAAGATAAACATATGAAAAGACAAAGTAGAAGACCTACTAGATACACAATAAATATACAATATAGATACTAAACATAAATAGACATACTAAACAGATACTAAACAGATAAACATACCTACATGAGCTATACTGAACATATTATACGCATAATAACCTGAACTAACATGGACCTATACTAACCATGGAACACATCGACATATACACTTCAAGTATGTGGTGGTGCAATATTGCAAATGTAGTGCAAACAGCGGTGAAAGTGAGCCTGTGTAGAGTAAAGTGGCGAGTGTAAAGTGAAGTGGCGAGTGTAAAGTGATGAGAGTGGATTATTGTCCATTAAGGAGTCTGATTGCCTTAGGATAGAAACTGTTCTCCAGTCTGCGGTTGCGAGACCAAGATGCACACACATTTTTTTTGGGAGGGTTCATTCACAGGGTCACCTTCAAGAATAGTACTTTATTGAAGAGTGCGGGGCCATGAATATACAAAAACATCAGTTTGGTGTGGTTTTATATGCACTTCAGCACTGGAAAATGTTCAGCCCCGGCGATGACCTCCATAGAGTTCTGGGTCAGTGTGAAGTTGTTCAGGAACTAAAGCAGACGGGACTTCTGATCCTCGATGACAGGTGATGACAACATGAACTTAACTTGATTTGAACTTGATTAACCTAATTATCAATTTAAAAAAGGGGGTCCACTATGTGCTTTCATTTGTTCTGTAGAGTTGACTAGGGTAGACTTACAGAGTTAATTTTTATTTGTACACGGCATTTAGGGGTCTACGGTGTTCCTGGGAGGGCCTGGCCTTGCTGGATGGCATGCTGCCAACTCTTTTACTGCAGCTAGGAACCTACGTGCACAGTCAGGGACACCAGGGGAACGGGGAGTCCACTGCACCGTGCCACAGAGAAGGACAGCAGAGGAGATGACCTACAGAAACTGGACAGAAGGACCCAGCAGTGACCTTCAGCACTGATTCTGCATGGACTGACTGGGTTTCACAGTTTTGTTCTGAAACTTATCAGAAAAGTTTTTTTTCCCAAAACAAAACTTATCAGAAAAGTTTTTATTTCTGAAAAGAGAGTAAGCTTTTCCACTGCGCCACGTGCCTCTTCAGTGTCAGCTGGACTATTAACCCAGGTTTTTGTACAGCCCTGTTGACCCTCTGGAGCACAGCATTGCTCACGAATGCAGGCCTGTGAAGAGCCACCTGATGGCTCTCATTATGCTGCCTGACCCGGCACAAAGACCGCACAGAAGAGTTCATCACGGCTTTCTCCCGGGCAAAGCGAACCGGCTGTCTCACCAGCAGAGAGAACAGCAGGAATGACTGACTTGTCGTCATGTAGCAGGGCGTCAAAAAAGCATGACTAGTGTGACAGCTGGACATGATGCTGAGAAAAGTGCAGGAACCAAGCAATGTCTTGAACAGTCAGCTACAGTGCCGTTTGAAAGTATGTGAACCCCTTGAGCAGTTAAGAGTTTTCTGTTGTTTTTTTTTCTGTTTAAATTTTTTCATCACCAATTTTCCATAGATGAAATGTCAGGTTTATCAATTGCATGTACTTGTTCAGAGGGAATTACACTAATTCCATGTTTCATGTAGTTTTTTGGCTACTCACACAATTATCTCTCAACAAGTACATGCAATTTATAAACAAAAACCTGACATTTCATCTAAGGAAAATTGGTGATGAAAAAAATTGAAAAATCATGGTAAAACAACAGAAAACTCTTAACTGCTCAAGGGGTTCACATACTTTCAAGCGGCACTGTATATAATAACTAAATAAATAAATAAAAAGTCCATCTTCACATTTCTTGAATTCTTTTCTTTCTTAAATCAGAGCAACAGAAAGGTTGGCAACACAGGTGTAGGGAGTGGAAGCCAATGGCAACTAAACTGTATGCATTGGCTTTTGCTTCAAGCCTGAACTCATAGTGAGTCAATGCTCATCCAGAAACATGGAGTACAGCATCAAGTCTCTATGGAAATGACTGTATTTTCTACTGTGTGGTTCATTTCGTCTCCACTCACTGTAAAAATATAATGTTTTGAGCAACAACCAGGAGTCATCGAAGCTTAAAAGACACATTTTTATTGGATAGGGCTATGAGTGTACTTATGGTTATACAACCCCTTCTACTGATAATTTGAAACGATTGTGCAGTTGCATGTGCCGAGCGTTGGATCGTCATCAGAATGGATCGGAATAAAAGCAGTCCTCTGTGGGTGGCCTTGATCCCTTTTAATGTATACATTGTATACATAATTTACTGTTGTTATTTTTGCCCATCTGTGATCACGTTTTCCATCCAGCCGGGCGGTATCTGCTTTCAAGAAGGTTGTGTGAAAAGAGTGCATATGGTGCTGAAGATGAGTTCAGTATGGGGGTGCTTTATGGAGAGAGAGCAGGGCACGTGTCGTGTTACTTTGATTGGCTTCTTTTCATTGAACTTTTTTTTTTCTTGGGTTTTATTGATGAGCTTGAAGTAAGACCAATTGTCAGTGTGGTGGGAAAGGAGACGGTCAAGGTCCATAAATAAACCCTTTAAATAAAGGTTAGAATTTTTTCTAAATGAATGACATTATAATACATTTCTAATACGAGATTTGTACTCTTGCATATCCAAACTCTCTTCCAAAACAGAGTTTTAAATAGAAAAACCTCAATATTGTCCTTTTTCTATTTTTAAAATGTTGACTACTTAAGTGCAGTTTTCATAGATCCTTCAGTAACCCTTTATTCAGATATGCTGGTGTGGAAATCTGTATGCTCACATCTTTACATCATCATATACAGTGGGGAAAATAAGTATTTGAACCCCTTGCGATTTCACAAGTTTGGCCACTTGCAAAGAAATGTGTGATCTATAATTGTAATGGTAGGTGTATATTAACAGTGAGAAACAGAATATCAACAAAAAAATCCAGAAAAATGCATTTTTTAACATTTATGACTTTATTTGCATTTGATGCAAAAAATACCTCACCACCATGGGCACCATTGGTGTCTTGCCAATGGTTTTCTTGGTGACTCTGGTCCCAGCTGCTTTGAGATCATTCACAAGCTCCCCCTGTGTAGTTCTGGGGTTATTCTGCACCTTTCGAATGATCACTGATTTCGCACGAGGGGATATCTTGCATGGAACCCCAGACCTAGAGCGGGTGACAGTTGTTTGGTGTTGCTTCCATTTATGAATAATCGCACCAATAGTTATCTGCTTCTCACCAAGCTGCTTGCCGGTGGTTTTGTAGCCCATTCCAGCCTTGTGCAGGTCTTCAATCTTATCTCTGACGTCCTTGGACAGCTCTTTGGTCTTGCCCATGGTGGTGAGGTTGAAGGTGTGAAGTATGATTCTTTGGACAGGTTTCTTTTATACAGGTCACCAGTTGAGATCAAGTATACCTTGTTAGACCTAATGAGGACTAATCTGTGTGCTTTTTGGGCACATAACTGGCCATTGGGAGCCAGAATTATTGCTGTTTGATTGGGGGTTCAAATACTTATTTTTTGCATCAAATGCAAATAAAGTCATAAATCTTATAAAATGCAGTTTTCTGGATTATTTTGTTGATATTCTGTTTCTCACTGTTAAAATACACCTACCATTAAAATTCTAGATTACACATTTCTTTGCAAGTGGCCAAACTTGCGAAGTCGGCAGGGGTTCAAATACTTATTTTCCCCACTGTATTATCTATATATAATGATATATTGTCACTGACAGAGATAATTTCGAAACACTGATAATGACTTAAGGATATAATTTAAGGAACGATGAACAAACTCTATAGGCCTATTTTTTTAGGATAAATGAGAGACATATCCTGTTCTCCTAATGAGTGCTTAAACAAACTCTATTTTTTTTCTCTGACCTGCCGCGACGTGGGTGAGCCCAACGAGCTTATTGGTGTTGTTTAATAAATATAAGTACATAAGTGAATTTCACCTAACATTCATATTTCCTGATAGGCGTATTTGATCAAAACTTGTTCAATCAGCACGACTTATCCTTTCTCTCCCATGTATACCCCTCTTTAGTATTCTATGGTGTTCAATTATTCGAGCTGTCCATGGTTCTGACGAATCAACCCACACCTCATCTGCTCTGTACGGGTGCTTTTTATCTGTCGTTGCTATGCAAAAAGAAAGAATGCTGGCATTTCGTATGTACTTGGTTCCATTTATTTGTAATGAGAAAAGAGTACGCGGTACCTTTCATTCCCTCCTAACATCTGCTATTGAATGCAAGTGGTAACGGTCTGATCATCACATTTATCCTCAGACATTGAACAGAAGCCATATATGGACTCAGTAATGGGTGCGTGACGTAGGAAAAACCGATAACTGAGACACGATTCCTGAAAACACTCACTATGCGTGGGTGGGTGGGTATGCGCTTTGTGAAAGGGGATGGTTTTAGTCACCTTGTGCTGATGAACAGGCAGTTCTCACTCGGGGTGTATTACACAATAAATAGCCAAGGGCTGTACGCCCACACTTTCAAACCATATAGCAATACATAGAGAATTTCCCATCGCCTTAACCAGTTTACATTCCCTTTGGGGGTTAGAAAAACGCTCACAGCTTAGGTTGTATATACATTTTAATTTATTAGAAAGTTCAGAATAAGGATACAATTCTTAAACATCAGAGTTGATAATAATATACAATTACATTCTAAAGTATTGACAGTTTGTTTTTCCTAACAGGATACAGTGTATTCACTTCTGCACAAAAATATAAACTCTCTGGTCCAGCCAGGATAGTAGAATAGAATTATTCTTACGGTAAAATGAATAAGTATTATTCATAAATTACGTGGACGTCGCTGTATACAATCTCTTATTGGATCTGGCACTTCATAATAGGAGTGCTCCTCTTAGAGGTACCAGGTCCGAGAATGCGACGAAGATCGCTGTGAAAACTAGGGCGGTGAGCCAGTGGATAAACTGCACCGCAAGGTCCATCTAAAGCGAGCATTCGGATTTCCCGTTTGCTTCGCCTTCCACTGGTCAACGCTTCATAGGAGCGAATTGAAATGTCTCGGTGTAGAGACGGCCGGGTCTCGACAGGGAGTCCGCCGAGCAGTGCCAGGGCTTCGAACATCATCTCTATTTGGGTACCGGCTTTAGCCGATGTTTCAAACACAGCAGCATCCTCCCCGAGACTTTCGTTAATCTCTAGATGACTGACAACCCTCTCAGCCTCCAGGTCGACTTTATTCCCGCATATCAGTATGGGGACTCGAATGTTCTCTTTAGATTTGCCAAGCTTAGATTTGGCCAGTTTGATCTCTTTGCGTAAAGAGCAGACTTCGTTGAAAGACTCCCTGTCATCCACACTAAAAACAAGGAGGAAAATATCACCTGTGGAAGACACAAACTGTCATTAGCATTTTGCTTACCCATATTAGATGACATTGCAGTAGAGAATTAAAACATTTTTTCCATGCGTAAATTTATTCGTCTTACCTGTCAGTATTGACAGCCTACGCTTGGCGGGGAAGTCCCTCTCATTTGAGGCGTCAAGAATATCGATCTGGTACGTCTCTCCACGAATGTGGTACAGTTTGCTGTGGAAGTCTTCTGTTGTAGCTTCATAATGGTCATCAAACCCATCCTGCAAGAATCGTTTCAGGATGGCCGTCTTACCCACTCTCGGTGCACCAAGCACCACGACGCGCCGATAATTTCTGCGTTTGCTGAAGCATAGTTCGTCTTCCTCAACGTCTTGCCCCGTGGAGTTCGTGCAGTTCTTCCCATGAAGCAGCAGCGCATCTAATAGGTCAACGGACTTAGGTCTTTCAGATGATGAGTGCTGACGATCAACGCTGGAGGACCGAACAACCCTTGTCTTTCTTTCTTGTCTCCAGTTTGTAACATATCTTATGATACCCATTCTAGTCTTTGAGATGGTGGAGACCTTAACTCCGGCGGCATGCAAGTACTGAGCAACGTTTTTGTACTGAAGAAGCATTGCCGATGATACACAGTTCACCACCTTGCTATTAGGAAACTGCTCGGGCACTTCAGCCAGCAAACTGTTGTCAGATGGATTGGCATATTGGCAGAACGTCTCGGCGGTGCCATCAACCGAGTTAAACACTTTCTCAGTTGCGTTCACCTCCATCATCCTTCCTGCCGTCACCCCAGGTCTGGAGTTGTAGTTTGCAGAGCACTGGCTGAGCAAGTGTCTTTATCGAGTGCACTGTGAGCTGCATTTCATGCGCAGTCTGAATTTATAGGAGTGCTCACACCCACGAACGTCATACTCCCCCAATAAACAACGCGACCATAGTTTCTGAAGACGTCTCAACAGAGAACTAAAAATAGAACCACTTGGGTGGCATATCCTTCTAGACCCCTGGATGCATGTTTTATTTATCTGTTGGTAAGTTTGGTAACTACCCCGTTTAACCTATGCACTTTAATTATTATTAGCAACAAAAAAAGTACATTTTATTGTTTTTATGTAGGCTATTATATAGATAATTTGACACGCACGAAACACAATGGGTTTCTAGTCGTTTTGGAATAACTACTGATGAAACCTAATGGGAAAGAAAAGTTTACTTTTTTTATACATGCACATGTTGCGGGAACATGGGTTAAATTTAGAATGTACAATTATTTCTGGATTCCCGTTTTGGCATCAAGCCAAACGTGTTTCCTCGCGGTCTGTGGTGTTGTTTTCATTCAAACAACCCACGATTTGTCAGAGGATCACATATGGATGTGATTATCCTATTAGTCACCATGTTCGTGGTGTTTCCCTCTGAAACTGACAAACAGAGCAAGAGAGAGATGTAATTTGTCACGAAAGAGCCTGTATTAAACACCGATATAGATACAAAATATCTTAATTCACTCTATACTTCACGAATCTCTGTTATACCAGCAAGACATCCAGTTGTTCTGCAAAGATCTGTGCTAGGCGTTCTTGCCAGAATATTCGGTATTATAAACCTTGCAGGGCCACAATGCCTTTTATAGTGCAACATCGACATGTATTCAAGCCTTAGACTTCACCTCCACAATAACAGTCTGAATATGGATCCTTAAAGGTAAACACTCAGATGTACCGTGAGGAAGTCTGAATAATTCTTTCATGGCAATGACACACTGTGCATCCAACAATGTAAGGATTTTCTGTTTTCACCCTGGCAGTGAATAAGAAATTGTGTTAGTTTTTTTAAATAAAGGTAAAGGATTCACAAACCTGACTTTTTCTCTGGTGTGTCAGGACAACATTTGTTCCAAATCACAAGCTAGTGGTTTTTAACATGACAGCCATAGTGTATGGGGATAAGTTATGTTCAGGATATGGGGTTTATAAGCCTCTGAGTCCTTGCTCAACAAAAGCAGTATAGTCAGGGCATAGACACCAACAGACTTCAACTCAGCTACAAGACATATTGTAACTAGACAAGTCATACAACACATTCACTTCTAGCCCTTTATGTTAGCCTTAGAGAGGAGTTGGGTAACTCAACTACAACCCCCTCCCCACCCATTTTCAATTTTACAGTTTCATGTTTTATACCTACCAGTGTTTTCTTCTACTCCTTGAGAAAGGTTCATAGTAGGTATATGGGTGTTTACACAATTTTTCAGACGCCGCTGTAGCTCAAACTCGGTATTCCTGTGAGCATTGGCAACATATACTTAGCACTAGTTGGTGCCACTAGGGGGAACTCCAGAGTATGTTCGGGGACAATGACTTCAGCACCTTGCACTAACTGCTTGAGAATGCTACAAGGGGTCACAGAACAGACTCTGGAGCTCCCCCTAGTGTAACCGATCAGTGCTCAGTATAAGGTGCCAGTGCTCACAAGTTTGAGCTCCAACCCCCTCTCCAGTCTTACATTTTCTTTTATATAAATACAGCAGTATCTAGAATAACTAATTTTATGAATGGCACGGGACAATAGTGTGTCAGTGTTTTTTTGATAGTGTCTGAAAATATGTCACCATCTGGAAAGCAATCAGACTGAAGCACTGTGGATGACTACCCAGAAGAGGGCAGCACTGGACATTATGTTGTTTAGTGCTGAGCATTACTGTGTCTGACGTGTTTTATTTCGGCTCCCAAAAGAAAGTTAGGTAACATGTTGACTCAGTGCCAATAAAACTATTCCCAGATGTGTGCCAGGGTCTAAACTATAAATGTGCTGTGGTTTCAGAAGGCTGCTCACTCTCCTCCTGTGCAAAGTCACTCCAGTCCTAATCATTCAGGTGACTTGCAGGAAGCTGCTGAAATGGAATGTGTTGTCATTTGTCCTTTTCAATATTTCATGTGATTATCTAAGGACGCCTATATACTCACATTACCACTTTACTTGTGATGTCACAGCTGTGCGCTGTTCTCCCAGCTCCCCCCTCCCTCCCAAATCAGCATACTGCCGGCATGCCTCTCAGCGATGACATCACCGGGCTTTTGTTGGGAGACAAAGAATTTAGTCAGGAGACTGTTTTCAGGAGAAATAAAGACATGGGGCGGGCATATTGGGAGGCAGGCGACAAAAAAAGCACACAAAAGGGTGTTAACCGACCGTGGGACTGTGTGGAGGTCAGGGGGAAAAATGAAAGGGAAAATGTGTGAAGTTGCAGGGGCATTAAAACCCTTTCGCCTGAAGCCTGTACCACATAATGAGAGGAATGACTGGAAACTAAAGCACTCATGGTTGGCAATGAAGACTCTTTAAAAAGCAACTAAAAATCACAGACAGATCACCTTCATTTCATTGTTAACCCCTCCTAAGGAGTTGTTCTTTGATATCGACAACATAATGTATAGCACTGTATTGAGATTTTATGTTATATTTTTCTTAAACATCATTTAAAACGTAAGTTGTTTTTCTACAACTTTATTGTAAATGTATTGTATATACATGAGGATGATTGTTGTATAGGGCTTTCGTCTGTTCTTTGTTCCTTTCCTCCTTTCTGGTTAGGTAAGTGTCTTATAACAGACTGGTCTTTCCTGACACACCTGATTGTTAAACAACTTGTCATAAGGGAGAACGAGTGTCCTTCCCTCGAAGAATATTTGCCCCGCCTTCTCAAACCTTTTCTCTCTCTCTATTTCTCTCACAGCTTCTCTATCACCACCCCATGTGATAGATATGAAGTGTGTGCTTGTTCACACATGCCCACTCACACATTATGTGTATAACTCTGGTACATGAGCTCATGTTGTTACTACCAGAACGCCTCGTGATTAAAAGGAAATGATTCTGTTGCTCCTTTACAGGGTGACATCACACACCAACTCTCAGTGGACATGAATGATTGATGTGCATGAGTGGTGAAATCAGTGAGCAGTGGAGGAAGCTGTAGTCATCAGAGTTCTTGTGCATCTTATACCAGAAAGACCACAGAAGATACTAGCAGTATACCTTTTTTTTCTAGAATAATGTAGCTCTTGAACTATGCAATAGGCCATGGCTATAGCCTATAGGTAAGGTTGGGTCATTAAGGGCATTTTATGTCTTAATTGTGTAGCCTTGTTTTCAGAGTTAATTTCTTAGCAGGGAAAAAATGTCATGTACAAAGTTAAACTTCTGATGCAAGCCTATTGGCTTAGACACATAACACATCTTCAAACTATGTATGAATACAAATTGAGGTATCTTGTTATATTATTATTAGGGGGGGGGGGGGGGGGGTCGGGGGTGTAATCTGAGTTTGACAGACCCATTGGCCCAGTTGGGATGCGCGCTGGAATGGAAAGGGTTAAAGGCTGACTCTGCAGGCAACGCGTAGCCCTCCCTATCTACCTCCCATTCCCAGTTCACTTTAGTGCTTGGTGGTGGGGGGGCTGTCTGTTATCTGCAGGCTCGGCGCTCGAGTTTTGTATTGTGTCACAGACTAGCAACTGTTCTTTTTTTCAACTCATCGGAGTACAGTTTTTTACAACAATACGACCGTGAGCGGTTTTTAGAGGAAACTACTACTAACTAAATGCACCCTTTCGACCTGTTTTGGGTTAATTTGTTGTGTTGCTTTGTATGAGTTGCACACACGTAACATGGCAAAGGAAAACGTTACTGGCCAAAGGATCCCTAAATTGGGACACATACGGAGAATATTGTGAGAGGTAAGATTGGAAGCTGTCCGGTAAAGTCGTATTCATGGTTTCCTTGAACAAGGCGGGATGTTTTAGCGCAAACCACAGCACCCAGCTGAGTCACTGCTCGTTGGGAAGCTGGCGTGAACTGGGTTGTGTTCACTACATTTGACGCAATATAACTTAACGTTGGCATTTTCGCCAGGTAAGTTATGGAATTCTGAAAATGTAATCGTGCCTGTTGTTTGCTTTGCGTATTTATTACACCAATCTCCGCTGCATTGGCGTGTTCTCTTTGACTGAAGGATTCATTTTTAGACGGGTTAAAAGCGACCGGGACCTAGTTCCGCCGTGGCTGCTAGACACGTAACCCATGCTCTGTTTTTTCGAGTCAGTTTGGATAATTTGTATTTGTAAGCTAAATTCCCGAGGCTCGTAAACGTGGTTTTAGGCCAGCGTAGCGTTACCTGAAAGACCCAGCCTCACCCAGTGAAAGTTGTTACGCTAACGTTATGCCTCCGGTTTTTGGTATAGACCTGCGCCAGCTATCAATTACGGCCCCACTGTGATGACCTTGTTCTCAGTCCACAAATTAGAGTTTCAGGTGGGTCGCCAGCGTCAAGTGTAGCCTTAATCTGGGGTTTGGATCATTCTTCATCCAGACCAACCATAGGCCTACCCCAGACGAAGGGTTATAGTTGCTCTGCTGAACTTGAGGGATTGTTTTCTGCATGATTGCCAGCTGTCTCACATTCCAGCATTTCGTCCTATTGATTCGAAAACCAAAAACAAACTTCCTCTGTCACTGCACCAAGCTCGACGTTTTTTTATGCTCCAAACTTTTGTTTTATTTTTACAGTGCCTAACAACAACTCTAAACTCATTTGTCTTTACATAAGAAGTCAGTTGGTTTGAAATACAGGTCAAAACTACTAGAAAACTATTTTGGGTTGGACTCGACTGTGTGATAACTAGAACCTGTTCTGACATTGCAGCAGTATACAGGAGGGCTTCAGTTCAAAATATTATGTCCTGACAAACCAACATCATTATCTGTAAACTAGCATTTATCTCGCATGGAAATATTTTTTCATATAAGCTATTTGATGTAACTGGCTCTAACAACAAAATATGAATTTCAGAATTGTTTAGGCTTTTTGTTAGATGCATTATAATGATGTGTTCTGTCAACTGGTGAATCAGACAAGGGCTAGTTACACACCAAGGCTAATTCACAGGTACCACGGTTGTTGATAAAAGTAAGCCATACCTGCCGCTTTGGATAAAGGCATTAGCTCAATAACTACATGTTAATGAACTGCTGAAAAAGCAGTGTAACAGGTCCGTTGGAGAAGTAGTGGTTGTGGAGTACCTTAAGGCCCTGGGTGGGCTCTTGTAGTGTTGGAGTCGAGGGGATGTTGTCATCTGACCCTGGACACAATCAGTGGCCGGCTGTTCACATGTCACCAGTCTATTTCCATCCTATCTTCTTGCAGCTTGGAATGACGATTACCGGCCAGATTTAGGTCTTGAATGAAGATGGGGGGAAAAAGTGTTAAAAGTAATTGGGTGAGCATGGCATGTTGAAGCATAGTACAACAGCTGTGTTACTGTACATGGTATGCTGATATGGTTTGTGGTTTTAGGAATTTATGAGGGAAAAAAGAAAGTCTGAAAGTCGTATGCATCCTTAGATCAGCCTCAGTCTTCTAAATGTAGCTTTCATCAGGTTAATTTTACACTTGTAGATAGTCTAGAATGGCTACAGGGCCTGTGTGCATTTGCATCCAAACAACTTGATTTCTTGAATAATGAGTGGAAACTAGCATGGGTCTCTGCTTCCACAACATTAAGTGACCTTTAACAGTTTCAGTTAAATATTGAAGAAATTACTATAGCAAATCTCTTCAAAGCCCATGGATTATTGCTGGATGGAAATGGAAAGCATACATAAAGGAATCTGTTGACCTGATAGTTTGTTGTGAATTGAAACCTAGTTGCACTTGTATGCTGTGCGGCCCTTTACAACTCTGAGTAGCTTTTCTGCTACTGTTTGGGTTGAGAGTGGAACCATTGCTTTTCTTGGCTTCTGAAGAACAGGACCAAAGAACCTGACAATATCTTGGTATCATATTTCTGTGGTTGATCACACTTGATCTTTCTGTACCTTTGAAGGCAGAAGCTCCAGACGGCTTATTGGCTGTCTTTTTCTGATCAAAAGAAGACACTAGTGTACACCACATCCATTGGTTTTCTCTAGAAGACTGTTGTGCTGAGAGAGAGTTTACCTCTCTAGCTTTCAATCTCACTGTTTTTTTTGCCCTGTGTTAGGTCATGGTATTGTTACGTGTTCAGGAATGAAATGGAAAACATTTGTAAAATGGGACTTATTGTTTTACGTGAGGAATATGTTGGGTTTTAGGAGTTAGTTTTGCACTGAGAATGGGGAGACTTCTGTCATGTTTAGAGCTCTGTCGGATGAAGACCTGTCTTTTTTTTAACCCCCCTAGGAAAGCAGATGAGGTTAAGGTTTTTATTCTGCTCAGGCTGAAACCTTATGCTGTGGTTTTGGAGGGCTTTTGCAGTGACAACCGTTTTTTTTTTTTCTTCTTCCCTCCCCTTCCCATTCTCCCTCTATTCAGCAGGTCCTCATGTTATTGATACATCTGCTTAACCGAAGGAAAGGACAGACCTGTATTCAAAGCCACCTCTGAAGTGACGGCAACCATTGAAATCTCACTCTGTGTTTTTTCGGATTTAAAAGTGGACTGCTTGTGGGGCGGGGGGCAGGGAGGTTTACTTCCCACTGCTACCAGAACATCATGACCACCTCATCGCTGCGCCGCTCGGTCAAGAACATTGTCAACAACTACACCGACGCGGAGATCAAAGTACGCGAGGCCACCTCCAATGACCCCTGGGGGCCCCCGACCTCGCTCATGGCGGAAATCGCGGACATGACCTTCAACGTGGTTGCCTTAACCGAGGTCATGGGCATGATCTGGAAGCGGCTGAACGACCACGGCAAGAACTGGCGCCACGTCTACAAGGCCCTGACGCTGGCGGACTACCTGATCAAGACGGGCTCAGAACGCGTGGCGCAGCAGTGCAAGGAGAACATATACGCCATCCAGACCCTGCGGGACTTCCAGTACATCGACCGCGAGGGGCAGGACCAGGGCATCCACGTGCGCGAACGGGCCAAGCAGCTGGTCTCCCTGATCCGGGATGATGAGCGGCTGCGGCAGGAGCGCGCCCAGGCCCACAAGACCCGGGAGCGCATGGCAGGCACCAGCATGGGCTATGGGTCCATGCCACCCCCGTACCCAGGCCGTCGCACCAGTCAGCCCAGCATGGGGGCCCTTTACGGGGAGGAGCACGCCAGGCCCAGAGGGTCCCAGTCTAACTTCAATTGTGAGTAAAAAATAAATAAAAATCTCACCCATCCTCCGCTGGCCACTTACCAAAATTATCGTTATTACAATCCACTGTTAGTACACAGACAGCTTAGATTTGGAATGGGTTATGATTTCATTAAAATAGTACCAGACTTTAGGTGCATGTCCTGATGGCATTTCCATGTGTAAATATCCATGTTATGGAATCTCCATAATGTTGTGAACCTGACATGAGAACCCCCTCCCCCATCTCAAAATCAATGAGTTAGAGTGAGACAATTACACTAACACAAATTACTTTAAACATTTATAATCCGATATCAACACAGTTAAGCCATATTACCAGTTTTGTATCAACTGTCAACATTTGGTATGATTTCTAACTAATACCTCTGGTGCTTAGTGGGGTAAGAGGGGAACATCACTCATGTTTAGTGTTACAGGTCTTCTCTGGCCTCAAAGGTTTCTCAGTTTCAGTCACGCTGCACTGTACCCGGTGGTGATCTTGGGCTCTATGGCTGCATTCCTTCCATTCTCTTGTTCTTGCTCAATCTAGATAAACAAGCCTGAAAAATGGAGACACTGTGCACTATGTTGAAAATGTGATTCCCAAGATGCCATGTGTCTATGAAAAGCCTGTGTGTGAGTTTGCACCCAGTTCTGGTGGATGGTCTTGATTAGCTGACCATGTGGGAACTTTGTTTGTGTTTGTGTGTGTGTGTGTGTGTGTGTGTGTGTGTGTGTGTGTGCGCGCAGTGTCAGGTGTGTGTCACTGCTTCAAGTCTTGCGGTGCCACATATGACTTTGACATTTCATAACAAGGAAACCTGTTCCAGGATGACTTGTTGAAATGTTGGTATTGAAAGATTGGTGAGAACCAACATTTAGGAAGGCTGTTTTTTCCTCTTAGGTTTAACACCACTCTCCGTTGCTATTTTCAGTTTGAACCCTCTGTTTGAACTCTTAGCTCTGGCTTCACAATCAATTTGATTGGCATAGAACGTTTAAAACATGCACGTTTTTCGCACCCATATTTAGACACACTCTCTCCTGGTTGTTCCCATATGTATACTCCCAAGCACTTGTGCTCTGGGAGGCAACAGCTTCACTGATGCCGTTGGTGAGAGGGGGTTGGATGGTTGTTGCCTCTGAGGATTTCGTACAGTTCAGTGGAAGCCATATATGATGTATGTCAGCTTCGTCCTGTCAGGGTTACTGTTCTACCCCATTACATTTTTTCTCCGCTTGATTTCTTTCCTCTGGACCACAGCTCATGGCACAGAACCACACACAGACAGACACTGCTCCCTAGCAGAAATGTGCTAATATCACAGCAAGTCGGGAGCTTTTGGAAAACCTGGGTCTTTCAGTATAGCAAAATGAACAGTGTTAGAAAACAGTGTCTGAGAGATGCAACTTCTACATATGAAGAGAACTCAGTTTTTCAGGAATTTAGTTCACAGCATTTTGTTGGCAGGAAACTTACGGTGGACTTCCCTAAAGATAGGCGGTCGAATTCCCATGGAATCGGTGTGATTTGGTTTTCAAGTGGCAGGGCTAGGATCATATTTGTATTGGACAGACGCCAAGAAATCTGGGGAAGTACAGTGCCTCCCTGTTCTGTGACTTGGTCAACGTCAGTGTGCCGTGCAGCTGTTGGGAATGCACGCTGAGTGACATGTTCTTTAGATGTACTTTCAGATTCAGTGTGTGTGTACATGGTCTGTTTTGTAATAGTCAGTTTCTCAGTCCTATCCCAGGTGCCCCCTGCATGTATTTGTGTGTGTCTGTGTCTCTGTGTCTCTATGTCTGTGTCTCTGTGTCTGTGTCTGTGTCTGTGTCTGTGTCTCTATGTCTGTGTGTCTATGTCTGTGTCTCTATGTCTGTGTCTCTATGTCTGTGTCTCTGTTAGTGTGCGTGCGTGCGTGTGTGTGTGAGTGCAAGCGTGTGCATTCCAGGCCAGGCAGGGGCCTTTGAGAGGCAATGCAGTGGAAGTGATGGGGGGTGGCTCAGAGGCTGTGCACTCTGCAAGTGTCTGGCCCTCTGCTGGCCTGGCGTAGCGTCATGGGCACTGCCAACCTCTCCCACCCCCAGCTGGGTAGACCTGCATCCTGTGTCCTGCCAGGGGATTTAGTTGGGGGGTGGGAGTATAATGCAAGCCACCTCTTCATATCCCCCTCTCTGCCCTTGCTGCCATGCACAGGCATGCTATTGTTCCCAGCAGAGAGTCAAAGACGGGAGGGGAAGTAATCCCAGGACGAGGCCTGGGCGCCCGCGACCCGGGTGCCTACTACAGGCAACTTAATATGCACAAGCAGACTCTCAAACTCTGCCTGCACCCTCACCCCCCCTTTCTCACTCCTGGCCTTAAAAAAAAAAAAAGGTTGAATTGAGCACCCTCTTTCTCTGTCTGTGTCTCTCTTGCTTGCTCGCTTTCACTCTCGCTCTGAAACCTCCCTCCGCCTATTCATCCTCATCCTCTCAGCCTCTTCTTTCTCCCCCCAACTAGCCCCGGATCTGGAGCAGGCGCGGCCGCAGACCAGCGGGGAGGAGGAGCTGCAGCTGCAGCTGGCCCTGGCCATGAGCCGAGAAGAGACAGAGAAGGTGGGTCAGCCCCTACACGCTAAACCTAACACCAACACCTGTCTGTGAGTGTGTGTGTGTGTGCGTGTGTGTGTGCATGAGTGTGTGTGTGTGTGTGTGTGTGTGTGTGTGTGTGTGGGCATGAGTGTGTGTGTGACCATGACGCACTGACGCAGCTCTGCTGCACCGACCTTTTAACATACCTTGTCTGGTGGCTTCGTGTTTCCAAGGTACCCTAGACAGAATGCCAGGGAGATAGTGGTGTTTTATGGGTATGCTTTGGAATGGGGTTTTCCCCTGGGCTTGTGCTTTGTAGATAAGAAAAGATTTTTTTTTTTTTGCAGCCTGCAGAGGAGAATTTGCAGTAAACTTGAACCAGTAATTTTTGGAAATGAGGGTCAGTTTAGACTTTACATACCGTGCATACCCCACAACCTCCTCTGTGCATTTCAGGTAGTGTACAAAGTCTAGCCTGTGGGGTTAAATAAACATTTCTGAAAATGTCAGTTTGTCTTAATCATCCATGAAAGCACACACATGCTGATGCAGGACATTAAAACTGGTCAGTGTTGCTTTCACTTGAGATCTTTTCAAATAGCGGCAGTTGGCCTGATGTTTATTATTCACTAGCCAGGCCATGTCAGCAGTTCCTCCCATCGTCTGATCCACTGCGTGCCTGAATCAATAGCACCGGCGCGCTGCGACCAGTGTGGCACCGACGTTACTCCGCTGATGGGTCATAAAGCCAGCAAACACTCTTCACTGACTGATGTGTTTTGTGCTGCCTGGTGACTGTCCTTCCAAAGCCCTTCCAAACACTGTTTCCTACAAATCTTAGCATCTGTCTATTTGATTTCCTCAAGGCCAGCTCTGAAAGCACTTCTCGCCCATTATCCTGATAGAGAGCGTGTGCGTGCGTTAGCATCATTTGGCTTCCTGTGAATCAATTTTTAATGTGGAGCCATCCAGTCAGCAGCATACCCTGCTCGCAGCTGTCACGTGACAAGTCACTGGACCCGCATTGAGTTGAACTGAGGCATTGATCATATGTTTGTGAGTGTTGCCAGCTATTGACAGCATAGGGAGTGAATCACACTGGTCTCTGAGAGTGGAGGCTGGTGATATGAGCTTGGCAGATTGTTCTTGACAGATTTATGTGGCTCACCATCAAACTCCTACTCAGTTCCGCTACAGCAGTTTAATAGTTTAACACTACACAAATTAATAAAAATGCCTGTCTACGATGAGTCTTTTATTCCTGGTCTCCAGAATTACTCCAAGATGTAGAATACAAGAGAGTAGCGGTGGCAGAATAGAATAGAGATGTATAGAATAGAATATAGAACATTTGCTAAGGGAGTGAGAGAGCATGTTTTTGAGTACTAGGACATTAAACGGTCCCTCCTCCCAACCCTTCCTCCTCTGTAGCCGCCTCCGGCTGTGGATATCGATGAGCAGACACAGCTCCAGATTGCCATGAGCCTCAGCAAGGAGGAGGCCATGAAGGTACAGCATTGCGGTGCTGCGTCTCTCCCCCCTTGTAACCCATCTCCTCCTCTTCCTCCTCACGTTCCCCCGTCTCCCAGCTTAAACGAGGAATCTCTACGCCGTTGCCTTTTTAACGTCTCTTGTCAGTAACCCTGCATGTAGAAGGTCTTTTTTCCTCAAGCTTTTTGGCCAACTCAACCCACCTCCCCCAAACCTAAACCCCCTTCCTGACCAGCAAAGCGGCATGCCTTCTTCCCTCCCTCCCTCCCTCCTCCATCTAAGTGGCCAGCGTGTTTCCCTAACCAACTCCCTTTCTCTCAGGCCAGTGGGGAGACCTCCCTGCCTCTGACCTCTTCTGGTGGTAGTGGGGAGAAGGATACGCTGACGCCTTTAGAATGGGAGAGGCAAAACTTTGCCAGGATTGGTTAGTCTGGAAAGCTCCTCGCTAGCATGCACTGGCTGCATAGAGGTCTGCCAGTAGTGTTGATAATTGACTGACCTTTGTTTTTCTTTCTTGCTTTCTCTCTCTCTCTCTCTTTCTTTCTCTCTCTCTCTCAATGAACCCTTTCGGGTTCCCCCCCAGCCACGTCCACCCCCGCCTGTGGCCTTGGATATGGATGAAGAGACCCAGCTCCAGATTGCCTTGAGCCTGAGCAAAGAGGAGCACCAGCAGGTAGTGGAGACAGCGGCTCTGGGACCTGGTTGGGAAGGGCTGTTTGGGTCATGTACAGATGAGCTTATCCTGGCTCCTCTCTCACCGGCAGTCAGGCCTCCTCTGGTGGCCCTAAACAGCCCTGCCACTGGCTCTGCAGGCTCTCTGGTTCTCTTTTTTTGGAGTTTGTTTTCTGACACACTGCCTCCCCTGTTTCCCTCTTTCTGTGTGTCCATTTCTCCAACCCACCCTCACCACCCCCCACCCCTTCACCCTCTTGCTGTCCTTTCTCTCTCTGTGCCAGGTTTGAACAATGGAGCCACTCACAGAGTGGTCTTTGCATAAATGCCCTGTCTTTCTTCTGTGTGACCTTAAGAACCACTGTATATCTTTTTAGTCATGTTCAGCGTGTTTCATGATAGGGCTCCATCTGGTAACAGGGGTGGGGGGGGGGGTTGGGGGGTTATAGCGTGATTCAGCAAACATGGCTTTGTCACGATGACTGAACACAAGTGCTACTTCAGCCCTTCTATGCCAACTGTGTCCATGTGTCTGTTGCCAGGATCAACAATGTCGCCAGGGAGATGAGTCGATGCTCCAAAAAGCTCTTGAGGAGAGTAAACGAGAGCTGGAGGCGGGACGAGGGGGGGTATGTGGAAAATCCCAATTACCATTGTAGTTATTAGTTAATACAATACATAAAATGTGATTTAGTTATGTCACTGTAGAACCGAGCCTTGAGACCGGACTCTTATCAGCAACACAGGATGAAGGTCAGGGATATGTATCCCAGACACGACTGACCGTTTCAAGGTTGACCACTTGCATTTGAAAGTTTTCTTTTTGCTCCCTGTCTCTCTCTCTCTCTTTTGGCAGTCTGCCATGAATGATCTTGTAGATATTTTTGCACCGGCCCCCGCCAAGCCCTCAAATGCCCACCCCTGGGACTTGGCAGCTGGTGACATCCACGCCGTGCCCGCTGGCCCACTGAGGTCCGACCCCTGGGACTCTCTGGGTAAGGCTGTAGTGTGTCCGCACCATTGCGTCTCCTCTCTATTCACCACTGCATCTCCTCTCTACACACAACTGCATCTCCTCTCTACACACAACTGCTTTCACTCCGCATCACACCAACTCACTGGATCTTCACTTACATTTCTCTTATTTTCTCTGCAAAGCTGCTGGGAGGAAGCAGTATTTATGTTGTTGACTACAATCCGTTGCTAAGCAGTACATAAGTGTGGACGCATAACTTGTGTTTAATTTGGTGTCCGGAAGGCAGTGTCTCCTCCACGCCAGAGTGCATGCATACCCCATGGTTCCTTACACCATTCCTAACTCTGCCCTAGCAGAGGCCAGCTCAGCAAGAGGCGCAGGCAGTTCTTGGTTGGGGCCGTCGGCCAGTGCTGGTCGACCACAGCAGTCATGGGATCACAGAGCTAGCCCCGCAGACCCATGGGATACCCCCAGGTCAAGCCACACAGGCCAGGCGTGGTCGACCCCTATCCATAAAGGTACCATTTTGACACCCCCCTCTTTGATGTACAGCATGGTGGACTGGAGATGTGCCTTACTCTTTATAAAGCAAGCTAAAGAACATAGATACACAGGAGCACATTGTTTGTGGCATACAGGATCCCCCCGACCCCCCCCCCCCCATAGACATGGTTCAGGGCTGCTGCCCCTAAATCTGTGTTTTTCACCAGTGGCTTGATGTACCTCCCTTCTATACCACTACCGCTTTAGCCTGTATAATGAGGCTCTGTGTTTTTCTGCAGGCTCTGCAGGAGTGGACCTTTTTACAACTCCTGCAGAAACTCAAAGGCCTCCCGGTGTGCTCAAGCACTCCTCCCCCAGGGCTGGCAGTCCCTCTGGTACGCTGCTCTTGTTCTCAGGAACTGTGTCAGCACCGGTCCTTTAAGTTACAGTTACAGATCTCGCAAAACATATTTGGAATTTCATGTTTGTATGCTACAGAATACTTACCTGTTTTTGCCCAAAGATTGCTCACTAGCATTTGATGTATGATGTTCTGTTCATCGTATTGGAAATGGAAGTCTTTTTTTCAGCACAAGAGTTTGGCCACTGCCTGTTCGCATGATGACATAATGGGGCTTTGTGTTGAATAGATGGAGATCTTTTTGACGAGGCCATGGACGGAGGTCAGGTGAATATGAACGGGCATGGCGGGGGCAGTCCTGAGCCCTTTGATATGTCTCGCCTGGGAGAGAGCTTGGCCGACCCGAAGCTCAGAGCATGTCACACACCCGAGGCTTTCCTTGGTCCGGCAGCCGCGTCGCTGGTCAACCTGGACTCTCTGATTCCCGTCGGCTCTGCCCCTAAGACATTGAACCCATTCCTGACAGGTGAGGCTAGAGATGGTTAGATAGATCTTTACATGTCTATTTATATCAATATATTTATCTCTATCTATCTATCATTCTATCTATCTACCTGTCTGTCTGCGTATATTAATACAGGTGTTCTTCATATCAGGTGTTTTTGACATATTCCCCCCACTTGTTTTCTCAGGGCCAAGCACCCCTGCACCCTCAAATCCATTCCAAAGTGAGCAGCCCCGCCTCACTCTGAACCAGATGCGCCCCAGCTCCACCTCTCCAGTGCCCCAGCCCGGCTCGCTCCCCTACAGTGCCTCCTTGCCCCTGCCCTCCAACCAGCAGCCCTCCTCGCTGCCCTCCTCCCTCACCCAGCCTGCAGCCGCAGCCGGACTCTTGGACCTGCCCGGAAACCTGCCCCAGCCGCTGCTGCCCCTCTCTTCCATGAATGCGCTTGGACCCCCTGGAGCAGACCAGCTAAACCAGAACCCTTTTCTCTGAGGCGTTCTCCTGGGCCTTACAAGGGAGAGCTGTTGTAGGTTATGATTTTCCAGATGCTCAGTTGGCCCTGGTGGGGAAAAACAGTTGTAGTGTTTTGTTTTTGTTTTCCCTAAATGTTGATAGACCTGTAGACTCAACTGGAACTAAAGTATTCAAAGCTCTGTTTAATAACCTTGAGTTTTATATGGGCTTAACTACCTTCACTTCCTTTGCTATTTACTGATATCACTTGTCAGCCAGTGTGCTCTGTATGTGACAGACACAGCGGGAGGAGAGGGAGCAGAGACAAAAACAAACACTATTCAGATGCAAACGGGGATGGAAGAGACATGTCAGTTGACATTGGAATGAAGACGTTTTCTTGCAAGATATTTTTAATACTTCCTTTGATGCCACAAGAGAATTTATTCACACAATGCTTCACACAGCTGATTCACTGAAGGCCCGTGCACTGTGCTGTCCTGATCCAGTACTGAATGTACACCACGTGTCTTTGCTTATCCTACTACACACCCCACCCCTGCCCCACAGATCTAGAATGCCTCTGGATTGTCTGCACTGACTGGGCCGTTTCTCCTGTGACACCCTTAGGGAAAACTAGCGCCTGAGAACAAAACGGCAAGGGAGACGAGCCAAAAAACCCATCTAGATAATAAGACCCAGCTAGTTAAATAAAAGCAACTTGAGTAATGCTGAAGAATTGCTATAGGAGAGAGGGAGTTTAAGCGTATTGATTTGTGTGAGTGTGTGTTGCTGGGAGAGGAGGTGTGGGAATATGAAACAGTATGAACACTGAATTTTCAGGGAATGAAGCTACTGCAGAACCATCATGCTAACGGAATGTAAGAGAAGTGAGAATGTGTTGCTTTATGAAACATTGCTCTTGAAATATAAGGATTCAGTTAACAACTCAACTTGCAGCTCTTGCAGTCATTTATTCTTCAGTGTTTTTTTCTTCTCATTAAGTTGTCCTGACTCAACAATAGCATTTAAATCACTTGAGTTCCATTTTATTTTTCATATCATACTTGTTTTGGCATGTACCTTACAGGTTGTTTACAGGCATTGTTTTATCAGATTTACCAATTCTATGAAAGTCCAAAGGTTCTCTAACTTCACGAACGCAGTCCAGTATAGGTTGTATATATATTTACAAAGTGAAACTGCAGTCATTCATAATTGCCTCAAAAACAGTCATCTTCTCAGTGCATATGTTTCCACGGCATGGAGTAAATCCCATCTAGTCCAAGATACTGGGCTTCCTCAAACACTCTGTGGAGCAGTGTTCCAGAGCAGTTCCTGGTGTTTTTGGCCCGTCTTCAGGTCCCAGTTAGGCCTTCTAACCAGCTCAACACCTCCTTTAGTCCCTGGCCAGAGCGTGCGCTCACCTCCAATGTGGTAATAGATTGAGGGGCTGAGGCAATGATGTCATTCATTCTGAAAAGTGATTTCATCTCCATCAGAGTCATAGTGCAAGGAAGATCCCTGAAAAGAAAGCACAGGAAAAAGAGCATGAATTTAAGTTGTGTGGCAGATGTGCCTTATAATCTATGATGTTCAGTGTAAACTGGCCCTGAGGAGACATCTTAACCTCAAGGTAAAAGGGAAATGTAACCTGGCTGTTACACACAGGGTCCATACTTAGGATTGAGAAATCTCACCTTTTGTTGAAGAGCACAAGCACTGAAGCACCATGAAGAGGCTCAGCTGAGAGGACAGACAACAGCTGGATGCAGGAGGAGGATATCTGGGTGATATTGGCTGAATCCACCACGAACTGGAATAAAAAATATTGCACATTCACACGGTGCCCTAATAAAGTAGTATTAATATGTATGCAATATGTTAAAACATTAATCACCATGTGCAATAAAGGTGCATTTCTTTACTGTGCAGTATAAACTGTTGTTAAACTATTCCGCAGCAGTCACATTCTATTGAGGAACGTATGAAAAGAGGTAAAATCGTCCTGACGCACAATGACAGAGGCGCAGTCTGCGTAAAAGCTATGCCATATGGGGCCCATGCAACCTCCGAGCTCTCTCACGGTTACCCTCTTCTTTTTGAATTTCAGGTCGGTGAGATTTGTTCCAACCTGCAAAGAATTATGGTCCCAGCTAAGAAACAAGTTTAAACAAATAAAACAAACTTGGAAGCAAAATGATAGCACAACAGTTGTATGTACGCCACAAACACTTAAAAAGGCACTATTACAGTAAACTGGACTAGGCAATCACTGAGCTCTGGTGAAAAATGTAAGTAATGAGCTTAATACCCGTCCAAGATGTTAGGTCACTTGAACAGATGGATCGTGAAAAGGTTACTACACACTCAAACAACTAGATCACGTTGAAATTGTACTAACAGTGGGGAGTGTTACAGGAGCTTCACCCAAATCAGCTGGCTGGTCTCGTGCGAGCTGTGGATAATGTTAAAGACTCAAATACTCAACAAACACATCTAGTGCGCTATTAATAGTTAACGTTGATTGTCGCTAGCTAACTTCACTGATAACACCGTTATGCTACAGTTGCATCAAAGGATATTCTGTAAACGTTTGAGTAGAAGGGTTTTTCCAACACCAGTCGAACCGAGCAACAAACACATACTGTCGATTATATGTATTTGTTTTAAATCACTTCATATGACATTACAATGAAAATAAATTAACGGTTTATATGTATCGTTCCCCCCGAATTAGCTAAACAAGCTCACGAGATAATATTGCTACTACGGCTTTTATACATCAGGGAGGGTCCTTAAAAAGCCTTAACCAACAGTGATAGCTTGATTCATGTGTCATTCAGAATTTCGCTTTTTCTATTGGTTAAACTAAAAACTCCACCCGGAATCAAAATACTGAATAGTAGCATCATAGAGTTCACACACTATAAGAGCATCGGTTCACGCCATATGGCACTGCATCACGTATCTCTCATATTGGAGACGGTGTAGTTCTGCTCGTCCTTATAATGTTAATGTGACGTTAACGTCAAGCGATAGTAAATAATGGAGGCTCAGTTAAAAAGGGAGCTGGAAACCTCAATTTTGAAAGCCACCGGTCATTCGGGGGCTGGATGCATCAGCGAGGGCCAAAGTTTTGACACTGACAACGGGAGAGTCTTTGTGAAGATAAATCACAAGAGCGAGGTTATCATCCGCTTAACATTGTTTTATTATGTCGTGCACATTGATTTTTAATTCAGACTGCGTAATCAAGATGACTGTGTCAACGTTAGCTTAGCTTATCACCGACAGTGCATCATAGTAGGCAATATTTTATACATGATTGCATCCTGCTTACTAAACAATTTGACAGACTAAACCTAATTCAAGGCCAGTGTTGCAGTTACGGTATTATAACTCGGTTATATTAGATTTATAAGGGTATACTGGCCTTTTATAATCCCTGTCCCTGTTGCTGTGACATGGTATCTTGTGTTTTTTGTGACATTGTGTCCTGTCTTTTTTCTCATGCTTTCTTTGGAAGGCCAAACGAATGTTTGTTGGTGAGATGGCTAGCTTGGAGGCCATACTGCAAACAAACACTGTGAAAGTTCCTAGACCTGTGAAGGTCATTGACCTAGACCGAGGGGGAGCTGTGTTTGTCATGGAGCATGTGGATATGAGAAGCCTGAACAAGTATGCCACTATATCCTCCCAAACCTAAAGCAGGAGATTCCAAAAGAGGGCTGGGAGATACACCCTCTTCCTGTAATTTTAGGGCTAAACTAATAAGTAATGAATCTACTATTTAAACTGAGATCTTTTCACATGTAATATTCACATCACAGGCAACAGATATAATATGGTTATTGTGATTTCAGTAGTATATTACTGTAAGTGAACTCTACCCTTGGGTCGGCCCCGCTTGCTCTAGAAAGATCCGCTTAGCTGATGACATAATATGGCATTTACAAAAAAAAACTATATTTGTACGTAATTCATAAAGCTTTTCATCAGCCTCTACATTCACATTGTGCATCCTTTTGGGCAGACATGTTTTCTGGCCCATTTAAAATTCTCCCCAGTGGATGAAGTATCCTGACGTATGCATGTATATTTGGCTACGTGCGCAGGTTGTCTGCCCAGCTGGGGGAACATTTGGCCGACTTGCATCTTCATAACCAAAAACAGAGAGAGAAGCAGAGCAAAGAGGAGCAAACTGTCGGTAATACACTGAATCCTCATTGCTGTGAGCTCTCAAAAAGGTGTTAGGGAGCCATCTACTGGACACTCAGTGCTACTTCACAATACAACCTTGTAGGCCAGTTCCCTCAGTAATACCAATTTATTGGGAAAAATTGAGGCATGTCATGTTTTTTATTAAATACCAATGTTTGTACATGCAGGAAAAGGATCTGAAGTGCCAGTGATTGACAAATTTGGGTTTCATGTTCCAACCTGCTGTGGATACCTTCCACAGGTTAGTTGCTGAACATTTGGATAAGAAGATCAGTCCTTATATCTTGGTCCATAGTTGATGAAAGGAGATGAAGCCTAATGGCAAGATACATTCCAAGATAGATATAATCCTCGCTTGGCATGGCTACAGTATTAATGCATCAAGGACAGATTGCAACAGCTGCTCTGTTAATTTAATTTATTTGGTTGGCTTGCCTTTGTAATATCCGTATAATGCCTACCTTTCCCTACTTTTCCCATCTCTCTCAGAATAATGACTGGCAAGAAGACTGGGTGGCATTCTACGCACAGCAGAAGCTTGGCCAACAGCTTGGCATGGTGGAGGACAAGTATGGGGACAGAGAGGCCAGAGAACTATGGTCTCACCTTCAGGTACTGAAAGGACAAAACTGAGGCCACTAGAAGTTTTCTGTCATGCATTTAATCAAACCAGCTGACATCATATTTGTGCTCTCTCTCTACCAATTCCTTCTATTCAGCTGAAGATTCCCCAGCTATTTGCTGATGTGACAGTTGTCCCGGCGCTACTCCACGGCGACCTGTGGGGAGGCAATGTGGCTGAATGCTCTGACGGCCCAATCATCTTTGACCCTGCGACCTTCTACGGCCACTCTGAATTTGAGCTGGGCATTGCTGGCATGTTTGGGGGCTTCAATAAGTCTTTCTACACTGGGTACCACGGGAAAATCCCTAAGGCACCCGGCTTTGAGAAGCGGCAGCAGCTCTATGAACTCTTCCACTATCTGAACCACTGGAATCACTTTGGTGGTGGGTACAGGGGTTCCTCCCTTCGCATCATGAAGGACCTAGTAAAGTAGGCATTACTAATATGTTTTGATGCCCCCCACCCCTGGCCCCATCCCATAATCATGCTTCTCCATACTACAGAAGTTTTGCACTTTAACAATTCCACAACACACACTAACTAAAGAGCGTAAATATAGAGTAACAGCAGTAATATTAAGTCAATTTTACTCAAGAAAAGTCAAGCAGATGCAGGAAAGTTAACAGTGATGTGTGATTATTTTTATATTTTGACTAACATTCCATTTGCTCTGAGTGAAGGGGTTGATGTTGAAAGTACTGGGCAGTTACAGTATGTAAGTAGACACATGTGTGTCACAGGGTATTACACTGTAATAACCTTTAATGTTGAACAATGTACAGTACAATTAGGAATGAATTGTCAAAATTCATAATAGAGATACATTTGGTTTTGGAACACATAAATATCTTTTGTTTATTGCAGTAAACAATCTAACTCCTTAATAAAATTCCTTTAGAGCTGGATATATACACCTACAAGTGTGACAATCAGAATAAAGTTTAATTCTGGCTAAAATCATCTCGTCTCATCTTGTTATTCTTACATTTATATTTTAAATCAATTTACGCTATAGTGCTCTGAAAATGTACCCATTAGCAAAGGTGAGTAGTTCCGTGTTACATTTAATACGTTACATGTAGGCTACTTAAGTATTTATTTTTTAATAAATTGTACCTTGGAAGTGTTCGGAGTAGTTATAATGACGAATACCTTTCACCCCTACTCAAGTACGATTTAAAACAAAATAAATTAAGGGACACGACACAAAATCTGTATGGTTGGCCAGATATAGCTTGTTGTACCCATTGGCTTATCTTTCCCCATTCTCCACTATATGCGAACCTACAATTTGACTTTATTCGGTGGAATATTCAACTACTATATTCGGTGGAATGTGATTCAGTATTTAGTGGATATATTGTGTTTATCAGACATTTTACATAACACGACATATAAATATGCCTAATAGTTGTATATAAGTGCTTTTATTATTAAAAACTATATTTATAATAAATTAGAGCCCAGCTCTAAGCTACTTGATTGTGATTTTGCCTTACCTTAACAGGGGTAATCAGTTCTTCACAGCATACAAATACTTTTCACAGCCTAGCCTTATGTAGTAGCTGCAATAAGATTTTCAATGATTTGTCAGAAGAAGCCTACTTCTTTGCAATCCAAATACACAGCATATGGAAAATAAAACATGACAAATCTGTACATGTCCCTAGATTTCAAATAGTTTTAAGAATTATCCACTGAAATCATCTGCTTAAATAAACACAGTAATAGGCCTACCTTGACTGGCTGTACTTTTATAGACATCTCTGTTGTATTTAAGCTTACCCTGATACAGGAATCAATTAGCAATGGAACACACAGGCATATTAATTGTTGTTACAAACATGCATCAATTCTTATACATCAGAAGAGACAATAAAAGACTACAAAACCTCAATGATGCATAAAACATTTTATTGATTAAATGACATTAATATAATCCCCTCCCCACACAATCGACAGCAGTGCAAAGATCGTCATTGTACATTTCTTGAGTGGAATTTATTTGTGGTTTTGAGTGGCTAACTTCTCCAAAATGGCGATAATGCGCTCCTCTCTGGAAGCTGCCCGTTCCTCTCTGGAAGCTGCCCGCTGCTCTCTGGAAGCTGCAAACCTCCCTCCTCTCCTCAATCTCTCTCATCTGTCTAAAAAATCTCTCTTCCATCTCTAGGTCCTCCCTGTGTCTCCTCTCCTCAAGCTCTATCGCCTCCCATTCCTCTCTCATCCTGGCCTCCTCTCGTCTCCTCTGCTGCTCCTCCATCTCCTGCCATGCCTCAGCGAGCCTCTCATTCTGTCTTAATAGTTTCATTATCGTCACAGTGTCCACCCTCTGTTTTTTGGGGGTTGACACTGTGAAGGAAGCTCCACTTTCTGGTGTGACCATAGGGGGGGTTGGGATCCCTGCCACTTCCGGCTGGATGCGGCAAAGGGGACACGGGGCAACACAAGACGGCCGGGCCCCCAGTGCCTCATCCATCAGTGAATACCACTTCCAAGAAGAGGCAGTGACCCCTCCCCCCTCGGTGCTGACACCAGTCTGGGGTGTCTTGAGCTCCTGCGGTTAAAAAAAAAAAAGCCAAAAGAAAGAAATGCTGACAATATATGCTCAGATTGAGAAGTATAGCAGGTATACCTTTATGCTAAGTAGTGGAATCCATTTTTCCATACTGGAGTTGCACATCATTGTGCCTTCAACTGCACTGGTAGTTGGTTATTGAACTGATGGCTGACCACACAATTACTTTACATTACTTAGGCACCAGAACAAGAGTAACAACATCACCTTAATCATACTCACTAGTAATGCCATCTCTACATTGTGCAAAAGTGTTACTGTACAGGGGCAAAGTTATGATCAAGAAAGATACTTTATTGGACAGTAGGCTTTATCTGACCTTGTATTCCTGGCAGAGGTTTTCCCACCTCTCTTTGACCAGATTGGGATCCAAACCTCCAAGCCCCCTTTCCTTGATGAACACCCTGGTGAAAACATGCTGCTTTTACATCTCGCCTTAACCACATCCCTGCCACAGTAATGACTAGGTTGATCATGATTTATAAGGTAAGCAACTAAGGCAACCATTTACAGTCAATCCTCTTTGACTATTAGTTACTGCCAGGGGCGGACCGGACGAACGGGCAAGCCGGGCAGTTTTTTTTTGCTAATTAAAATAAATCAGTTGGCATTGCAAAATAATGACAATTCATAATAAGCATGAAAAACGATTATTTTCTTTTCAGTATCAGCTTAAAATGTATCTTAATTCCATCATGGAAAAAATTATTCCAGGTCACTTGACTTTTCTGTCACTGACAATTTTTCGTGTGGTGAAATCACGTGTGAGGTCGCAAAGTTAAGCGTGAAACGTCTTTAAAGTGGCAGCGAGAAAAGAAAGAGGAGAGGGCAGGATGAGAAGTTCAGGGAGAAATTACCTAAGGTAACACACAATTTCCTATCAATGAATTCGTCCGTGGAAGTGGAAGAAATATCTGATAAAGTGTCGAGTTCATCTGATAATGTTTCAAGTGTGGCTAAGCCGAGTTTAACGATTGCTAGCAGCAGCAGCAGACATACAGCTTGTAGTGACACCAACAAGCTCTGCCTGCTTTGCTTCTACAAACGGTGCGCCATCATGTACCACAGCCACAGCTGCCGATATCCGAGACACTGTCACACCCGCACTGACGACGACACGCATGATACTGCCATGGTTATGAACACAGCTCAAGCACAGCTGGCTTATAACGACAGCGGTGATGTCAACAATGTGAGTACATCAATGGTGGAGATACAGTGATTAGTGAAGACCCCTATGGCGTGACAAAATAACAGATAGAGAGAATTGAAATGGTTAAAACAGGACCTGTACAAATTTGGAAGTTTCAGTTGAAAACATTCAGAAACAGAACTATAAAGCATTAATAAAATGTATCAAGTAACATTGTTTTGATTAAGAAATAAAAAAGTTACACTACTAAAACACTGCACTCAAAACCTCATAATTAAAATAATTTACAACTGTTTAATTGTTAAAGTCATATACTCACAATAAATGTCAGTTCCACACAACATTAAAACGATTTCTTTTTTTGGGGGGGGGGGGGCTAATGGTACCTAACTAAATGCCTAATATTTACGTGTATGCTAACTGTCGTTAACTCCACCAAATACTCATGTTGCTGGCTTTAATCTGAGAATGGCGTGTTCATAGTATAGTACATTTAATATCAGTAAAATGTGTACCGCTGATACTTACATTTACGGTCTGCGACAAATTGCGGTCTCGTCTGCCATCTCATCCGCCATTAATTTCAAAATGAAAAGTTGCCGGAAAGGGCTCCTCCTTTTCCGTTACGCAGCTTAGATGGCGCCCGTTTAGGGCAAGAAGTGTCACTGCATATCTTGACCGTTTGCAGGGCAGAATCAGGGTACCTTCAGTGCCCTCAATTCTGCTGGTTTTGTCACTGTGAACGGCCTGCGCCCTGAAAGTCAGTGTTTGAAATGCGCAAATACTCGATTTGACACAGGGCCAGAGTCAGTAGTTTTAATTTGATAGTTTTGTACGAACCGGAAGTTAATTGTCTGCTACCTCAGTTCAAGCTCCGGTGCTAAACAGTATCACATGAACAACAGAAAAGTACAGAGAACACACTTCGTATGACGTTATAACACAATTTCAACACATCGTTTGTAAGCAGTTTAAGTCGTCTTACAGAACACGTAGGGTTTATGTGTTGATCCTAGTTTTTACGTTTTGCAGTTGTGCACTGTGATGGTGAGTAGGCTATCGGCACTGTAAATAGATGCGTCACACCCATACAAGTACTCGTTTGGTTGTTAGCAACAGACCTTACGTGGTTATATATAGTGTACCCGTGTAGATAATACTGTGTCTTACAAGACGAAGCCTTACTCATCACTGACAACTGAAAGTCGTCACACAAGCAAGACTTATTCTGATCATTTGAAGCCTATAGTCCCGAGTATAATGGCACTGACAGGCACAGGGTCTGGTGATGGGGAGGGCGGTGTCGGGGAAACCGAAGTGAAGGTTTGTGTTCTTGATGGGTTCAGCGACAGTGCTGAGGTGCGATCCCTGTTTGCCAGTCTACCTGAAATTCACGAAGATACAGCCAAAATTGAATCCGCAACGGAGAGATTCGTGGGTGAGTCTTACAATCACGCAGTCATTTTTTTTAACCCCCCCTTTTCTCTGAAGGTTTCCTGCGTTTTCTTACAGCATGTTATACAGTGTACCTCTCTAGTTGTATGTGTGTTTGACAAAACATTGACATTAATGTGCTGTGCTGCAGTCATAATGGATGGATATCAAGAGCAACCTCATCTTCTGGATCCACACTTAGGTAACATGTTAAACATTCCTTCTTTTCCTATTTTCACCTACTTATTTACATAGGTTCTGGCATTAGTATACTAATTTACTGTTTCTGGTAAGGTCTCTCCTCCCATCGTTGTTGCTTAATGATCTCTTTCCAACTCAGAATGGATGGTGACCATGCTGTTAGAACATATCCGGAGCGAGAAGTCCCCGCCTCTGCTTGTGCACCTAGGATTTAAATGTCTTTACATCATTTCGAAGGCAAGTGCACCATTATCATAACATTTGTTACTCTTGTAACGTTTCCCCTTTCCAAAAGCCTGATCGATAATGTATACCCCTGGTGTATTTCTGGTTTAGGTCAGAGGCTACAAGATCTTCATGCAGCTCTTCCCTCATGAGGTGGCAGATCTTCAGCCTGTGTTGGATCTGCTTTGCAGACAAGACCCCAAAGACACAGAGGTGAGTGCGACACTTTGCTTGCAGCTTGGGCTCAATTAGCTTTGCAGTTGAAGAGAGATGCCCTTCTTTTTAACATTCAGAAATAAAAATGGTATAATACTACCGATGTTTAGAAAGGTGTTTTTCACCATGTAGGGAGTTGGAACTTATATTCAGTATGATCACAAGAAGCACCTTTTTGCTATGTACTATTGTACGTTTTAGGAATTGTACCACTCAGTGTTTATGTACAGCTGGACTGTAATCAGTATCATTCAGATGTCCTCTGGGCCTTCATTCTCAGACTTGGGAGACCCGCTACATGCTTCTCCTCTGGCTTTCCATGACCTGTCTCATTCCCTTTGACCTATCCCGTCTGGATGGTCATCTGAGCTCTGACCCCGCTCAGGTCAGAGAGCCCGTTATGGACCGCATCCTCGCTGTTGCCAAGGTAATATACTTCTTCTAAGGGACCTCTCATATTTTTAGCTCTACTCTCTACATAATTGCACTGGTTACTGTTTCGTGAAAAGCTGATGTATATTGCCTTGCTATTTCTTTTGTGTACTAATATGTTACATTTCAGGCATTCATGAAAAGCATTTACATTTGTGGATAGTAATAAAACAGTGCTCCTCTTGCTTATGCTTATAATGGGGTCAACATAGAGTTTGTTTGGATCCCTTGTTTGAATGTTTTCGTATATAACCATTAACAAAGAGAAAACAACTCTTAAGCCCACAAGTGCAGGCCTAATGCTGAAATGTATTTTCATAAAAGATATTGAACCATTTGACAATATGACAAGATATTGATTTTTTTAGGGATAATTATTTGTATTTCAGGTTTGCGTATTAGGCCTATATGTGCCACATGTTTATTTGACATACTTAAATTTAACATGTGATTTACAGTCCTACCTAACAGTCAGCGACAAGTCCAGAGATGCTGCATCAGTGCTTGTGTCAAAGTAAGTGCATTACGACCTCCCATAGTCTCTTTAGTAGTCCAGTATCCACCCCATGATTTTGGTGTGAAGATGTTGTGTAATTCGACACCCAGTGGGTGGCAGTGTTGTCTTTTGATTATCTAAAGGCCTGTTCTTGCACTAAAGAAAATCACAGTAATTCGCTATTTGAGTTTTCACTCAAAAATGATCTTAATAAAAAATCTCAATAAATAAAGTGTTTAAAAAAATATATATATATCTTAATAATTGTGTAGGTTTGTGACGCGCCCAGATGTGAAGCAGAGACGTTTGGGAGATTTCCTTGACTGGAGCCTCACCACGGTCTCCCAAGCCAGTGACCTTACTATGGAAGGCACCGTTGCTCTGGATGGTACTTTGCAGTCTCTGGTAAACCCACTTTATATGTTGAACAACCCACTTCTGATATGTATTTTTACTATGATGTAGTAGTGCTTATGCTAAGCATTGATTATATATGTAATAAATGTTGTCACTGCTGTAAAAACGTTTAATTTAAAGGTACATGATGCATAAAGGAATATGAATGTGTGAAACACCATATCTGTTTTTTAATGTCATACATTACTCTGGTCTCCACACAATTAATTATCAAGACAAATTATCCACTCCCAACTTTCTCATTTTAGGCAAATGATGATGGATAAGCCTTGTCAGGGTTAGACTTGTTATGATACACCTGGTTGTATTTCCAAAGAATTACTGGCTTCTCATGCTTAGAAACCTGCTTTGCATGTTTGGAGTGCCTAGGAGCAGTAGATGTGGCCTGTGTTAATCACTTTAGATGCCTACAGCCTTTGAAACTGGCTCTGTGTGTTTATAGAATGCCCCGAGTGCTAAAATGGCTTTCAGCTCTAAGCTTTGCATATTATTAAATGTCACATGTGTGTAGCCTGTGAGAGAAAATATCTTGTTTTTGAATTTTGAAGGTCATAATTCTTTCAACTGTGAAAGCTACACTTGCTACACACTGTTTGAGGTGAAACCCACATTGTGATAACAATAATGAACAAATTTTATTTTAGCTGTAGTAGTGTTGCAGGGATGTTCAATGTAATTGAGATGCCCTTTAATGCCTCTTATTCAAAGCAGATGTGTCATGTTTAAAATAAGTACCTGCACACTTGTCCAATAGATGTCCAGGTTGCAGGTTTGTTAAGGGTTTGAGTGAGGAACAGGGATGTTGCACTCGAGAGTTTGGCAAAATCTCATCATGGTTTCCACATTTTCTAGGCCCAATTATTCAAACATGGAAAGAGAGATGACTTCCTCCAGTATGGTTAGTGCCACCTCCTCTCCCCCAAAAAATGATATAGAAGAATATGTATATATGAATAGAAAATCACTTTGGGTTGCAGTGTAACAGCCTGTTTCTTGTCCACTCTCAGCTCCGACAGTCCTCCAGTGTCTGGACCAGAGGCACCTGCCGGAGAGCAACCAGGCCATGCTCAGGAAGCTGGGGGTGAAGCTGGTGCAGCGGCTGGGCCTGACCTTCCTGAAGCCACGCATGGCCAAGTGGAGGTGAGGGGCTGCGGAGGTGGTGCTGCTCTCCGCATGGTACCTGTGAGGAGCTGCGGAGGTGGTTCTGTTCTCTGCATGTTACTTGTGAGGAGCTGCAGAGGTGCTGCTGTTCTCTGCATGTAACCTGTGGCATTCTTGTCAGTATATTACTAATGTTACAGCCTCATTTATTTGGGAGGCATTTTTTTGAGGCATTTATTTGTTTTAAAAAAGCTGTATAGAGTTAAAAAAAAAAAAAAAAGATTTATTGATTGATATATTGATTGAACTGACCTTGAACCAAGCCATTGCATATGAGTTAATTCATACCACCTAGAAATCAGCAAGTGATATAGACCCATAATCCTTTAAACTGTTTTGCTTTTTTTCTTCACAGTGAAGTGCTGAACTAAGATATGTATTTATTCTCCTCAGGTATCAAAGAGGCAGTCGGTCCCTAGCTGTGAATCTGTCCCAGTCTGTCTCCTCCAAACCAATGGTGACCTCCACCCCTGATCAGGGTGAGGATGAGGACTATGACATTCCTGAAGAAGTGGAGAACGTCATCGGTAAATATCAACCTCTACCTTACCATTAATCAGCTGAATTTACATTTGAAATTTAATAAGAAACATTTGAAATTAGAGTTGAAATAACTCTGTACATTTATCTTCAGTGTTATTTCACCTGTTTTGCCATCTTAACAATGAAATTGGTCCATTGTTGCAGAGCAACTCCTGGTTGGCCTGAAGGACAAGGAAACCATAGTGCGTTGGTCTGCTGCCAAGGGGTACAGATGATTTGTGTACTTCCTTGCAAACAATTATGCAAATTAGGTGGCTGGCTGAACAAAGCTATCCATGTAACTGATTCAGCCACCACAAGGGATTTGTTTGTTTTTTCGTCATAAGTGAAACTAACAGAGGCACTCCTTTTTTGTGTGTTCCTCAGTATTGGACGAGTTACAGGTAGACTGCCAAAAGAGTTGGCTGACGAAGTTGTCGGGTCGGTGCTGGACTGTTTCAGGTAAAATTTTATTTTAACACCACAGGAATTTCCTCTGTTACCTAAGTCTTTGTTGTTGTTATTACAGTGCATGAAATGCCCTGTATTGTTATTCCTAGGCTTCTTCTTCTTCTTCTTCTTCTTCTTGTTACCTTTTTCTGCGATTAATTCAGCCCGAACCGCTTAACGTAGAAACTTCATTCAAACTTTGTCGCGTAGGTCTTGTAAAGGACACTTATGCTATGTATTTTTCACTTTTCTAAACTTTATACTTTTTAAGATATTAAATAAAAACGAATCGAAATTTTCCCATTGACTTACATTGGGCCATTATGACATCATAATAGGGTCTTTAAACTGGCTTGCACCTGTGCTTCACTGACAGCTGCGCCAAATCAAAGGAACCTCTTCTCTGTCCCTCTCAATTTAACTGTAACTAGGAACATTAAGACACCTTCCATTCTCTACTTTTTTTCTCTCCATCTCTCCATCTTTCTCTCTATCCCTCTCAGTCTACTTTCTCTCACACTCAATCTCTCTTCTTCACTCCATTTTTATCTCCTTTTTTCAATATTTTCACTCTCTTTTTCTCTTTCACTCTTCTTTCCTTCTTCCAATCATCTTTCCTTCTTTCACTTTTCTTTCCTTTCTTCACTCTCCTTTCTTCTTTCCTTCTTTCACTCTTCTTTCCTTTTCTTCTTTCCTTCTTCAACTATTATTTCCTTCTTTCACTCTTCTTTCCTTTCTTCACTCTTCTTTCTTTTCTTCTTCCACTCTTCTTTCCTTTCTTCACTCTTCTTTCTTTTCTTCTTTCCTTCTTTCACTCTTCTTTCCTTCATCCTCTCTTCTCTCCTTTCTTCACTCTTCTATCCTTTCTTCTTTCCTTCTTCCACTCTTCTTTCCTTTCTTCTTTCCTTCTTTCACTCTTCTTTCTTTTCTTCTTCCTTTCCTAACTTTTGCATTTCATGCACTGGTATTTCCTTCAGGAAATGCATTTTCTAGTTGTTTCTGTTGCTTTAATGTTGTGTCTCAGTTTCCAGTACAGTGCATGGTGTAGAGACTTCAGTTGTAGGTCACCTTGGTGGTTACTTAAATGTTGTTTTTGTCCGCTGTCTCAGTTTCCAGGAGACTGATAACGCATGGCATGGAGGATGTCTGGCCCTGGCAGAGCTGGGCAGAAGAGGACTGCTGCTGCCCTCTCGCCTGTCTGACGGTGCGTATGTCAACCCTCACATCTCTCCACTATGCACAGGGTGCTTAAAACATGCCGTTTCTACTACATTATGCTGTGTGTGACTTTCTCACTTCTCACAGTATAACAATCGTAGATACACTCTACATTCATCACTGAAAGTATATACCGTGCTTTTTTCTTAGCTCTGTCTGGATCCCTCTCAGTACATCTCTCTGAGTCTTGTCTCTTTGTGTTTTTTTCCCTTCATGGTGTTTCCTTTTTCCTTAACATAAAACACATTTAAAATATTTGTTTCTTTTAAATATTTTATTTATCAAAGCAAAAGCATTTAAAAGCAGCATCGAACACATAATGTACCATCACCCTCTATTTACAGTGCACACTGGATTGGTCATACATTTTGGTTCCGTAATACATCATAAAAAAATACATCAAAAGCACTCTTATGGAGAACTCAAAAGATAATTGCCAGTTGTTCGTTTAATTTCTGGTGAAAGAATATTGCATAACTGTAATTTGCTCCTTCTTGATCCATGACGATTTGTACGTTAGCCATCATCCTGCTTTTTTCAAAATGTCCATGTCTACTTTCGAATCCAAGTATACTGAATTAGCTGCAGCGAGGCCTTTTCTTGGGAACATAGCTTGCCTGTTTGGCACTAGCCTTTTTACCAGTCTTTCTCTGTGCTTCCCTCTTGCTTTCCCCCACGGTTTCCTCCTGGGCCTGATTGACCCTCTTCATGCTGAGCCTGGTTTCAGGTGTGCAGGTTGGCTCCTCCGTCTGCTCTGAAGTCGGTAGTCTTGGGCACAGTGGACCTTCGGCGTTTTTGCGGGTGGCGTTGTCCTGGCTTTGGGAACTGGAACAAGCCAGCTGGCAAAGGGCAAAGGCTGCCGTCTGTCTCTGGTCGCTGTGTTCCCCGTCAGCCTGATGTTGAGTTCTCGAGCTCAAGTCCTCGGAGGACCTGAGAGAACAGTCAGGCACTGGAGAGCGGCGTGTTTGTGTGGCGTATGGAGCGGGGCTGCTGGGTCGGGTTTTGATGCAGAGGTTCAGAGGCTTTTCATTCTGAGTGTTGTCAGCAGTGTCGCCGCCTTCAATTTGGCTGTGGCTGTGTTTGACCTTTGAAAGGTCAAGAGGAGTCTGGTCATCATCCATTTCGTCATCGGCCTCTTGCTCACTCAGTGAATCATCGCAGACCTCATGGGCCTGTGTCCTGTGGAAAGGTAAAGACAAGTGGCTTAGAGCTTGCGGTCAGTTTAGTTATTCATAGTTGTCACATGTATGATCTTTTTCTTAAAGCCTATGCTATTTTACCTCCTTAGAGGACTAGGTTTTAATTAAATACTGCGAGATCAGACAGAGTCCTAATTATTGGCTTCGTCTGTATGGTGATGCCACTTACCCCCATTGCTGCTGTAGTAGTCTCTGCTTAAGCAACTGAAAAACTGGCATGGATGTGAGTGGTCTGGCCGCCAGACAGGCATCTCGCGACGGCAGCAGCGATGTCGAGTCTGGCTGGGCAGTGCGCTGGTCGTCTGCAGAGGACTCCACCTGGCTGTATACAGTGTTGTTGGGCCGATCTGGGGAGCCGGATGCACAGCCCGTCATTGGGCTTAGCCTCTTGGACTGGTCCTGCTGCTCTTGCCTGCTCTGCCCTTCAACAGACTCTGTGGTGTACGGGCCATTTGGAGGACACGGAGGAACGTAGCTACGGTAATCTCTCAGCTCATAGCCATGACCATACATTTCCAGCGGAATATAGCGTGGGGTCTGCAAGGTAGCAGGGAGCTCGGGGGAATGGTAGAGCCCGTACTGCAGAGGTGATGTCTGGTATATGGGCTGGCCATATCTGTAGTGGAGGTGCTGTAGGAAGGCTGAATTGGGAGGTTCCAAAGGTGGGGGTACCATGGAATGAAAGTTAGGGAAGCGGGGTTCCAGAAAATCTGTGCGGAAAGACGATGAACTGGTCCCGCTGGGCAAAGGATGGTTACCTGGGAGTATATAGGACTGGTAGAGTGAGTGCAGTGGACGGTCTGACAGCACGTATGGAGGGTATTCTGGAATCACATGAGAGAGGAGAGGTTTAACTGTCGGTGGGGCATAGACCCTGGAGATTGAGGAGTGGATAAATGGAGAGACTGCAGCAGGAGATTGGTTGGCTTTGACAGAGGGTTTGTCATCTTTCTTCTCTCTGAGTGGGGTTACTGGGGAGAAGGCAGAGGGACTTGTGTGGTTAGCTTTGTTGTTCTCCGTCCCAATAGCCTTCTCAGCAAAAATTCTGGAATCTTCTCCTGGAATGTCACCTTTGGGTACCTCCTCAGTTTTCTTCTCATCCTTTGCCTCATCATCTTCAATATCATTTTGAAGCTTCACAATGTTGACATTGTGCACTGGGGTGTTCTCCACTGGAGGGCTTGGGAGTATTTCCTTTGGGGGGCTTTGCTGCTGGACTTTAGCTGACTTACCGATGTTCTCTGCTCGCTGTGACACCAAAGACATTGAGTTCTTGCACAGGTTGTATTTCATGTGGTTGAAGAGGTGGGACTTCACGTTGCAGGTGAATGGACACTGAAAGCACTGGTATTGGAAAGGTTTTCCAGGTGGCCGAGGAATGTAGTGAGGTTTCTTGGGCTTGCGTTCCTGTCGATTATCCATTTTAGGGTTGTCTTTCTCAGATGTTGAGGAACCCACCTGTAGCCAAACAGAAAGCAAAAAAATAATGGTCAAGTCATATTTTTCCAAGGTATAAAAACTAAAATCAGGCCCAAAAGTTCAATTTAAGAATGTGAGACGTGGATTCGTCTCAACATTTGCTGTTTTTTTTAATAAAGGTGGAATATTATAATTGTGCATTAAATCATAGTTATTGTAAAACCATTGTAAAGCCTGTTCATACAAAGCTGTTGCTGTGTACGTGTTATTTGAAACATCTTCACTTGCAACAGCACAACCCACGGCGAAACTCCGTCAGTAATCATTGCCCATGGCGCTGTTTGGGCTCCTGCTGCCAAACATGTTAAGTAAGTGTGCTTTTGCACAGATTTATCACAATTGGCCGGCGGTTCTTGTGAACCTGCATGGTGACTTGTGGCGCCAGCTCAGCGACTGCCAGCAGTAGGCTTCCCCAGCGCAAGGGAACAACTGAGGGAGTCAGTCAGAGGGCCTGCAGAGGCTTGCTCTCCTGACTGAAACCTACTCAGTCAGCGTGGGAACCATCAGACACCTGCTTCCCATGACTCCACCTGCATGGGTCCTCATGTACGCTCACTGCTCAGTGCAGGGTGATCTCATCCTTCTGGGGACAGAAAAGAGGCTGCCCAGACTCCACATATCTTAAGGAGATATTGAGTAGTAGTGTGTCTACTTCATGTAAGATGAGAGATGTTATTTAGGGAAAAGAGTGGTAATGTGGTAAAAGTAATGTGGCAAGGGATTACTGATCGGGACAGATTGGAATTGGAACTGCCATTGAAAGTCACGCAAGGTAAGGATCACCACCGATAAGTAGGTTTTTAGAATAGCCTGCAGAGGAAGTTGGGCGATTGCTGTCATTGAAGTATTATCTCCCGAGGCCATGCCCTGTAAGGCTGACAGGGCGTCCCTGCCTGGAGGAACCTGCTCGTCACCTGCTGTCGCAAGAAGTTGTCACTCAAGTTTCAGCTGGTTAGTGTGTTCAGCCACTCCTTTTTTACTCAGAAAGAAACATTGAGAGAAAGCTTTCCTTGTATTTTAAACTAGTTTATCATTTGTATCAAGTTGATAGGAGGTGCACATGGACTGTGCAAGTTTTCCAAAATGTGTCTATATGGCGTTTAGATGTTTTTAACATAATTTTTAAACAGAAAAATCTGTGAATGATTTCTTATTGACTGTTCTAATTAGGAAAAAGTACATGAATTCTTAGCAAGAAAAGAGATGCCCACATAACAGTGCTGACCCGACCTTACAAGACTGTGGGTTGTGTCAATCATGGCTAACAGGTGTTGTGGCTTTTTAGCTTCCATTTGATCTTGTCTTTATACCTGTCTATGGTTTCTGTTAGTTTAGTTAATGCGGTAGACCTGCTGCTTTAACAGAAGCCCGGTCAGAGCGAGAAATGCCACTAGCAAACAGTAGCCTTTGTCTCATTAGTGCAAATCTATGGCGCGTGTATGACGGCGAGACTAGAGTAACTAAACTCACCTCTGCCTCAACAGACGCTGTTTCCAGTAGCATAGTTCAGGACAGGAGCGGAGAAGATCCTCGTTCCAGTCCTTAAAGCTGAGTTGGTGTGTTGTGGCCAGCGGGGTTTAGCCAGGTTCTCGTAGATGGTCCGCTCTGTGTGATCGTCAGGTTCTCTGAGATCTCTGATGTGTGTGTGGTGTGTATTTGTCTCTCTCTCCTCTCTGTCTCTCTGAGGTGCTGGCTCTGGGCTGGGTGTGGCCTATGCCTGTGCAGTCGAGCCCTCAGGCGGCATTGATGCACCTGATATTAATCAGGCCCCAAGCCACCCTTCACATGCTCACAGAACACAGCCTTTCACAGGGACCAGGTAGCCCAGACTGCTCAGCAAGAGCGCACTGCATGGCCTAGCACGGCATTGCTCTGTGATATTTGCATGATTGGCCAGTGGGTCAGCTCCTGAATGTCACTTTAAAGGATGAGTGTTAAGCAGGCCACTAGGTGGAGGGGTTGGGCTGGGGACCAGGGGTGGGGTGTTTGGGTGTCAGGCCCCCAAGTGTCGGTGTTCTAACGATAGAGGGAATTTGCATTGAAGTTCATCACAACTATCTGTCACACGTAACTGACACTTTAATCTGATTTTAATGTGACAAAGGAATAGGGCAACATTCTGAGGAACTGGGAATAGATGTTTTAGTAAACCAGCTGAATCAGTGTCATATGCGCTTCATGTGAAATACTAAATGTCACATGAGTGACACAAGTGACATTATAAATCTTTGTGTTTTCTTGGCACTGATTGAACATTCCTGACAGATAATTTGAATATACTGAAGTCATTTGTTGTTTATCCAAACCCTGAATACCATAATGGTGCCTGTGTTCCTTATTAAATCAATTTGTACTGCACTGATGCCTTCTGTGTGAACGAAGGCAGGCTTAAGTCTTCTACCCAATATGATTTGATGCACTCTTTAAATTATATATGCATTCTTTAAATCCAGCCTGAGCATGTCTTGAACTTATAATAGTTGGAAGGAAAACATTTTGTTAGCATTGATGATTGCCAGTTAACATTAACAACCTGCCCTTTTGAAGATTAAGGAAATTAAGGAGATTTAGTATTATGAAGTATTAAGTATTATGAAGTTCATAATAAAAAATAAACCAGAAGTCAGTTGTGCTTTATTATGGTTTATTAGTGAACGATGAAGACCGGATATGTTCTGTTTGCAGCATTGAACCTGATAATGGTTTATCATATCTGTCTATCTGGTCCCACTGATGCTGATGTAGTTTGTCATGTCTGTCTATAGTGGTCCCACTGATCATAAAGGCCCTGACGTATGATGAGAAAAGAGGAGCCTGTAGTGTTGGTTCCAATGTGCGGGACTCTGCCTGCTACGTGTGCTGGGCCTTTGCCCGGGCCTACGAACCTCCTGAACTCAAGCCCTTTGTCAACCAGATTGCCAGGTAAGACTCCCATCACATCTAATCAAATTCTCTACAGTTCAGTCTCTAAAACAGGCTGTTTTAAACTGAAAGTAGAACTCCTTTATTGTATTATTATGTCTTATGTGACCCACCATGGCCAAACCCGTCATAATGCCCCCAAAATGAAAAAAATTAGATATTTAAAATAACTTAAGCTGATTCTTCAGATTGTAAGGTATAAAATAGTATTGATTTGATAAAATCATCTTGAGAAACAAACATGTTTTTTGTGTATTTGAATTTTGCCTGTCGCCACCAAACTTGACAAAAACATGAATTGGAGAAAATGCCCTTTAAGGTTTCTAGTCAGTTCCCCTTCAAAGGTCCATAGCAAAGAAACATCTAGAATAAAGAGATCTATACATATGCTTTGAGGAAACATTATTGGAAAAAATGATATTATTTAGGCCGTTACTGTCAATATATGTATTTCAAATGCAGGAAGAGTATTAACAGATAGCCATCATGGCACTATCAATATGTGGGCTTCAAATGCAGGAAGAGTATGAGCAGTTAGCCATCCCCTTCCCTGAAAACCAATCATTAACTTATTAACTAATCAATCATTCAACTTGTATACGTCAAACATACTCTGTTAAATGCCGTTTTATTGGAAACATTTTCATATTTCAACATTCATTTCTTCGTTTACAACCAAATATGGTAAACCATCTGTGGCTAGAAAATACTCTAAAAGCGGACTACAAGCACTTACATTATTCTTGAGATCTAATCTTAAATCATCACAAGGCTCTCTGTTGGAGAGTAACTAAAAGAACATCCAACTTGGGTGGCTCTGTTGACCCATCCAGAACCATTCTGACAGTCGCTGTGGATCACGTCTGTTCTCTTAGATAAGGACAATGGAATGAATTACTGTGTGTCAAGCATAGCCCAAATCCACAGCCCTCATATATACAGTGCCACTTGAAAGTATGTGAACCCCTTGAGCAGTTAAGAGTTTTCTGTTGTTTTACCATGATTTTTCAATTTTTTTCATCACCAATTTTCCATACTTACCATACTTTAAGCGGCACTGTATATAACGGTCTTCTCTTGTGCAAACTTGTGTTCTGTGGATATTTCAGTTGCACACTGCCCTGTCTGTTTACATATATATTCTTTACCTCACTTAGGGCCTGATTTACTAACATTGCGACCGCAGCTTAATCTGCGCCTTTGCCAAAGCGCAAAATACCGCAAAGTGTTTTGCATCCTATTTATCAAACAAGAACGTCGTCTTGTCATTAGCGCCTAACCCCGCCCATTAGTGTTAATAGTGCCCGCTAAAATAGGGTAGACATAGCCTGCGTTTTCCTGCCACCATGGATGATGAGTTAAAATTAGAATTAGAGCTTTTGGTTGAAGAGGTTACAGCAAACTAACCCGGGTAAATATAGAGTCTCATAAATATTTTTCCGTTTAGCCCTCCCGTCCACTAGGGGTGTGCCAAATAATCGTCATGACGATGCATCGCGATTCTAATTTTCACGATCTACTGCATCGATTGTTGACGCCAAGTATCGATTATTAATTAAAACATTTTTTTTTTTAAAAAACATTTTTTTTTTTTTTTAATTGCATGAATGGTTGGCGAACATCAAGCATTTCCGGCCGCGCGATACTGCGACAAGTCATTCATAAACAAAACATGCAGTGTATCCAGTAATAATAATATTTGTGTTAAGTAACCTCCAAAAGTCGTTTCAATAAATACAGCTATGTATGAACTGAGTTGCTTTGAGTTATCAATTGAACACACTATCCAGATCATACACAGCCAGTCAGCCACTGGTAATGGCTTAATTTTTTTCTAACAGTGTTCAGTGAAAATTCGCAGTGCATCGCAATGCATCGCAATAATTCAAGGATCGCGATGCATTGTGATAGAATCGCATCGTGGCATGTGAATCGTGATACGAATCGAATCGTGACTTCTTTGGCAATACCCACCCCTACCGTCCACATTAAAAGTTGTGATCACTTTAAGTTCATGACTGTCCTTTATTGGTGAGCTGATTTTGGGAAATTAAACTTTTCAATGAAAATTGAGTTTCTGGGTTGCTATGTCTACCCCTCAGTGTGCGTGCAGCTTCATATTAACGAGTTTATGTTCACAGGTTCATATTTACGCATATTAACAGGCAACTGCTAACTTTTAAGATGGTTCCCTAAGCTAGAGATAGCTAGGATAGTTAATAGCCAGGTTAACTCCCCATAGCATCCCGTTTGATACTCTGGTAGGAATACACGACACCTCTTACTTTAAAACGGTGTATTCCAACACTGAAAACTATGCTTTTCAAAAACGCTGCCCTCGGCGGATACATTTGTAAACTGGACTTGTACTGTGGACAGGGCAGGGGAAACTGAAGTTCAGACGTTCGGTTGCCTTGGCACTTATTTGGGTTATAACGTCAAAATAAACATGGAAGGTGAAATGAATATGCTGCTCTGGCTCTACAATTTGGAAATTGGAAAAGTGTTAGTCGTGTTGGAAATATTATTTCTGCACGTTGTCTTTGTCTGTGTCTTAGCCTTGCTCTAATAATTGCTGCCATATCGAAGTTTTCAGACTCAATCAAAACGCGCTTCCTGGTTAAGATGTGCTTTTAGGAGGCGCATAATTATCCTGCAAATTTGAGACGCACTCTCGCCAGGCAGTTTTAGTAAATACCACGGAATACATCATTAGGCGCACTTAACGCCTCTCCTCCCACCTCTTGTCGGCACACACCCATTTTTTTCTTTTACCCTCCCAGCAGCGGTTATCTGCGCTTCTACTCAAAAGCGCCTCCTTTGTAAATACGGTTTTATGTTTACACCCGCTATTTAACGCCTGAAATGGGTGCAATCCTGTTAGTAAATCAGGCCCTTAGTAAAGTATGATTGCCACTATACTGTATTTTTCCAACTATAAACCCCATCGTATATAAACCGCACTACAGTATTTTATGTAATGTTCTAAAACAAACTTGTGTATTGACCGCACCTGTGAATTTATTAAGTGGTATGGTGTGAAGGAATGGACACTGAATGATTAATTTGAATCGTTGATAGATCCCCAGCCAACCACTGAATTAATGTGTTTGAAAAGGGCAAGGGGAGGGTAACTTCACCTCCTTCATTCATTACATTGGAGTAAGCCATTGCTCCACTGATGTCCCATTATTTCTCTGAGGATTGTTTAATGTCTATGTGTGTGATCACTCTGAACCCAAGACTGCCTTTTATTGGTGAGCTGAGAAATTAAACTTTGCTTCAGGTTATTGGATTCAATGCATTGTCATTGCACAAAGAACAGGTACAGAGGCAACAAAATGTAAAGGTTATGCAGCAAATCGTGTTAATTGGTTGCCCAGTTGCTATGCTAGCTAACAAGCTAGCTATCTAAATTAATCTTTAAAATATCCCAAAATGAGTTCCATTTGCATGATGTGATGGCTAGTCATCTAGCTGATGTCTGATAGCTGAACAGTCTCCTCAAAATTATAACAGGAAAAGGTGAAAACCCTCATGGTGCCCTTCATATTAACATGAGTTCATATTCACGTAATATTAAAATTAGTTCATATTACACACGCAAGCAACTACCTAGCCTGGATGCCAGACCGAACTTAGCCCCGTCCACAAAATTTGAGGTTGGGAAGTTCGGTCTGGCTCTGCTCCGTTGGGGAGAAATTATCAGAAGGCAGGATTGTGCCAGACCAATCAAATTGTCAGGGCGGGCTTTATACGATGATGGACAGATGACCAACCAACGCTTGAGTTGAATTAACGGTAGATTTGAAATCGTACCAAGATGGCGCCGTCTCGGGAGTGATTTAAGCTATCTACACAACTTTTTTATGTCTACATTGACTCGGTTAGTTGTGTATGTGCAACACGAATGTTGCAAGAGTATTGTAAGTCTTAACTGAAGCTCTATAGACCTATTGTTAGGTTATTGCTAACGCTTAGACCAAAAATCCATTGAAACACATAGTAGCTAGCTAGCCTTGCTGCTAATAAGTATAACGTGAGCATGCATACCTCACAGATATTGAGAGCTCATTAATTTTGAAAGAGGAACAGAGAAACACGATCAAGGCATTTGCCGTCCTTCCTACAGGATCAGGTAAAAGTTTAATGTATCAGATGGTCATACTACGTTGCTCTGATTGGTTCTATGTATCCCATTGAGCGAAGAGGCATTTTCTTTCCTGGTTCGTTGAAACACGCCCCATAATCACAGCTCAATGGAGCAGTATCAGACTCATATTCTGATTAGAATTATGAGTATGACATCGTCAGGCTAGCAACTACCAACTGTTAAGAGGGTTTTTCGCGTTAACTAATACATTCATTTGTATATACAGCCGCGGAAAAAATTAAGAGACCACTTCAAAATTATCAGTTTCTCTGGTTTTACTATTTATTGGTATGTGTTAAAGTAAAATGTACATTTTTGTTTTATTCTATAACCTACTGGCAACATTCCTACCAAATTTCAAATAAAAATATTGTCGTTTAGATAATTTATTTGCAGAAAAATGACAATTGGTCAAAATAGCAAAAAAGATGCAGTGTCTTCAGATCTCGAATAATGCAAAGAAAACAAGCTCATATTCATTTTTAAACTACACAATACTAATGCTTTAACTTAGGAAGAGTTCAGAAATCAATATTTGGTGGAATAACCTTGATTTAAAATCACAACTTTCATGTGTCTTGGCATGCTCTCCACCAGTCTTTCACATTGCCGTTGGGTGACTTTATGCTACTCCTGGCGCAAGAATTCAAGCAGCTCGGCTTCTTTTCATGGCTTGTGACCATCCATCTTCCTCTTGATCACATTTCAGAGTTTTTTTAATGGGATTCAGGTCTCGAAATTGGGCTGGCAATGACGGGGTCCTGATCTGGTGGTACTCCATCCACACCTTTACTGGCCTGGCTGTGTGGCATGGAGCATTACCCTGCTGGAAAAAACACTTCTCAGAGTTGGGGAACATTGTCAGAGCAAAAGGAAGCAAGTTTTTCTTCCGGGACAACGTTGTACTTTGCCTGGCTGAGGTTTGTAAAAGACCATAAGGATTGAACCAAAGCTGACTGGAGGTCCCTAAGTTCGTCTTCTCTGATGAGTCCAATTTCACAGTAGGTGCAAGACTCTGTGGCTTGTAGGCCTCTCCAGGTCTCAGTCTAACCATCAGACGACCATGTGATGGGCAAAGCTGAAAATTGGACTCATCAGAGAAGACGAACTTAGGGACCTCCAGTCAGCTTTGGTTCAATCCTTATGGTCTTTTACAAACCTCAGCCAGGCAAAGTACAACGTTGTCCCGGAAGAAAAACTTGCTTCCTTTTGCTCTGACAATGTTCCCCAACTCTGAGAAGTGTTTTTTCCAGCAGGGCAATGCTCCATGCCACACAGCCAGGCCAGTAAAGGTGTGGATGGAGTACCACCAGATCAGGACCCTGTCATTGCCAGCCCAATTTCGAGACCTGAATCCCATTAAAAAAACTCTGAAATGTGATCAAGAGGAAGATGGATGGTCACAAGCCATGAAAAGAAGCCGAGCTGCTTGAATTCTTGCGCCAGGAGTAGCATAAAGTCACCCGACGGCAATGTGAAAGACTGGTGGAGAGCATGCCAAGACACATGAAAGTTGTGATTTTAAATCAAGGTTATTCCACCAAATATTGATTTCTGAACTCTTCCTAAGTTAAAGCATTAGTATTGTGTAGTTTAAAAATGAATATGAGCTTGTTTTCTTTGCATTATTCGAGATCTGAAGACACTGCATCTTTTTTGCTATTTTGACCAATTGTCATTTTTCTGCAAATAAATGATCTAAATGACAATATTTTTATTTGAAATTTGGTAGGAATGTTGCCAGTAGGTTATAGAATAAAACAAAAATGTACATTTTACTTTAACACATACCAATAAATAGTAAAACCAGAGAAACTGATAATTTTGAAGTGGTCTCTTAATTTTTTCCGCGGCTGTATAAGGTACCCCTAGAGGAGAGCAGTAAAGCTATCATGTGTGCGCTGACTTGGATTAAGAGAAGCCTCCTAGGCTTATAGGCTTCTGAAACTCTTGTTTATTACCCTTTAAACAGGTTTTTTAAGCTTCTGGGTGTATCAGCTTGCGTGCCAGCTGCTTCATGTGTTGTGTTTTTACCAATTCAAATAATTTGCTGGATATCAACACTGTCTGCTTCAGGGGCAGCCAGTGGCATTGATGATATAGGCAGCTTCCTAGGTTTAAGGGGTTGTTGTTTTTTTTTGTTCAGAAATGTGCCCTCTCATGATTAGAGTCACCCTTCTTCTCAGATACTAAGGGCCTGATTTACTAACATTGCGACCGCAGCTTAATCTGCGGTCGCACATTAACGCACAGTGTTTTTCCGCATTTTCCGTGGTATTTATCAAACCAGATCCGCGCTGGGCAATCTGTGCTTACTCCGCCCTTCAAGGCCTGATTTACTAACATTGCTACCGCAGCTTAAGCTGCGCCTTCGCCAAGGCGCACATAAACGCACGTTTTTCCGCATTTTTCGTGTTATTTATCAAACCAGATCCTTTACTGTTACTGGCTCCAATTAGGTTCGGAAAGTCCTGTTTGATGTCTCTAATTTCAGCTATGGCAGTGGGGAAATGTATTGACCAGTGCGCCGTAGCAATGCGTCGAGTACCTGGGTGAATATTTGGCTGAGTGAAGGCTGAGATATACCAACAGCTGATGCTATAACTGTTTGAAATGATCCGGATGTCTATATTTGCAATGTTGTCCGGAGTTTAACAACTGATGGAATGGAATGTGATCGCCGGTTGGAGGGTTCGATGTCGTCTCTGATCTGGTTCAGTAATTGAAGTATTGCGTGGCTGGTTAACCGTCTAATGATTTGTGGTTCGCTTAAATGAAAAAGTGTTATACGAGTTGAAAAAAATATTTATGTGCGCTGTCTCTGTCTATGTCTTCGCCTTGCTCTTATAACTGCTGCCATATCAACGTTTTCAGACTCAATGGAAATGCGCTTCCTGGTTAAGACGTGAGACGTGCGCTCGCCGACAGTTTTAGTAAATACCACGCAATACTAGGCGCACTTAACTTCTCTCCTCCCATATATTTGCGCCTCACGCCCACGTTTCTTTTACCCTCCCACCTCGTTGCGGTTTACACCCACAAAGCGTAAAAATGCGCTTCTACTCAAATGCGCCTCCTTTGTAAATACCGTTTTATGTTTACGACCGCTATTTTACACCTGAAATGGGCGCAATCCTGTTAGTAAATCAGGCCCTTAGCGATAGCCTGTCAAAACATGTACACACCACCAGTGTGAAAATGATAGCAGAAAAACTGTAATTGAGGATGGCTTTAATTTGAGTATTGACCATTGTATCAGCAACATAATGTCACCATCATTCTTAAAATATAATTTTTTTTTTTTTTTTTTGAGGGATGCAGTGGGGCAGAGTAAAATTTTGCCTGGGGCTTCAATGCTGTCAGGGCCGGTCCTGGTCTGCTATACATGTCTGATGAAATAAATTCCAAAGAACTGTAGGAATTCTGTCGCCAAAGCTTGGCAAAGTTCACCCTGGCAACACAGAATCCACACGGATTACTGTTTTTAGTTAGTAAAGGTTGCATCTTGTCTTCTTTGATTAGGATTAATGACTGCTGCCCTTTTCTTACTAAAAGGTTTGTTGAACCTGTTCTTTGGCCAGTGCTATTGTTTCTTGTTCTGGTGAGCGATCGCCTCAGCTGGCTGCACCTGATACCGATGGTGCAATGCAATTGTGTGCATTGATGGGAACGGGCTGTCGTCAGCCTCTCACTCGCAGATGAAGCCACAGCCTAGGGATGTGCCGCGCCTTTGGGCGAGACATGAGGCCCAACCGTCAGAGTGCGTGGAGTGTAGCAAAGTGAAGTGCGAAGTGAAATGAAGTGCTGCCGTAGGCTACGCTACCCTAAGCAGTGCGGCATGGCACAGCGTGGCTTGTTCAAGCCTGCAGCTGTCTGACGGTGCACAGTCCAAACTGCAGAATCAGTTATTCAGATTCGACAAGCACCACACACACACACACACACACACACACCCCTAACTAATGCTCCGCCAGGTTTCGTCTGTGCTGTCGCCAGTTTCGATTGCCGTTTTGGCTGGGAAAGCTTGGACGTGCTCAGTCCTGTTGCGGTTTCATCAGCACCTCGCAGCACTTTCAGCGGAGTGACACTCCACCTGTTGTTCTTGGAAGTGTACGTGCGCGCACAGACATAAAATACATGCTCAGGTCGTCTGTACGCTATTCAGATGACCGCCATGCAGACAAAAGCATTGCTAACGCTGTGTAACCGAACTGGTTGTAAGGGCCTGATCCACCTTTGCCCTGTGGGTGAACACAGCAAGACAACTGTGACCGCATGGATGCCAGTCTCCGATAAGCATCAGTGGCTATCTTTTGTTTTGTTTTGTTTTTTTGTTCCTTGGGGGCCCATCGAAACTGGTATAGCTGTGTTGAGACCCGCAGGGTGGAGAGTCACCGCGGACCTTCCTTGGTGGGTGGCTGCCATGGTGGGAATGCCTCGCGGGCACGTTCTCACACACACACACTCACACTCACACTCACACTCACACTCACACACACACACACACACACACACACACACACACTCACACTCACACACTCACACACTCACACACTCACACACTCACACACTCACACACTCACACACACACACACACACACACAGCCTGTCAGGAGAGGAGGAGTGAAACAATTCAGAGAAAGAATTACAAGAGTTGATGATGATGACCAAGATGGGTTTGAGTGGGTGGCGTGAGACTTGCTAACATTATATCATTAGAGAGTTATTATAAGGGGTGCAGGTTAACGTCTAAAAAGCTGGTTTCAAAAGAACCCCATCAGGTTTGGCAGTTGTGTGGTAGTGGCATTAACTCGCTCAAAGCCAGTAATACAATCTCAGTAACAAGTTATAATATGAATTAATTAAGGACTGAAACGCTTGAAGCAAGTGAAATAACATAAAAAATCAAACATAATAAATGCCTGGTAAGAAGAAACATCTTGTAAGGCAAAAAACAAACATATATTGCCTTGATTTAAGATATTTTATCTTACTAAGATTTCAATTTTTGCAGTGCATGGGCCATGTTTCAGTCCTCTTTAATTGATCTCTTTCTGTCTCCTCAGCGCTCTTGTGATTACTGCTTTGTTTGACCGGAATGTGAATTGCCGGAAGGCAGCCTCAGTAAGTGCTAAAATGTCTTTGAGGAGAAGCAATGCTTCTGTGATTGATTCCATATTTTGCAGTGCCACAGTTTCTCACCTCCTCTCTTACTGTCTGTTCCAGGCTGCTTTTCAAGAAAATGTCGGCAGACAGGTGCGTGGATGAAATATATTTTTAAATAACGAAGTTTATTGGGTTCGCAAATCAAATCAGAGCCATGTTCAACACTGGCTTCTGAAGACTGAATGTATCACTTGCCATTTATCATTTGGATTGAAAGATCCTGCCTGCCCCTGTTTCTGTGTAATTCTTAAATCATTACATGAAAGACTCAAGTTGTTAGTTTAAGGCTCCTAGATCTCTTGTCTGAACATGTCCGTTACAAGTGGCACACCAAACCCAACCACTCTCACAGAACCGACTGAGCAGGATTGCTATATATTGTCTTATACTCCTTCCCCCTCATCTTACTCTCAAAAGTCCGGAATAACCTGCATGTTTCTACTTGGCTAAACGGACACTTGCCAGACAAACTGCCCATACCTCTTTCAGTCAGTCTCTTACATCTAATATTATGTAATCGTTCATGTTCTTTTTCATTTCACATGATAAACCCTGAAGTCCTGTTATTCTGTTCTTGTAGTCGTGTTCTTGTAGTCGTGTTCTTGTAGTCGTGTTCTTGTAGCCGTGTTCTTTTAGTCGTGTTGACCCAGTGGTTGTTTTCCTCTCCACAGGGCACGTTCCCTCATGGTATAGACATCCTAACAGCAGTAGACTACTTTGCCGTGGGAAACCTAAACAACTGCTACCTGTCCATCAGGTGAGATGGAAACGGAGACGGAGAAGGATGGTGGAGACAAGTGAAGCACTTCTCAAGCGACCAGGGGCCTCGTGTACAAAGCCTGTCGTAGAATTCATACTTAAACGTAGAATACGCCTCTGTGTACGAACCAAAAGAATGTAGATGTAGATTTAGATAACAATGTGAAATTCTACCTCAGCTCTCGCTGTAAATTACGCTTCAATGTTAGTCGGGTTAACCACATCATATCGAAACTTTGTGCACCTTGCTGACCTACGGATAATCCTGTCCCATCGTGACAGGTCTGCCAGGTCCTTCCTAAATGCCCCTGTTGTCCAGTGTGGTAAGCACTTGTAAGAGTAACAGGCAATTGTATGACACAGCATCCCACTTTAAAGCCGGACCCAATTCAGCACAGAGTTCAAAGAGGATAGCTCGAGGAAATCTGAAATGCTTGATAAGCTAGTCATCATCAAGGGACAGTAAATCATTGCCGTCTCGAAATACACATTTCCTTTTAAATTTAGCAATACCCTCTAATAAGGCTCAAGCTCATAACCAAATTCATAATGGTAGTAGTTGCACTGTATAGCTTCTAAGTGTCGCCAGCTGACTAAAACCATTAAAATTGTGCCTATACCAAACATGAAGATGTACTCGATGTCTGTACATGGGGCCCCAGGACATGCAGGACGTGTGATAAAAGCACTCTGACCCATGAGCCACTTTAGTGCCCCCCTCTGATGTTGGGTGTCTGCAAAGGTGTTAAACTCTTAATTTGTCTATCGGTGAGTAGCTTCCACTGAATCCATCTCTTCCAAGTCATAAAGTGCGTGATAAAAACAGGCCCAACCAGTTTGGAATTGTCACTGTGTCGCGCCTTGTCGTTTTGTCTCAAAACAAAATAGCAATGCAAAAACTGCTAGCCTAAAGGTACATACTACGGAGATCTTTGCGCAACGAATCCATATTTGCATGTACGCTTAATCCTTTTATCTTGATTTTAATGATTTAAATCCTATTCCCATCATGTGCAATATACAGCCGCGGAAAAAATTAAGAGACCACTTCAAAATTATCAGTTTCTCTGGTTTTACTATTTATTGGTATGTGTTAAAGTAAAATGTACATTTTAGTTTTATTCTATAACCTACTGGCAACATTCCTACCAAATTTCAAATAAAAATATTGTCATTTAGATCATTTATTTGCAGAAAAATGACAATTGGTCAAAATAGCAAAAAAGATGCAGTGTCTTCAGATCTCGAATAATGCAAAGAAAACAAGCTCATATTCATTTTTAAACTACACAATACTAATGCTTTAACTTAGGAAGAGTTCAGAAATCAATATTTGGTGGAATAACCTTGATTTAAAATCACAACTTTCATGTGTCTTGGCATGCTCTCCACCAGTCTTTCACATTGCCGTTGGGTGACTTTATGCTACTCCTGGCGCAAGAATTCAAGCAGCTCGGCTTCTTTTCATGGCTTGTGACCATCCATCTTCCTCTTGATCACATTTCAGAGTTTTTTTTATGGGATTCAGGTCTCGAAATTGGCCATGACAGGGTCCTGATCTGGTGATACTCCATCCACACCTTTACTGGCCTGGCTGTGTGGCATGGAGCATTGCCCTGCTGGAAAAAACACTTCTCAGAGTTGGGGAACATTGTCAGAGCAAAAGGAAGCAAGTTTTTCTTCTGGGACAACGTTGTACTTTGCCTGGCTGAGGTTTGTAAAAGACCATAAGGATTGAACCAAAGCCGACTGGAGGGTCTCCTAGTTCGTCTTCTCTGATGAGTCCAATTTCACAGTAGGTGCAAGACTCTGTGGCTTGTAGGCCTCTCCAGGTCTCCGTCTAACCATCAGACGACCATGTGTTGGGCAAAGCTGAAAATTGGACTCATCAGAGAAGACGAACTAGGAGACCCTCCAGTCCGCTTTGGTTCAATCCTTATGGTCTTTTACACACCTCTTTAAATCAAGGTTATTCCACCAAATATTGATTTCTGAACTCTTCCTAAGTTAAAGCATTAGTATTGTGTAGTTTAAAAATGAATATGAGCTTGTTTTCTTTGCATTATTCGAGATCTGAAGACACTGCATCTTTTTTGCTATTTTGACCAATTGTCATTTTTCTGCAAATAAATGATCTAAATGACAATATTTTTATTTGAAATTTGGTAGGAATGTTGCCAGTAGGTTATAGAATAAAACTAAAATGTACATTTTACTTTAACACATACCAATAAATAGTAAAACCAGAGAAACTGATAATTTTGAAGTGGTCTCTTAATTTTTTCCGCGGCTGTATGTTATAGTTCAAGACTTTATGACTTTAGTTTTGTCTGTTTCTTCCCCCAAAGTGTCTATATTGCAGGATTCCCAGAATACACCCGGCCCATGATAGACCACTTGGTGGCCATGAAGGTCAATCACTGGGATGGGTGAGGAGTTTGGTTTATTATGTACTCACTGTGCTTTATCTAGGATCGCATAGTCGTGTTGTGTCGTGTCGTGTCGTGTCTAAAGGCGTTGTGTTGCTTGGTTGTTTGTGTGTGTGTGTGTGTGTGTGTGTGTGTGTGTGTGTGTGTGCGCTACAGGGCAATCAGAGAGCTGGCCACCAAAGCACTCCATAACCTAACCCCCAAAGCACCAGAGTACATGGCTGACACGGGTGAGGCTTAACGCTTTCCTTTGTTATGTGGTGTTGGCTCAGAGGCACTGCATTGTTCTGTTTTTTTATTTTATGGGGGTATTTATATTGACAGCTTGACAGGCATGTTCTTCTTTATTAGCGCATGTCTCTTCTTGAATGTGCCTTGCCTTTTATTTTTCCCACAGTTAGTTGTGTTAGTGTGTGGAGAGTAATGTAGACTTGCATTGTGTTTCCAGTGCTGCCACATCTGTTACCCATGGCAACAGGGATGGATCTGCATGGTCGCCATGGTGCCATTCTGGCCTGTGCTGAGATCACCCATGCTCTCTACAAGCTCAGTTCCCAGAACAACAGGTGAGCACACACATGTTTAGTAATACAAATAAAAAGTAAATATATTTATTTATATATATATATAATATATAGTGAAAGTGAATGTGTATCAACACCACATGAGCTTGTCCACTGATCATGACTGTCCCAAGCTATGTCTGTTCAAGGCCTTATGTTCCTTAAAATAAAACTAACAACTGAAGGCACCTAAGTGTAAGCCCTGAGTGAACTGCCCCAAGGGTGGAATTAGTCTTGCCCGAGGAAAAAAAGCATACATTCTTCACCTTTACAGCACATGCACTTATGCAGCATGGATACACATGTACCTACATAACATACATAAACATGTATTATTGCAGTATGCAACATGCATAGACTTTTCCCTTAAACATATACCGGTGCAGCATACATACAAATAAAAAGCGTATATCCCAGTCACAGTTGTCTCTTTGTAAAATGTTTGAACTTTCGTGTTGAGGAAATTTCCTTGAATTAATTCCCTGTGAGGTTTAGACCATACAGAATACATACACATGGTGCAGTACTCAGAGTAGCCCAGAGCTGCTGTGTGTCTTGGTCCGAGGACAAGATGATCTCCAGACGGCCATGAACCCTCCTGTAGACTAGAGTTAGTGAATTTGCCCTTTGTTTGCAGGCCTGTGACAGACCTGCTCTCCCCAGACACAGTGGACAGCCTGAAAGGCATTCACCAGAAGGTCAGTGACTCAGTCATTCTTAGTAGTTGGGTGTTCCTCTGGCTCAACTGGAAGAGCAAGGTGTTATCAACACCAAGGTCATGGGGTTTAATACCCCAAGGAGCACACAAACTGATTCATGTACAGTTACAGTGACATCGGATGAATGCATCTGCAAAATGCATATATGTAAAGGCATGTAGCTGGAGCTCACCCTGAGCCCTTTCTGATTGTCTCCCTGCTTCTCCTCAGATCTCAGACAAGAAGCAGTACAGGTAAGCAGCTAATCATGGTCGTGACATTGCCCTAATGAGAACAGCCACTGAAAAGCTGTTCTTGAATGTGTGACGACAGAGGTCGTCGTAAAGGTTGTTGTGTACACCATGGCATTTAAATGGGTATGTGTGTTTGGTTAGACTCAAGAATGTGTCACAGGGTTTTTTTAATTTCCTCTGCATTCTTTCAGGGGCTTCGGTGGCGAGCTCATGAGGCCAGCAGGTGTGTTTGTCTGTCTGTCAGTTATAATAAATCACAATTTACATTTACACCTCATCCTTGTGTTCAAATATTTGTCCGTTAATCATGTAAGTCAAAATGAGTGCCAAAAGGCTGTACTTACCCTTACCTCTGCCCTTCTCTCTCCACACAGTATGTGTCTTGATTGAAAAGATGTCTGTCTCCAAGATGCCTTTTATGGGAGATCCAGTCATTTGTAAGTTGATGTGCACTACTTGCTCATTGACATGGTACTAGCATGTGAGTAGTGTTAAAGTATGGCTGGACAAGATCTATTAGTATGCAGCGTCAAAGGATAAGAGTTGTGTGTTTAGAATGATGCTGGTTTGTTAGATCTTGTTAGGTTTGGTTCGGTTAAGATTAATTTGATCTTGTCTAGTATTCAGTCATTTATTAATGACTGGTCTGTGTTGTACAGGTCTGTGTTTTCTTTTGTTTTAAACATGAGACATTTCTGTGCTGATCCCCTCTGGTTTGATGTGTTGCTGCGTGTCTCTGCTCTTCCGTACAGCGGGGTGGCAGTGGCTGATCGATGACAGCCTGAAGAGCCTGCACCTGTTCTCCAGTGGAGCCAAGCAGGGCATCAAGGTAGTGGAGAGAGAAGCTGAGACTGCACCGTGCAGCCAAGGCTGATGTGTCTCTCGTCTGTCTATCTGTCTGTCTTTCTCTCTCACTCTCTCGCTCTCACTCTCTCTCTTTCTCTATCTTTCTCTCTCTCTCTCTCTCTCTCTCTTTCTCTCTCTCTTTCTCTCTCACTCTCTCGCTCTCACTCTCTCTCTTTCTCTATCTTTCTCTCTCTCTCTCTCTCTCTCTCTCTCTCTCTCGGTCTCACTGACACCCCAGTCAGTCACCCCAGTCAGTCTAGTCTAGATCTGTGACTCTGGCTTCCAGGTCCCTTAGTGTAGAGCTAAGAAACGTGGAGAAGAGTGGAAAACTCTTCTGGCAAGGTTGACACATTTCAACAACGCACATTTCAGAATGGAGTGTGTCTGCTCACACTCGCATGGCAACAATGGATTGCCACTTCCAGTGGATTGCGTCACCTAGATGCTTATGTAAATGGAAGTCCGTCATTCTACTGCAGCGGCTGTGAGGGTAATAGGCCTGAGTTGTAAACACCAATTTGGTGGTGGTATGTTTGGCGCGTGGGTGTAATTATAAAAAAAAAGATGGGAAAAAACAACTCAACCACCCAGGAGCAGGGCACTGGTGTCCCGTTTCCTTTATTTTTAGACCTCATTATTCTAGAACTCAATAATATAGGACTTCAGGCAGTGTTTTGTTTAGTTTTTTTGGGGGGGGGGGGGGGCTGAAAACAAAAACACATTACATGTATTGTCTGCTCTAACCTAATGTCCTGCTAAGTGTGTATTTAAGGTAGGCTAATTTCTAGTCTGTTTATACAGATGAAATAAACTGAATGCATTTTATGAGTGATGAATATGATGAATAGTTTCATATAGGACAGAGTGGTTTGAAAAAAGGGCTTGATTCTGTCTTGATCTCTCTATCTCCTGACGGGGTGTATAACTGTGACTGCAGTTGTGCCTCCGGCACTTGGCTGTCTGCTAGCTTGACTGAGTGCTTCCCTTCCTTCTGTCTCTGTCTTCAGGAGGCTGCTGTTGCAGCTCTGGCCTCTCTCTGTAATGAGTACTATCAGCTGGAGCCTGGGGTGGCTGACACACATATGCAAGGTATGCGTGTGTGTGTGCGCGTGTGTCTGCGTGCGTGTGTGTGTGTGCGTGCGTGTGTTTGTGTGTGTGTGTGCATGCGTGCGTGTGTGTGTGTGTGCATACGTGCGTGTGTGTGTGTGTGTGTGTGTGGCATGTGCAGGTGTACAGACATGAGGATACGGTCTGTGTTACTGGCACTATGCAGGCCTGTGTTAATTACAGCTTAAGAGACAGTTTCTCTTTTCTGCGGTTTAAGCTTAAGTGTGAGTGTGTGTTAAAGAGCGAGAGAGAAATGGTGTGTGTGTGTGTGTGTGTGTGTGCATATTTTTTCATGAATTATTAGTGCTGAGTCTTTAGAACTCTCAATACCATGCCTGTGTGTTCTTCTCTCCCCATAATGAATCCAGAGGTCCTGGTGAGCCAGTACATTGAAGCCCTGAAGAGCCCAGAGGTTCTGACCCGATGTGGCTGTGCTCTGGCCCTCGGCTCTCTGCCCAGGTTCATCATCCGCAGTAAACTCCAGCAGGTAGGACGGCCTAAGATGTCAGATGACCTTGGAGCTCACTAGTCTCTGGCAGGTTTACCACAGCACATATGTCTAGATTGACAGCTAAAATGGCTTTATAGTCTATAGAGCATCATGCCACTGCAATTATGACCATAGACTTTGTGAGACAGCAAAACAACTTAAACCCTCTGCAATCCGAGTGAGACTAATAAAAACTCAATAGCTGAAAATCTCCCTCGGGTTTAGTGGGGTGTTTATTTCTTGTGTTGACATTTACAGATGAGCATGTTATCAGGTTTTGCTCACTGGGGGATTTTAAGGAATGGGGGAATCTTATGGACTCTGTGTGTACATGGAGTTTGAGTTCATGTTTAGATCTCACCAAATGTGTGTGTGATCCATATGTGTGTTGCAGATTGTGGAGGGTCTTCAGCTGGCCTGTGCATTCTCCCAGAAGGCTGTGGGGTTCACTGAATCCAGGAGAGACGCGGCCACAGCTTTGGCACAGTAATTGTCCTCCTCACCCCCACCATAACCCTAACCCTTATCTGCATCTTGCAACATGACCTTGCTTCTGGAGTTATAGCCAAAACACACACACACACACACGCACACTCTCTTTCTCTCTATCTGGCTCTCTTGCTCTCTCTCTCTCTCTCACTCACTCACTCACTCACTCACTCACTCACTCACTCACTCACTCACTCACTCACTCACTCACTCACTCACTCACTCACTCACTCACTCACTCACTCACTCACTCTAGGCACATGCACACACACACACACGCCTAGACCTGCAGGACCAGAATGATGGCATGAGCACTTCAAAACCATTTTTGATAAGTGGTTCCTAAGCAACTTGCTGAGCTCCACTTAGTTTCTCTTTCTCTATCCCCACTCTGTCCCCCTCTCTCTCTATCTCTCTCTCTCTCCCTTTCTCTCTCTCCCACTTTCTGTCCCTCTCTCTGTCTCTCCATGACAGGGTGTGTGTGGCAGTCGGAGTGGACGCTGATGGCTCTCCTGACTGTGTGCTGTGTGCTGGAAACATGCAGCAGGTCTACTCCACGCTTCTGGACTGCATGGGCGACTACAGCACAGACAGCCGAGGAGACGTGGGGTCATGGTCAGTAGTATAACACCCCCACCAAGACACACACACACACACACACACGCACGCTGGTAGAGAGGAGTGCCAGAGGTGGCGCTTTCTTTACCCTTACAATTACACACACACACACACACACACGTGCACACACAAACACATTAAGCAAGTTCACAGTACACCTGACACAAGCACATGCGCACACACACACACACACACACACACACACACACACACACACACTCACAGATACTCAGAAGCTGATACCTATACACCCCGAGGCGGCGCTTACCTGACCGTAGGAATGTGGCCGAGCGGACCGCCGTCTCGCCATCTCCGCTCTCCTGGCGACGCATTCCTACCAGCGCTGCAGAGCTTTAGGAGGCCCCGAGGCAGGGTCCTCCACCCCTGAGCTCCAGACAGACAGCATGCCGGGGATACTGCCTGCTTTAGGCTCACACACCTGTTCGTATTTTGTGTGTGTATGTGTTTTTTTTACTAGTTAAGGGTGTGTTTCTGTGTGTGTGGAAGTGTATGTGCTGTTTTGAAAAGCCATGTTGTAACCATAAGTTGTGTATCCTTTCTGTGTGTGTGCGTGTGCGTGTGTGTGTGTGTGTGCGTGTGCGTGTGCGTGTGCGTCTGTGTCTGTGTCTGTGTCTGTGTGTGTGTGTGTGTGTGTGTGTGTGTGTGTGTGTGTGTGTCCGGTGTGTGTTTTAGGGTGCGAGCAGCAGCCATGACTAGCCTGATGGAGGTGACCCTGCTGGTAGCCACCTCCGCTCCAGACCTCCTCTCCCCTGACATGTAAGCACTCTTTGTGTGTGTATCTGTGAGTATGCATGTGATGTGCATTCGTGTCAGCTGTTTGTTTGGGGCGTGTGTGTGTGTCTTCACGTGTGCATGATGTGCATGTGTGTGTGTTTGTTCACATGTGTATGTGTGTGTGTGTGTGTGTGTGTGTGTGTGTGTGTGTGCACATGATGTGTGTGTGTGTGTGTGTGTGTGTGTGTGTGTGTGTGCCTGTTCATGATATATGTATGTGTGTGTGTGTGTGTGTGTGTGTGTGTGTGTGTGTGTGTGTGTGTGTGTGTGTCTGAGAAGGGCCTGTAAACTGTTTGAAGACTGGGCAAAAAGCACTGAGCTAAGATGCGATAGGTGGAGGAGGAGGACCTCACCAGCGGCACGTAGGGATTATAAGGGATTAGACCACGCTGATGCATGCCTTCAGGCCAGAACTAACCTAGCAACAAAATGTCACACGGATGCCTTTCATGCCATCATTTTAAATCTGTCGTTAACACAGATTATCTCCAGCAGTTCATTTCCTTCTCTCTTTCCCCCCTCCCATATTGTTTTCTCTCTCTTTCGCTCTCTCTCCCTTTCTTTTCGGCTGTCCCTCTCCCCCCCCTCCCTCCTCACTCTCTCCCCATCTTTGTTTTTCGCCCCCTATCCCTCTCCCTCTGGTTTTCTCCTCCGCAGTATCAAGCGTATGATGTGCTGTCTGGCCCAGCAGTCGGCGGAGAAGATCGACCGCTATCGTGCCCATGCCGGCTCCGTCTTCCTGGGTCTCCTGCACAGCCGCACGCCCGCAGTACCTCACATCCCCCACCAGGAGGAGCTCCTGAGCATCTTCCCTCCGTGAGTCTCTGCTCAGGCTCTCCACAGGCGGTCAGGCTCTGCCTGCCTGTCTCCTGCGGCGTTTGTTTACACAGTGTGCCCTTGTCCTGGTAGTGCTCGCTCTCACCAACACACTCGCCAGCACACTCGCCCTCGCACACACTGTCTCACGTGGCAGGTAAGGCCAGTGGCACTCTTCTGCCTGAACTCACAGTGGAGCCAGTGGCCACGTTTTGTTTCTGAACAGACGCAAACACTTAACGGTGTGATCCGAGACCGGTGTAGATTCTCACATTTTTTTTTGCCAGTAAGCATTGACCTGGTATCATGTTAATGCCGAGGTTCAGTAAAACGCTAGGGAGCGTCTTTGTGCTTTCGTCAGTCCTGTGACTTTCCTCACTGTAACCCACTGTGAGTCGTCTCTGCCTTTCTACCAAAATTGCGAAGTTATTTTCCAGGATATGTGTGTGAGAGTCAGAGCTGCTTGTGGTAATGATTCAGCAGTGGTGTGTGTTTTTTGGGACTTTGACCTACATTGAGACAAAGATCTTTGTGTGTGTGCGTGTGTGTGCAGGGATGGAGTCAGCTCTCTGAACTGGAATGCAGCATCACAGGCCTTCCCCCACATCACCCAGCTGCTGAAGCTCCCAGCCTACCAGTACCACACACTACTGGGCCTCTCCGTCTCTGTTGGGGGTCTCACTGAGTCCACGGTACGCCATCTCACACTCTCACACACACACTCAGTGAGTCCACGGTACGCCAGCTCACCCTCTCACACACACACACACAAACACACACTCACTGAGTCAACGTTACGCCAGCTCACACACTCCCACACAAACACACACTCACTGAGTACACGGTACGCCAGCTCATACACACACACATATGAATCAAGTTCACAGCACGCCAGCTCACCAGAACCTTGAGTTTATGACTACACCACAGACACAAGCACTTGTGACTACACCACACCCACTTATATAAACATACATACATACAGTACATACACATACCCACATGCACAAAGAAAAACACGCACATACATCCACACACTGAGCTAAAAGCAAAACTAGCCAAGCTGTCATTGAATGGCAGATTACAGCAAACAAATTGAGCTTTGAAACTGCATTTAAGCCACACCTCCCTGCAAGCCAAACCAAGCAGTTAATCTATTTCGTACTGCCAAAGAAAAGAGAGGAAGAATCAAGAAAGAAAGACATTTAGAAGAAAAAAAACTAGAACTACAATAAATTGCTCATATTTAATATTCTGGTGGGGACTAAACACTTGACCAAGATTTGCAGCCACTGTTAGGAGAAAAGAAGGAAAAAAGCGATCAAAAACACCCGCCTGGTCCTGGCGCTAAACCCCTCTGGGCTCTGCTACTTATTACACAGAGCAGCAGACCGGGAGCCAGAACTAGACTCCAGAGTCCCTGCTGTCCCAATGTGGAGTTCGTATTAACAACCAGCAATAGGGGGCGCTGTTGCAGCTCTGTATCCGGACGTGTGAAGGTTAAATCTGCCAACTTGCAGTGCATTAAGTCAACACTCTGAGGTGGTCAGAGAAGGGTCAGCAGCAAGAGTCGCTCATGTGTTGATGCGTCGTATTCTTTTTTTACTGCATTTATAGCAGGGCACATGAGTGTTATGAATGTAACCAAACCTGATGTTTTTTTTATGAAATTTGTTTTAAATGAAGCCAGATTGGCTTTGAATTCACATTGTGAATGAAAGCGCTCTGGTTGTTCTCCTTCACCTCCCACCTTTTGGGGATTCATCCGCGGCGCAGCCACCCAGCGCAGTTTGTCATCGTGGGGCAGCGGAGGAGTGGGATGCGGCCGGGGCGGACGCGGTCGCTGTAAACGGTTCCGACGCAGGCGACCACAACAGAAAACAATGGGGCCCGGGTCCCATTCAGAACAAATTTCTCTGGGAGCGCTGCAGTGGGATTGGCAGCCGGGCTGCACTGATTTGAGGTCATGCGTTTCAGTGATGAATGAGGCTCTGTGGAGCGTGTCGTCTCTGCCACAAGACTGTCTCTCTCGCTCTCGCTCTCACTCTCTCTCTCGCTCTGTCTTTCTCTCCCTCTCCCCCTGTCACCCTTCCTCTCGCTGTTCCTCTCTCTCCTGTTGCCAATCCCCCTGTCCTTACCCCTCAGGTTTCTTTCTTTCTCTCTCACCCTTCCTTTTTCTGTCTCTCCCTCTCTTCCTCTCTAAACCTCTGAACTACCCCCCCACCCCTCTATTTCTCTCTCATACCCTCTCCCCCCCTCAATGCCTTTTTCTCTCCCTTTCTCTCCTTCTTGCCCCCACACTCTCTTTTCCCCCTCACTCCATCCCTCTCTTCTTTTTTCCCCTACTCCTCTCCCCTACAATCCAGGCTCTCAGCCCAGTAGATATAGTTTCTCTCCCCCCCCCCCCCCCCCCTCTCACATGCTGAAAGCCAAGCCCAACTAGCATGGCCTGGGCCCTCGTGGGGGAAAAGACGTCTGCTCTGATTTGTGGGTGTCGAGGTTATTTTTAACCTCCACTGTTTGTCGACGTAACCAAGAAAAATAAGGTGATGGCCGCTTAATAGGTGCAGAGGGGTCCGTAAAAACACATGTCGATCTGCCAGCAGAGCCTGTAAAAATTCAAATCCTCTCAGGAGGCTCTTCAGCTCCTCATTCACCCCTCCACCACCTCCATCCCTCCATCCCCCTTTCCATTCGGCCGACGGACCCCACGGAGGTGTCCTGAACCCGGCGGTCTGGAACAAGATGGCGCATGTCGGTGCCAAAACCACCGGACAAAAAAGGAGCGGTTCCCACGCATTACAAACGACACAGCGCTGAAAAAGTGGCCCGCTGGAGGCCGGAACATTTTTTGTGAACTCTCTGATGCGGCGCTGGGCCGCTCTGATGGAGCGTCGTCACATCGTCACCGAGTTCTCCCAGCGCTGGGTCTCCTCTCCTCTTCGGAGAGCTCCGCTATCTATCACTGGTGCTGAAGGTCGCTCCTGTAGGTGTTGCAGTCATGTTCAGTGCTCCACGGGGGCGTCTCGCTGCGGACTCTGTTTCCCATCTCTCCCCCTACTTCCCTCCCTCCCTCCCTCGGCCTCGCTGGGATGGAGTTTGGCAGAGGGGGCTTCCTGTTTTTCAACAAGGTTTTATGGAGCACCAGTGATTTGGGAGGATCTCATCAATGCACTCTGTTGCTTCCAGGCACCTCTGTGTCTGTGTGTGTGTGTGTGTGTGTAATGACATTCTCCTGTCTCCTGGGTGGATGAATGGTACCCACACTATGCAGTTTGCCTGATATTGTTTGTGTAGTTCATCATTTATTGTGTGTGTGTGTGTGTGTGTGTGTGTGTGTGTGTGTGTGTGTGTGTGTGTGTGTGTGTGTGTGTGTGTGTGTGTGTGTGTGTGTGTGTGTGTGTGTGTGTGTGTGTGTGTGTGTGTGTGTGTGTGTGTGTGTGTGTGTGTGTGTGTGTTTGTCCTCTGGTCCTCCCACAGGTACGCTTCTCTGCTCAGTCCCTGTTCGACCACCTGAAGGGGATCCAGCAGGACGAAGCCGCCCTTGGCCAGTTCAGTGACACACTCCTGCGCATCTTCAAAGACAACCTACGCAATGACCGGTAGGTCCCTGCTCAAACCTCTTCCCAAAACCTGGGCTAAACATTCAGAACAATTAGTCAACGAACACTCGGAACAGTTCAGTCCACTCCAAAAAGTCTAATGACCAGATTTCAGATAACATTTATTTTACACATTATTTGATGTGTCTGACTGGATGTTATTGTGTCTCCATTCACAGGGTATCAGTGCCTTTACTGAAGATGCTGGATCAGATGTTGGCCAACGGCTGCTTCGACCTCTTCACCAACGAGGACAAGTGAGGACCCGGCAGCTTATATGACAGTACCACATATTGTCCAAAAACTGCCTGTTGAATACATCCCTTAGTGATTTAAATTTGGTTAACGGTCATATTATAGTTTGGTATGTTTGGGGGATTATCAGTAGAATGTGCAAAAGGGTTTATGTGTAATGTGTTTGTCTTCAAGTCATCCATTCTCTGTGGACCTGCTGGCTCTCTGTAAGGAGGAAATCAAGAGGTCCAAAGACGTCCAGAAAATGCGTTCCTGTATAACTGTGTAAGTTTCTGTCCACACTCATTCACACCCATGAAGGCTGAAGATGACTTTTTTGTAACCCTCTGTCTCCCTCTCACCCCACTCCTCCTCTCACACACACACACACACACACACACACACACACACACACACACACACAGGTACTGTGGGATGATCCAGTTCCCAGGCAGCGTCAGGAAAAGTGTCCTGCTGCAGCTGCTGATGCTGCTGTGTCACTCCTTCCCTGTGGTGAGGATGCTCTCCTCTTATCTCTTCTTCTCTCTTCTCTTCTCTTCTCTTCTCTCTTCTTCTCTACTCTTTTCTCTCCTCTTCTCTCCTCTCCTCTCCCCTCTTCCCCTCCACTTCTCTCCTCTCTCCTCCTCTCTTCTCTCCTCTCTTCTCTGTCTTGCCCTACTATGGGCTGATGCCCACACCCTACAGGCCGACTCATTCAATTACAAAAGGGTTTGATGGACATTCGAGTCGTGTAGAAAATAAAGGATGGCTAAAAATGCATACTATGGCTCTAAACGTCATTGAGGTCCCTATAGGGAAAAAGGACGCTCTGTACAGTACAGACGGTTTGTCTATTCTGCCCTTTCTGATTGTGTGGACTGAATCTGCTGATGAGTCCTGACCTGTAGCTCAGTGCCTCGGTTTGTCTCTGCACAGATCAGGAAGGCCACTGCCGGCCAGGTGTACGAGATGCTCCTCATCTACGACGACGTGGTGGACCCTGCCGTCCTGGATGATGTCATGACCCTGCTTAGTGACACTAACTGGTGAGGGATGTGTGTCTGAGAGACTTTTTTCTGTGCTGGGTGGTTTCTTTGTCAACCCATCTCTCTCTCTCTCTCTCTCTCTCTCTCTCTCTCTCTCTCTCTCTCTCTCTCTCTCTCTCTCTCTTTCTCTCTCCCCCCTCTCTCTCTTTCCCTTTCTCTCTCTTTCATCTGCTACTTATCTGTATGTTAATGTATATGTATGTGTGTGTATCTGCTTACATGAATATATGCTTGTGTATGTATATCTATGTTTATTTATTCATATCTATTTTTAATCAAAGCCTCTTTCTCTCTCTCTCTCTCTTTCTCTCTCTCTTTCTCTCTCCTGCTCTCTCTCTCCCCCCCAGGGAGAGTAATCTAGAAACAGTACGCACCCACAGAAATCAGCTCTGTGACTGGCTAGATGTACCCAGACCCACACGTTTGGCAAAGGTACAGTAGCTCTTTTGGAGCATTCAATGGGGGTTTGTGTATGTGTGTGTTTGTGTATGTGTGTGTGTGTGTGTTTGTGTATGTGTGTGTGTGTGTGTTTAAGTGAAAGGTGTGTGAAGTCCAGATGCTGCATGGCTCATTACTTCCCGGGTAGTGAGCGGAAGAGGTAGGGGTTTCTTTGTGTGTGTGTTTGTGTGTGTGTGTGAGCACATGTGCTGGTGTGTTTTTTAGTGTCGTTATTAGGCCCAGATGTGTGTAGGCCTTTTTCTGCCAACTCCCCTCTCTCACCACACGACTCATTCGTGGAACTGATTTAGAAGGGTGGGGAATGGCGGAATCAGAAACGGCCTACACCAAAACTTGAGCTTCATCCAGTTCAATAACAGTTCAAATGCACCACTTTGAATTTTAATCCCGTTACACCTTTTTATATTAATGTTTTCTCTTTCTTTTCTTCCTCTGCTACCTTCTGTCCATCTCTCTCTCTCTCTCTCTCTCTCTCTCTCTCTCTCTCTCTCTCTCTCTCTGTGTTTGAACAGGTTCCTGTGCAGTAGAGTGGAGTCTTGGTCAGTGGTGTGGTCCGTGGGCGTGATGTAACACTGCAAGCATTGTTGTCTGTCTGTGCTTGTCTGCCTGTCTAGTGGTTGGGTATCCTTCCTTAGATTGTATGAATATGGCTGTCACCATGTTGATCCACCATGTCATGTTTAGAAATAAATTTACACAGAAATTTAGAGTGGTGTTGTTTTTTTCCCTTACTGTCTAAATGTTTGGCTTTGGCATCTTGTTCCTACTACTTTGCATTCAGCTGCAGTCGCAGACCAAGACCTGGTTGAAAAGCACCAGGGAAATGAGATTACTTCCTTACTACTTACAGTCTTACTCTCATAGACACCCCCCCCCCACCCCCTCCCTCAGAAGCCTTATGCAAGTGGAGCCCATATCACAGCCAAAACAAAACACTTCTAGAGAAAACCGCAGAGAGTGAACTTCAGGCTAATCCCTTTTCCTCCTGCCCGGGGGGAAAAGGGTTAGGCTTAGGCTATGGTTAGCACAGGGAATTCGTTGCATGGCGGGCGGTGTGGCGTGGTGGTGGCAGTGATGAAACCGGCTTGCGCTGCTGCCACTGTTAAGGTCATTCAAGGTTCCCAGAATCCCCTGGAGCCCCCCAAGCCTGCGGGTCTGCGAAGGCGCCGCTGTCGTGTCAACCCGACTCGCCCGCAGGAAACGAGGAGACGCGCTACTCGCCGCAAGTCTCGAGTCACACGGGTCTGGCCACAGGGCTCTCTCCGCAACGAGGCTCTGTGAGGGCCCGCCTTTGTCTCTCCCGGGCAGCGCTGCCCAACGAGGACAAAGCTGCCTTTGTTGCCCGATGGCAGACCTCCCGGGACGGGTCGCATGTCTTGAGGGGAAAAGTCTCTTTCGCCCATTCCTCCTGCACGCTCGGACATGTCTGGCTGGCGATCGGACGTATCGGTCACAGAATGGCAGCCTCAGTTCGAATTTCTGGAAATGAAAGTCAAAAAGAAGAGGAAAATTTAAAAAAAAAACAAGCCACAGTGAAACAGTTTTGAGGCTTCATTTTGCCCAAATTGGTCATTTGGACCTCAACCTTCATCTTAAGACGTCTGTTTGTGTGTGTGTGCGTGTGTGCGTCTGTGTGTGTGTGTGTGTGTGCCACACTGTCTCCCTGTGTCTTCGGCCTCTGAGAAGTATAATGCTACAGTATATCAGTAATAGCATTAGTATTGGCGCCACGTCAGAGACACACTCCCTCCCTCTTATGTGGCAGCACACTACACGTTGAGTCATCAAGGTCACTTCTGAAAGGCCTTTGTAGTCCCTTTAGCTTCCAAATATAGTTCTCAAAGGAGCCAGTACACTCCGGCTGAGGGCTTTGTCTGCAATTACTCACTGAACCTTTTTTTGTGGAATGTGTCAGAGGACTGTTTCAGATTTAAGTTGTCTGATTTTAAGTTACAATTGCTATGTGCAGTATATTTAGTAAACTGACCGGTTGTGATCAACTGAAGAGTTTAATGCTTATGGTCCTCACAATGAACAAAGACTCCTGCTTTCAGGATTTCAATTTGTATAATTCTCCTAAACCAACGTGTCATTTCTGTCAAGTGTCTGTCTGATTAAAGGGGGTAAAAAAAACATTGAGAGGAGAGTCAAATCCTGTGTGCACATTCTCCCAGCCCTGGGTGTGAGGTGTTCTTGTGTTTCACTCTCTCATTCCCACCCCTCTGTGTAATTCAACTTTAATTAATTTCTTAGGTGGATTGAAATTCCTATTCCCGGTCCGGCCTGCGAATCGAGATGTAGTGTTTTTTCCCCTTATCGCACTAAGTCTCTGGTAAAAGGAGCAGCTTTGCTACAGTGCTCAGAGTCGGGAAGAATGCTAATAATTCTAAAAGGCTTACAGTTCACTGTCAGTAGCCATGGCAATGGTCCTCTCACAAAGGAGGTCTTTTAGGAACAGTGCAAGGGGAGGGGGGGTGGGGGGGTTCGTTGACTCACTTTGGTGTGATATTAGGACAGTTCCCCTGCCACTTCCCTGTGAGCTGTTTATTATGGGATTAAATGGTCCCAGTAGTGGGGTTGTTTCCCCCCCCCCCCCCCCCCCCCGATACCTTTTAAAAGATCATGAACAGCTTGAACTAACAAGGTTTTAATATAACAAAATCTGCTGCTGCCTACATACTTTTAAATGACCTTGCAGAGTAAAGCCCTGTATTCAAAGTGTGTGTCAATCAATATATAGACCTTCAAGATACCTTCATGATTGGTTGCATTGCAAAGATCTGATGTGAAAACCTCTTTAACGCTGTCATCGGCTTGTTACAGGCTATTGTAATGATCCTTTACTGCCCCTACGGTTTGTAGTAGTTCAGTGCCAACTCCCATAATCCACCATTCTAACCTTGCCCAGCGCACTTAAAGTTCCATTATGGTTTGAAAATAAACCTGAGAGCTCAGCTAAGGCAAAACAGACCATTGGCGCTCCAAACCGGACCCCTGTTTTGGTTTGCTTTCAATATTCCAGTAGGACCTATATTACACACTCTAGAGGGATTCGCTTACACATACCCAGGGACTGTAGGGAGCGTTATTACTGCCTGGAGTTGGATGACTAGGTTAAAAAAAACAAAAAAACATTTGACCTGCACAATCACCGACAGCTGCTCTTCCTGCAGCGTAAAAGACCTTGTGATGCTGATTAGAGCTCGGCTCCTTGATGCTGTGTGCAGCACTTGTGTCGGGCGGGTGGGTGGTTGGTAGGGCGAGCGCACTAGGGAAGGGAACAATGTGTTTACTTGTGCCGAGACTCAGTCATGAGCCGCAGCATCCGCTGAAGAGGCGCCGACAGAATGCCAAGGGAGAGAGAATGAGAAGGAAACACAAATGGCCACTCATGTCTCCAGCTATGATGACCAAAGCACACATGTCTAATCCAAATCCCATGACATGGTTTTAGTTACAACAGTGCGTTGTATTGATGTGTACCAGTTATGGTGACTCAGGTCAGACTCAATGGTTAATGAAGAACTTAATATGCAATGTGCATGTACTTCCACATTTTTTTGGAAGTTCTAGGGTGAAGTGTTCTTTCTCTCACAATGGGCAGTAGGCTATCTTTCACACACTGCTATTCTCTGAGGGTGTGTCATTAGAAGAATGCACATGTGTGGTGCATAATTAATTTGTTGACAGAGAAGGGTCTCTTTTTTTCATTTTTTCCCCTTTATAGCCAAGTGCTGCTGCCGCAGTGTTTTCAAACGCACCACTCCTGCCAAACACACGCAAATGTGGTATGGCAGAAATTACACCTCTGGCTCATTAGCGTGTAATAGGCCCACAGTTGTTAGCTAAGTCTTAGTGCTAATGGCCACAGGTTTACAGTCTGAGGCTGCTGTGGGGCAGGTATGACCTGAATCTCTGCCAGGCCCAGTCTCTGGACACGGGTACAGCACAGTGCACTTTTCTCTCTGAGAAGAAGGGGGGAAGAACGAGAGAAGAGTTCAACATGGCTTACCTTCTCTCTCAGGTTTCAGACGGGAACATTTACAATCACTCATTTTGGCAGACACTGTTATCTAGAATTACAGTAGCCTACTGTAGACATGTTATCACTCTGTGTCCTTGGCTATTGAATCTGTGACCTTGGGGGTTTTAGCAGCATAGGGTACTCTATCAGCTGAACCACTGGAAGATAAACACAAGTTTACCATGAAGTCATGTTTATTAAAAAGATGGGTGGGCGGTATTTCAAATATACTGAGACATGAGCATGAGACATGAGACCACCTTGCTTCTCTCACTCTCTCACAGACACAAGAAGAAAAAAACTGCCATACAGATGACATACATGTGCAGAATTTAACAAATGTAACTGCCAAGAAGATTGAAAACTGAAGTATTTGCAAAGCTGTCCTTGCTTGGCATGGGAGCACATTAGTTATGCCTGATCATCTGAAGAGGTGACACTTAGCTCTCTGGAGGATAAAGTCTCGTCTCGTTAGGTTAGTTAGCTAGATAGCCAGCATAGCTCTTCTTAAGCCATTTTAGTTCATGTTATGAGCTGTAACGTTGTCTATTTTGAAATACATTTTGTCTTGATCTGAATCATGAATTTTTAATGACGTTGAACAAACAGTGTAGCACATAACACATTAACTTATTATTCACAGCGACCCTGTTCACATTTTCTAAATGCGCCCAAACTTCACAATAATAAACCAGAGCAGAGATGTTATAAGGAAGGAGACAAATCACTGACAGGAAATTGAATAGGGAAGATAGGAGGGAATCCATAATGTTATTTGCAACTGGAAGTCCTGCCTTGTTATATAAACAGCCAATCGCATTGTTGGAAACTGCATAACTGACGTTTTGCCTCCTCGCCACATTCTACTTATTTCCACTGTTGCCATGCTTGGTTATGGTGTTGTTATGGCTAAAGAAAGGCCTTGTGTTGCTGCAGAGAGCACGAGTTTAAAGAACACCGGAGAAAATATGAAGCTATATATCGTGTATCGCGATATTGGCAAAACATATTTAAGAGTTATAGGCCATATCGCACAGTTCTCATATTGTTAACGTCCCCCTCTGTGTAACAACGAATAATGTTTTACAATGTTGTAAAGCTTTTCTTCTGGTAATCATGGTGTTCATTATCATAATGATATATTGCCATCTGTATGCCTCTAAAGGGCTGTAACCGCTCATGATGCCTGGGCTTCCCAGAGCTAAGGGCTGGTAAGGCCAGCAGACAGAGGGGAGCTATTGTCCTCAGAAAGAGGAGGGAAAACCATCAGACCAGTCAAGTGACGGCCATTCGGGGATCTTCTGGAACATCTGTGAGTTAGTTCTATCTTTTTTGTTACTTTTGTTTTGACTGAGCGAATTGTTTATTTTTGAGCGACCAGTTTTTGTTTTTTTTTGGAGTGGAGTGGAGGCATTGCCTTACTCGATCTACCCCCCGCCCCCCACCCCCTTGGAAACACTTGGCCCTGCTGTGATACAGGGTTTCTAGTGAGCGTCCGTTTGTTTACTCTAGTTTGGAGTACACATATCGAGTGAAATCCCCATTCATCCCACTCATTTTGTGTGCTGCCTCTGCCAAGCTGTTGTGTTCCAGGGGCCAGATTTTGTTACGAAAAAACACAACGTGCTGAGAAGGTCCACTACCAACATATACTCAAAATGATATTAAGAGAGGCTGCATTTTTCATCTTGTAACATAAATAAACTAAGAAGTCAGTGCAACGGGAGAATTTTGGGTCAAAAAAGCTAAATAATATAATTATATGATTGATAGGAATGGCAGAAATATTGTAATTATATGATTATGGTAGAAAAAGCAGAAATGCTATAATTATGATTATGACAGCTGATGCGGTCTTTCCTCAGGAAACCACACTCCTTATATCTTTCCAAAAGGCCGTAATCAACAGTTCGCGAGCCATGCGCTCCCTGCCTAGGAAATTGCCACGTTGTTGTTTGGAATTATAGTGTTTCGGGGACAAAGGCAGCTGGATTGCATTGGGAATGTGGGCTAATTGCTGTGCTATTATAGACCACAAGTTAATGGGCAGCGTGTTTTTATATAGCGTGTGCACAGGGGGCAGTTACACACTATTGGACTAATTGAGAGAGTGGGTCAGATGCTGTTTTAACCTGGGGTATGCCTGGCTTCATGTAGGTCGGTTTTTTTCTCTCATTAGTGTTAGAAGTGGGACATTTTATTTATTTTGTTTTTCTCATTCTATTATAAAAATGTGAAGAAAACCCGATAACACCAGAGCACAACCTTGCTGCAATTGATTAAACTGTCCTATTTTTAGGCTTTGCTCTTTTCTGAGTTATGATTTGATTACGGTGTTATCTGAGTGTTTCTAATGGCTGTGGAGTCTGACCTACCAGAGGAGACGACAGAGCCAATTAGCCTCTCTGTGGTATCACATGGTCTCCAGGAGGCTAGCCCAATGCTATCAGCTCCAAAAGCCCTCAATCATCACATTACAGTTCCTTACATACACATCCTATGTGTGTGTGTGTGTGTGTGTGTGTGTGTGTGTGTGTGCATGCATATAATTGATAGCGCATGACAGTGTCCTTGTGTGGGATTGTATGTTTTCATATTCTTATGAAAAGCATGTATGTGTACATTTGTCAGGATCATCAGAGGGCTTCTGGCCAGCTGTGTCACCCCGTTATGGAGAAGATTAGCCGTAAGCTCATAACATGAACTCTGTTCAGGCTTACATGAGCTCTCAAGGCATATTAGATAGATGTGAAATGGGGCTGCTGAGATGGAAAGAGATGGTTATTCCCCTTACATCTTTCCAATCTGTTTTTGGTAATCTGGAAATATCGTCTCCATAAATGAATTGGACTTATGTGTTCCAGTGAGTCATTTCCCGAAACCTGTACGCAATACACACACTGCGTACCCCAGCAGAGGCATATGGCGGACTGCTAGTTTTGTTTGGATTGGTATCATATTGAAGGAAGCCGTGACCTCGAAGCAGAATTGGCGGAATTTAAATGTTATAACGTGAAAGTCAATTGAAATAATGAAATGTTTATTATACTACAAATGAAAGTAATATAGCTGAATTGAACATTTTAATGCACACAAAAAAAGAAACCAAAACAAGCAGGCAGAGGAGTCTAAGCCATAATTTAGTGATGCCCAGTCTGGACTTGGCAGAGGTGGAACTGCAACCCTGCTGGTGCAACACAATGATGCTGCAGGGAACTGATTCTGATCTATGCACTGTGAACCATCCTAAGAGGTGACCTTACATTGACCTCAGGAACAGAATGAAAGACACATTGGCTTTCATAACAGGATTGGCTCTAATGAGTATTCATAAAGACTGTGAAATCAAATCAGAGAGAGTTTTGAGGAAGTAACTGATAACTGATTTCTTTTCAAACGTGGCTTGTTTTCGCTCTTCAGTCTTTGTCACGCTGTCCCATGCTTCGCATTAAATGAAAATGAGCTGCTGCCACTAAGATTGTGTGTGTCACACTCTCTGGTGGAACAACTTGAGTGTGCGTACCATGAAGGAGAATCCTGCCGGTGCCCCTGGGTGCTGGTGCGTGTCAGGGGGTTGAACCTGAATCTGAGAAGGCCAGAAGTGCTTGAAGCTCTGCCTTTCTATTTCTCTGTCTGACCACTCTTTGCCTTTTTTCTCCTTTTAACTCCTCTGGCCTTCCTGCTCTGGCCGATCAGCCCACATGATGTGGCGCCAGGATCCCTTCGACCTGAAAATAGCCGTCCCCTTCCTGGCACTTCCTCAGGCCTGCGGCTATCTGGTTGCATTTAGGACCACAACAAAAATGACGGAGCGGAGCGCAGCGGCACGACTGGTCTCGCTCCAGAGTCGAGCGGCCCGGCCCGCGCCTCGGGGTGATCTCATCTTATTGCTGTCACGCTGCGTCTTTACATGCTTCTATTTTCTCTCTCCCTCCCTGCCTATCTCTCTCTTTCTCTCTCTCTCTCTCTATCTCCCTCTTTCCCCCGGCCTATCTCTCTTTTTCTCTCTCTCTCTTTCTTTCTCTTTCTCCCTCTCTTTCTCTCTATCTGTCTTTCTCCCTCTTTCTTTTTCTCCCTCTCTTTCTCTCTCTCTTTTTCTATGTCCCTTTTTCCCCCTGCCTATCTCTCTCTCTCTCTCTCTTTCTGTTGTTGTCACCCTTGCCTTGGAAGTGCCCAGCTCCCCCCACCTCAAGCACATAGTTTTATCTGAAGAGGAGCTTTGTCAGAGACGAGCCCCCGCTGTCATCGGGGCGTGCCGTTCTTGAGTGGTGACTTCATGGGGACCATTCCACGCTTCAGGGCCGTGGTTCTGCGAGCCTGTGTGTGTGTGTTTGTGCATCAGTCTGTGTGTGTGTGTGTGTGTGTGTTTCTGTGAGTGTGAGCGTACACATTCTTGGCCTGGATCCGATCCAGCATGAGATCACTCCAGAGACAAGCGAGCCAGCCGGCCCCTTAAGGCCATCGCTCCTCCTTGAACCCTGACTGCCGCCGCCTTGGGCCTTTGCCCTCTGTTGTGATGGAGCCCAGTGTCGGGCCCAGCAGGGGTCCAGCGCCCAGCCCAGCGCCTGCCTCACGTCTGCTGGGCCGCCGGCTGCCGGATGGCCCCTGGGCACCCGCCTCAGCCCCACAGGCTCTTCCTGCTCGGGTCCCCAGGGGGGAGACTAAGTTTGGTCTGGAGGCGTGCCAGCCTCGTGGAGCCAGGGGATTGGGTCAGTTCATCGCACAAGGGTGGTCTGCAGCCGTGTGTGTGTGTGTGTGTGTGTGTGTGTGTGTGTGTTGTTGAAGACAGATATTATAATGATATGCTGTCCCTTTGTTTTCCTCTGTTCTAAGTTTCTGTGAAGTGCCGCCTTACTGTAATATCTGTTTCTGTCTTCCGCTCTCTGTCTCTCTCTCTCTCTCTCTCTCTCTGTCTCTCTCTCTCTCTCTCTCTCTCTCTCTCTCTCTCTCTCTCTCCATATCTCTCTTTATCTTTGTCTCTCTTTGTCTAGACTTCCAAATGCCTTTGGGACTGTAAAACCAGACTGAATATTTTTTAGAAATGACCACAGTGACTCATACCAGCTTTTACAATGGAGATGAATAATGAAGGTCTGCTTCTTCTCTGTTGGTGAAATTACATGGATGGTTATCTGCACAATCAGAGAAGAAAAAAAATATAGGGTTACTATTTTTCAACAAAAAGTCCAGCAACAACAGACCTCTCCAGCGTGGGGCTTTGCTGCCTTGGCTCGGGCTGCGTTGTCGTAAGGATCACGGTGGAGTCAGAGATCTGTGAACGTGGGCTCAGGATTCAGCATCATCAAGAGGAAATCCTCCCAGGAGTAGATAACTCGGTTAGGGCCTGTGTGATTCCATTAGTCAGACTGTTATTCTGTCACTCACTCTGAGCCCACGCTAAACCCAGTCAATCTGGTCCCAATCTGGGGGAGGCACACGTGTGCGGGGGCAGGCAGGGGTCAGGGCCAGTCGCAAAGCTGTATCTCCTTTCTCCCCAACCCCCCACCCCAACCTTTCCCAACCTCTATAGCTGCCCCCACCCTTATTGCACATTTGGTATTCATTATGCAACTACATTGGAGCTATTCGATAATTAAAAAGAGATGTTTTTCTTTTAATTTAAAGGTTCTCCCGTCTCAGATTAACAGCTGTTCCGCAGATCCGACCGACTCAAGCCAAACACGTGAGTGGTAACTGTCCCCTAGCAGCACCCCAGAGAGGAGGGTTAGCAGGAGCACTGGCCACGCCGAGTGGATGACTGGCCAGCACTGGACCCAGCTCAGTCTCCCCGTAACATTGGACTCAAGGGGTTTGGCAGGGTTAGAGCGAGGTCGTGCTGGAACCCTGATTACATGTCATGTGCGAATCAGTGTGCAAGTGAAATCTGTCCGATCTAATTTACCATGGTGCCGAGTAATTGATTTTGACAGCTCTGACTTTTTCGAAAATCCTTTATTTTATTCTGGGAGATATCGATATACATTCCTTAATGCCGTTTCTTCCCCTTGTTCAATGCACAAACATTCCGTCTCTCTGAAGGTCGTTTATAGCTAAACGTAACAGGAAAAGTCATTGGTTTTAATAGATTCCCTCATAAATCAATGCAAAAGCACCAGGAGGGAGAGTAAAAGTTCAAGAGCGGGAATTAGTTTTAGATCCCTGAGATTTTCATGTGTATAGTTTATGGCCCACGACGACCAACAAAGTTCTTGTTCAGTTCAGTGGCTTAATGAAAGAAGTAATAGTTTTAAAATAGAACTAAGGGTTAGCAGGCGATACAATTAGTTCTTGCTGAGAAATACCCATTACGAATGTAACCAGAAGTTCCGGAATAGGTTTGCATTTGTTGTTAAAGCCATGGCCGCCCTTTCTGGATTTAGAAACAGTTTATGGGTCCTGATGTCTATTTTTTCTCTTCCAAAAACTTGATACAAAAGTGGCAAACAGAAAGCACACTGCAGGGTATGGTTGTTTCTTGAAACTGTCACAGGACTCCTAAATGAGAGTATCCCCTTGTGTTTTTGCCTTTTATCTTTGTTTGTATCATCCATATGAGTGTGCCATCATATGATGTTTGAGGGCAACCTCCCAGGGCATAGATGACTATGGAGCAGATGTGGCCCCGATCCGGCCCTGATCTGTT